>NC_140128.1:22617845-23217845 GCF_964035555.1 Netta rufina | reverse complement strand
CTCTACTGCCTGGTATAGTCACTTTTACCTTGTGTACTTAGTGCACAGAAACATTGGTGGAAAAATCCAATTTAGTATCAATCTGCACCCGCTTTGCACAACAGTACATGACTACACAAAGTGTAAATCAGGAAAGATCAAGCCTCAGACAGTCACGCTGTTCTGCTGTCTGGCATTCATTTCACAGTCTCAAATTCCCATACAGTATTACACAATCTCTGAATCTGGTAAAAGGTACTTAACTGATATCCTCAGGAAAAGAACTCGAGTGACCATGTCATTACAAATTTTTTCTGTAACAGAAAGAATCAAGATTTTGAATCTGGATTAGATGTATGTCTGATTTAAATTAGAGAACAGACGGAACACATTGCTCAGGTACTTTCAATTTATTCCTGAAAATTTAGATCCCAACTAATGGAAACATTGAAAAATTGCCAGTTTTTGTCTTCTCTTGGTCCAGAACAAAACACAGGGAAGAAACAAATAGTTGAAAAAATTTTTTTTTGTTTGTTATTTATTTAATGGCCCTAGTATGTTTCAGATCCACAGGCTCCCAGTAATTAATCTGGTATGTACAGGTAATAAAGAGTTGTAGTGATATGACTCCATATAATCAAACTCCTAAAAGAGGAATAGGACAGTTTAACTAAAAAATATACACATTTATCATATGTCCTTACTCACTTGGTTTTATTATGTATTAATAATCAATCTTTAAACACTCTTAATTTATTCTAGATAGTAAAGAATGCAAAAAATATTGTTGTTGATATCACTGAGGTAATTTTAAAACTTCTCTTTTGGTATCACTGATGTGTTAAATTTTGTCTACAGTTATTGCTTAAGCTGAAAAATAGGAAATAGATTCTTTCCACATACATCTAAAAATATTTCTTTTTAATAATACATTTTAAAAGTCTAAATGAATATGTTCAGTTATATTTTCTGACTGCTTAGTTTAGTTATTTCAGTGGACTCTTAATGACTGCATTCCTTCAAGTGAAAATTTAAACTGTGCATAAAAATAAGAAGGTTACATAATGGTATTCATTTTTCAATTAATTTTTATTTAAATAAATTCTCAAATATTCTCATTCTCTTTGTAATGCTATTCATCAGCTCCAAAAGTACATGTGAATTAGATCCATGCTTAAATGAGGATTACTCACAGCTATTTGCAGATGCTAAAAAAAAAGCCTACATATTACAGTTAATCTTACTGGCTAATACTTGCCAACAACATTTAGTAAGGGATTAAGAACAGATTTAGCAAGTTAAATTTATATATATATATATATATATATATATATATATATATGCATACATATAAACAACTTTAAAACAGTTCCTCAGGCTTATAAAATATTTTTATTTATCTTAGTAGAAGAGCTAAAGCCTGCTAAATATAACAAGGGATCCAGTATGAGACTGGGGAAAAAAAAAATTAAAAAAAAAAGTGCTTAGAAATCTTTTTGCAGAAGTCTCTACAGTAGTGAGAGTACACAAGTGACTAACAAAGTTCAATGCAGTGATCAATGCTCCCATTTTCAGTGCTGTGGCAAGGATTGCTCACTCCAGCTTGTAAAATGTTCTGTTGAACTGAAGAGATGGACTACACTCAATCATGGAATTTATCCACATTCCTACTCCCTAGAAAGTAAAGAGAGGACATTTTTTTACAATGCAAGTACAATACAGAAAGAATCTAAGTGGTAACTTAGTATGCCCTATCACACATGAAAAGTGAGAATGAATCTGCTTGGTACTATGCAAATTTATGCATGCTGTCAAGGCTCTGAGTCACTGCAGAAGTTCCCTGAACAGACCTGTGGTTCTATTTACTGTCCACAGAGCAAGGCAAATAGAAAGACCTTTCCACCAATTAAAAACACGAGACATGGTTATGTAGTCAACAGTATTTCCAGAAGGAAGAGATGAATTAACTCTTTTTAAGTAGCTGTGTTGGTAAAATGTAGATGTGCAACAAAGAAATGAGGAGAAAGTGAGAGATTGTTTTTCTGTGTTTTTTTTTTTTTGTTTGTTTGTTTGTTTGTTTGTTTTGTTTTGTTTTGTTTGTTTATTTGTTTCAATGAGAAGGAAAAAAATCTCCGTTTTATAGATACTCCTACTCTTTCCTCTGTCAACTCTTGTCAGTGTTTATTGAGGCAAAACTGATAAAGCAAAGAGAGAAAAAAGCTTCTTTCACAGCATATTTGTTTTAATGTGCTTTCCCCTGGCTTAAAACCTTCCAAATTAGTGACTGTTGTCTTTACAAAGTGCTAACAGCTGTTGAATGCATTTCATCTCATACATCACAAACGGAAATAATCATAAAGCACTGCTATTCCTTTTCATGTTTTCCTATACTTCTACTTTCTCAGTACAAGGTAACATTGCACTTTACTTCAGAGAAACAACTAAAATATACAGGAGATTGGCTTCAAAGACAAAGAGACATTTTAAACTGTTCTTTCTCCGATGCATTTTTTTCCATGGTTAGTGGGCATGGTGATGAGTGGCAGTTAAAATCCAAGTACATATTCAAGTTACACTCTATGCTTTTGTGTAAGTAGTTATTAGAAGTTAGAAATGGAATGGAATCCCATCTTATTCAAAAACAAAACAAAACAAAACAAAAACTTGTTAATATCTACTATAAACAACTGATGGCTAGTGATCTGTCCACTATAAAACAAGCTTTTGCAAAAGACAATTTTAAGTGAGTAGACAAGACTTTAAACACATGCCTCGACATTTCTATTCTTACAAACATTTCAACTATATCTTATTGATAACCTTATAACTTCAGATACATTTGTATCAAGTTATACTGCTTGGCAAATGAGCACATATTTCCAACAGACTTCAATGTAACTCAGAACTTGATGCTGTCAGAATTGAATTAAGTCTTGTTCTGGTCTTGTTCAACATCTTCATCAATGACCTTGATGAGGGAATAGTGTCTGCCCTCAGCAAGTACACCGATGACACAAAGCTGGGAGGAGTGGCTGACATGCCAGAAGGCTGTGCTGCCATTCATCAAGACCTGGACAGGCTGGAGAGATGGGCAGGAAGAAACCAAATGAGATTTAATAAGAGCAAGTGTAGAGTCCTGCACCTGGGAAGGAACAACCACATGTATCAGTACAGGCTGGAGAGGAGCTCTGAGGAGAAGGACCTGGGGGTCCTGGTGAATGACGGATTGACCATGAACCAGCACTGTGCCCTCATGGCCAAGAGGGATACTGGCATGCATTAAAAGAAGCATGGTCAGCAGGTCAAGGGAGGTGATCCGCCCCCTCTACTCTGCCCAGGTCAGGCCTCATCTGGAGTACTGTGTCCAGTTCTGGGCTCCCCACTACAAAAAAGACAGAGATCTCCTGGAAGGAGTCCAGCGGAGGGCCACAAAGATGATACAGGGCCTGGAGCATCTTCCTTATAAGGAAGGGCTGAGAGACCTGGGTTTGTTCAGCTTGGAGAAAAGAAGACTGAGAGGGGATTTCATCAATGTGTATAAATACCTGAGGTGTGGGGGACAGAGGGATTTGGCCAACCTCTTTTCAGTGGTTTGCGGGGACTAGACAAGGAGTAATGGCCACAAGATAGAGCACAGGAAGTTCCACACCAACATGCGAAAGAACTTCTTCACGGTGAGGGTGATGGAGCACTGGAACAGGCTGCCCAGGGAGGTTGTGGACTGTCCTTCTCTGGAGATATTTAAGGCCCGTCTGGACACCTACCTGGGCAGCCTGCTCTAAGAAACCTGCTTTGGCAGGGGGGTTGGACCCAATGATCTTTTGAGGTCCCTTCAGTTCTGTGATTCTGTGATTCTGTGAGTGAATAAACTCTGAGACAATAGTCATAGTAGGAACCAGAAATCTACAATGTTGTTCTCTTTGACTTTTTACTGCAGGTGGGTGGGTAGATGGGAGGGGTGGAGAGAGAAGGATCATGAACTCAGGATTAATAAAAAGTGAAAAGAAAAAAAAAAAGTGAAAAAGGTTTAAAAAAAAAGGCAGGGAGGGGGGAAGGGGGAGTTAGATGATTTCATGTCACAGATGAATAATCAGTAGTATAGAAAATATCAAATAATTATGTGCCTGTTACAGATTCAGTATTTTAAGTAGTCTTTTAGTCTCTAGTGTTTTCTAAGCTAGTAAAGAGTTTCTAGTAAAAAACTAGAACACTGGCAGATATGATCATTTCACTTCTGTGCACACATACAAACACACCCTCCTGTTTGTAGTCAGTTTTTTCCATCAGAAATCACACATCAGTAATCTTCAGTCTAGTGTTCAGGGAAATAGAAAAGAACTACATTTCAGCAGTACATTGCACTGGCCTCTTTTGTAGATGATACTCTACTCTATTATGTAATTCGGATTATGTATCCTTATAAGAGGCTACCAAATAAACAAAACCTGTCATTATATTGAAGTTAAAACATATAAAATGGAAAAAATAATGTATCTCTTTGAAATTCTTTATCAAAGAAAATGTTTGCTAAACAATTAAGGATTTTCATTTAGTATCTAACTCAAAAACTCCAGAATTAGATGAACAATAGATATTCTTAATGCATGTACAGTCAAAAGCGATACTGGTAGTGGGAGATTATATTCTTGTTTGTAGTCTTAGCAAACAGCCAGTCCTGACTTCAAGGTCATCACTTTTTACTCAGTGGATCCTGCTGTTGCACTGTGTATACTTACCTTTTGTGAGAGTTGTGTAAGAGAAGACCAAAGCCTTTGGGAAAGAATTGGAATATCAGCACAACTTCTGCAGAAGTTTCAGTGCTATCAGCCCCAGCTGGAGGCAGGTGCCTTCCTGAAGCCAGACTATGGTGGCATGGAAAAGAATATAGATGGAGGCATCTTTTATGATATGCACTTCTTATGGATGAATTTAAGCTTTTTTTTTTTTTTTTTCCTCAGTGATTTGTTTTTGTTTGTTTGTTTTGTTTTGTTTTGTTTTGCTTTTGTCTTATCTGAAAAGATTAATGGCTTACTAGTCATTGCAAATTTTTCATGGCATATAAAAATGTGGGCAGAAGAAAATTCTAAAAGTTCACTTGTTCACAGCTAGTGTAATGAAGTGTAAAAAGTATCCATCCAGGCTCTCAGAAGGCAGATATGCAATATTTCCTTTTCTGCTATTCCACTGAGTTTTTAAGGAAAGAAGGGATCATTTTCATATTCAGAAGAATATCAGAATACAGTTTCTGAGATAGTACATTACCTCTGGGCAATCAGAAAACAACCTGCCCAGTCACCAAATAAAGGTACAAGACAAATATGTGACCACTGGGGCTTTTTGGAAAGGAAGAGGTGTCCAGAAACACGTATGGACTGATCAGTAAACAAATTCTTGAAATGCATATTCCTAAATTAGTAACCTTAAAAGGAAGACAAACATGTGAAAGCTATTCTTTTCCTCTTCTCTCCAAAAGACCTTATCAGTAAATATTTATCATGGCATCCTTGACTGGTCAGGATGCCAAACAAACAAACAAACAAAACAACCAAACCAAACCAAAAAAAATTTCTTCACCTTCCTCTTTTCCAATGTAAGTTTCAAATACTTTTGTTGTTGTTGTTGTTGCTGTTGTTTTGTTTTGTTTTGTTTTGTTTTGTTTTGTTTTGTTTTCCCCTACCATCCCTGCTGCTCTTCCAAAGCCTGCAGAGTAACAGAAGGTAAGAAATAACAACAGGAAGAAAATCTTTGAGCAACTCCCACAGACCAAGCAAACATTCCCCGCAGGCCACAGGAGCAGAGTAATGTGTTACACTTTTCCCAGTAACTAATACAATTTCTGACCTCTTGTAACTTTAGTTAACTACTGTGTACTTTAGCTGTGCTTGTATATCTGTAATATTTATTATAAATAAATTAATTTTAATTTCAAGTTTCTGAACCTGTATATGTTTTCCTTAACTGCAGATTACTAATAAGAAAGACCATGCTGGTTCACGTACCCCATCATCTATGTCCTAACCAACACCACCTGAGGAAGACTTTATGTGGCCAGTATGCAATGACATTCCTTAGTGCTCTCTCTGAACCTTCAACAGTTTGTGGTTATCGGTCTTCCTGAATAGGAAGTGGTAACTTTTTGGTTAACCTTTAACATATAAGAAAAAAAATAACAAGAAATCTGCTCTTTTCTTGGAAGTTCCTGAGCTAGATAGTGGAAACAAAAGAGAAATTTATTGAAGGTCTATAACCTTGCAAATGTAGTAATATTTGTATTTACCCCAAGTTTATACTCTGGCATTTATTGAGTTTTCTGGGGAATCTAATCTCACAGATTTGAGTCTACAATATACATGTCACTGCCTTAAGATATGAACACTACAAAAGAGTTAATGGGATTGTAGCAAGGGAGTGAAGATGGAGTACAATGCTGAGTGGCAGCAAATACATGAGAGACAGTGACTTCTGGTCCATAATTCCTGCTGAGTTCAAAGCTGAGTGGAAGCTGAGAAACTTTGTCTCTTACCCATATCACTACTACAAGAGACAGCTGCTGCATGAAGCAAGACCTCACGTTAACATGTGACATGTTGAAGTGTCTTTTTATGGCTTTAGGAGGTATATATACCTTTTATTCTCTCACAAAATACTTTTTATTTTCTGATATTATAAGCCTGAGCAGCTACAATGAGCAAACAAAGAACTAGTGGAACTTGATCCTTTAAGACATTTTCAAGAAATATTAAATTCTACCTGAAGATTTAATTCCTGCTCCTTAATCAAGAAAAATATTTTGAGCACTTTTCTTCCAGTCACATGCAAATCCTCCATCTGTTTGAAATAGTCATTAATATTTGAGAACTGAACCTTCTTTTCCTCCATGCCCTTGACATGTTCAGCAGCAGTAAAGACCACAAAGCAGTGGAAAGTGAGAGGATAACCCAGAAGCAGATAAACTAAATGAAACTCAGGTTGCTGCCAGTTCTTCTGTCTCAAATTCAATACAATGTCTGACATGCAAAATGAAGGTCAGCTGGCAGGTATAACAAATCTGCATCTGCTTGGAGCTAGTGGAAATTGTCCAAACTGCTTTATTTCCCTGTCTATCTTTCTTGATGATAGGAAAACTAAGAAGACCTAGATTACACAAGTCATTTAAGAAACTGAAGCCTTAGAATTTATTCAGTATGTAGCATAAAGGAGGTTTTACTGCAATTTTACTAAAATATTTTCCCATTTCATAGAGCAGAATGATATGCAGCACTGGATTGGTGCTTTTCTTCATTCTAAACGATATAATTCTGTGGTACATCATCAATTTCTAAGAATGCAAATAACAGGGAAAAAAAAAAAAAATCTGTTCTTTCAGCTAGTACCTGGCAAAAAGCTTCTGAGTTGCTGCAGTAAAATATAACAAATACATTTTAACAGAAGTTTTGATTGCTACAGAAAATAGTATTTTGAGTAACATGGGTTTATGACAAAATTTTTTAGTACATTCTGGCATCTAGTTACAGAGCCATTTTGTATGCAACCAGAAAAAAATCTGATCTTGACCAAACCCTGAACATTTTGTAATTTTAGCAGGTGTTCTACCAGTTGTTCTGCAAAAGCTATGGAATTGCTTGTCACAAAATTTTCCCATCTCAATGAAAATTTGTTTCCTGCTTCTATTCACGAAGTTTGGATCTAAATTTACATGCAAAAAAAAAAAAAAAAAAAATCAAATTTCTTGGATACATTAACATTTTAACAAAGAAATGCGTTGATTTTCCAGAGATCTAACATAATTTAATTAGAAAATTGAGCCATAACATTGATAAGAAACAGATTTTTTTTTTTATTTAAAAATTAATGATGGAAGAAAAATCTGTATAGAGAGTTCTCACTATCTGTGCAAAAATTCTTTCACATTTTCAAGACTTTTGATTCAAAATGCAGCACAATCTTCAATGCTGTCAAAGTACTCAAAATATAACTCATTTATTTTCTAAAAGTGACATTCTCAGTGATATTGCTATGGTCAGGCCAGTTGTTAATATACTATTGTAAATTAGTTTAATCCTTACCCTGCAAATCTTTGTTTGAACTATCACAACTGCTAAACGGTGTTGCACAGGAACAAATGATGGCTTTATATAAAACAGATGCTTTAATCAATTGAATCAATAAATATATGTGAAAATGTAGAGAAAATACTGCAGCTTAAATGGATCCCAGTGGGATATGTCTGAATCAAATGAAAATGATGCTTTAATATTTTTACACAATGATATAGTGACTGAAAACAAACAAACAAACAAACGAATGGCATAGAAATCTGTTGTCGTCTTTGTTTTGGATTTCTGAGGTGAACTGTTAACTGTTGTCCAGTAGCCTGGGCACAAAAAAACATTTCCTTCGACTACCTTTGTATGTGTCATTTTTCCCTCTAGATAAACATTTCCCCCCCCCCCCTTTTTTTTTTTTTTTTTTTTTTTTTTTTTCTCCTAGGGTTCATGAGAATTAATATATGGTCATATGACCATGGAATCACAGAAAAATAAGAGTGGAAGTGCTTAAATGGCCACCTAGTCTTGAAGGCAGTATCAGCTGCCATTTTGTGACAAGGAATACATGTTTATCTAAGTGGTTCTTAAAGAAAACTTCTATTAATGGATATATTGCAGTCTCCCTGTGCAGTCTATTCATCAGAATAATGTATGCACAGCTCTGATTAGGGAAAGCAATGAAGACTGCTCTAGGGGATCTTCTAAGCAGATGTGCAAAAGATTCTTATTCCTATCCAAGTCTCTGCTGAAGTTGGTAGAGTGCATTTCAGTTGGAAATCTCAGTTTACCTGCATTCTAGCATATGAAACTCGGGACATTTATGGGTAGCCTGTGGGTCAGGGTCAACTGTCTTACAATGCACTCATGCTCTGACTTTTATGACAACATGTATGTCTATATGCATGTATGTCTATATATCCACAAATATGAATATCTTTTGCCTTCTTGCACTTTCTTTTTTTTTTTTTTTGAACATTCCAATTCCTCACTTACAAAAAAATGTTCAGAATTCACCTGAATTCACCAGAATTCAACTGAATTCACAGTTTCTGCTTATAGAACTGTCAGTCTTTGATTTGAGAACCAGTAGGCTCTCCTGTGCAGTAAAAGAGTCGGTAGAAGAGTTCAGCCTAGGTAATAACAGGAAAAAAAGATGTAGTGGTCTGCTTTCACAACCAGTGTGTTTAAAATCTTGAAATTAGGAGGAAGACTAAGATTAAAGAAAAATGAATGCAGGTATCCATACATTGAAAAAAAAAATCACATAACCTACACCATTATAAAACATATGTTTTAAATAAAAAGAATGTAAGAGTAAATAAAAAGAATAAAAGGGTAAATAAAAACTTTTCTGCTCTGAAAAAATGAATTGCATTCTGTATATATATGTGTGTGGGCAAAAGAGACAGAAAGAGAAAGAATGAAAGAAAGAAAGTGTGATAAAGTGCAGGAACAAATAGAAGTTACTCAGAGTGTTTAGAATCCTGGAAGAAAAAATGGTCAAATTAGCTTAAGTGAGTAGCTAACTTTTCTAGTGCTACTTTCAGTTATTTTTATTTATTTTTTTTGGTATTTCTGAGCATTGAAAAATAAAGCACTTCCAAGGAACTTAACACTTTCTTTGGAAAGTATAAAGTTCAACAGGCATTAAAAATTACTAATAATATAAGGTGTTTGTGAATGCAACTGATACTGCACAAATGAAATTTATATGGCGAAACTCTGTCATAGAGGTTAAAATTCAGATTTGATTTATACTTTGGAAATAACCTAGCTGCTATTAACTGCTCATACGTATTGAAAAAGAATAAGACTGGTAGCTAAATCCTAATTTCACTTTACCTGATAGATAACTATGTGATTTTCCTGTTCTCAGCTGCATATTTCTTCTTCAGTTTCACAATTTGTAAAATTGAAAGAAAAGTATTATACGATAAGTTATTAAAAAAACTTAAGTATTTTGAAGACTGAGCAATTGATTCTTAATTGATTCTTAGGCTTCACATGCAATGTCCCAGCTAAGCCTCTAGGATTTTGAGTTGTACTTTGTTTCTTAAATAGATATGAAAGACTTAGAAAACTCATCAAAATCTTAAGTTATTTTCCATTTTATATGGATTTGGTTTGATGCAATATTCAAAGAGTAAGTTTTACCTGATGTTTGCTTCATACCATAATTTCCTTCCTGTCATAAATGTTCATCTGTTTTATTTTTTTTTTCCATCATTTTCTATTAATACTTGGATTGATACTAACAAGGAAGGGTACTGCTCTAAAGATCTGAGACTACTATTCCAGATGATACCAAAGATTTATAACATTTTATTTTTTCTATTCTTTCTCACCACAGGCAAGGAAGCATTAGTTCTGTTTTCATGGGATGTTCTAATATCTTCAGTGGCCTTAAATATGAGCATGGATGAGCTACTACAATTTGCATTTTTTTATAGCCTTCTATATTGTGTTATGTATAATGTCACTTTTTATTTACCTGTATTCCATTTTGATCACAGCTATAAAATGGGGTTCTTAAATGTCAGTAATAATTCATACCACAAAGAATATGAGATGAAAGGCAAGCTTGCACAAAAGTAAATTAACTGAATTTAAATCCTATCAGGGATATGTAGAAGAAATGTTCTGCTGTGGGTGTGATAGTGAGTTATCTCATTTTTGCATTTGCCTTTAAAATACAGACTCAGATGGGATAAAATATGTTCCATAATATATTGGGACATAAAAGGAGACATTCTTCAATAGAGTTTGACTACATTTATAGGAAAGGCAAATGCTTCAGTATCATTGTCTACAATGTCAGCAAGATAGCCCACTGCAGGTATACCAAGACAGTCAACTTGGTAGCATGATTGAAGTGCCGTAGGCTACACATGGTCTCTACACAAATTATTTTGGCATTCAACAGTGCCTTCAGCTTATGGGGACCAGGAGCTGGATCACTGAATTACATTAGAGGTCAAGAAGAAAGTGGTATTGTTTCCTGCTGTGCCACTGTCTACAGCTACCAGGTTTGGGAATCACTGGGCATGAGAGTGCCTGTCTGCCTCCTGGCATCTGTCTCCATGCCATCTGTCTCCTGGAGTCCCTGGTCTCCAGGAACTTCTTTCACCCAGTTCTAGCATCTTACCAGGCAAGATTTTCATCTTTTTCTTTTCCTTCATTCTGTGACTGCTTATTTTGGGGAACTTCTCTTGTGCTAGTGCTAGTGCCTATTATTATTATGCATCCTTTGGAACAATAAGTTGCGTTAAATATTCTAGATACGGGATTCCAACAACTGCTAAAAACTTCTTTATAAATCCTGCAGAGAATATTGTGACAGCATTCTCTTGTGGTTCAATTGGCCTTGGCCAAATTCGAAGACAAGAAACGAATTAATGATATTCAAAAGAAGAGGAGGGATTGTAATATATGGAGTGGTAATTTGTGTCGAGAAGATGGTTGATATTAATAAAGAAGGGGGAGATTTGAGAGTGTGGCCATGGGGTTTGGAAAGCCCCGTGGTTGAGATAACATTAGACTCTTAACGATGAGGCCATCAGGAATGTAAAAGAGTTTAGAGGAAACAAAGTAGGGTGATTCAGGAGACTCCATGCAGTCTCGGGTTGCTTGTTCTCCAGCCATTGAGGCATGGAAGTTTCTGTGTGTTTGCTGCTGTTGTATTCAAAGTTGTTCAACCAATGAAAAGTTGTTTTGAAAAGAACTGCTGTGGAGAGAAGGGTATAATAGCGGAGCCTACCCTCAAGATAAAAAAGAAAGAAAAGGCAACACGATGTGATGAAGTTATGTCATCAATAAAGAAGCAGAAAGAAGGAATGAAAAGAAACAGGCTGGCAGAACGGAGACAGGAACGGGAACAGGCACATTGATCGCCTCATGAAGATAGGTTCAGCCAAACTCAGCAAACCGCTCAGAGAAGCTCATACAGAAAGTCGCTGGAAATAGGCGCACCCGAACGAGAGAGAAGCTCAAGCTGAGACAAGCGGACCTGCGCACACAACTGCCTCTCGCTGGTAAGCAGCTGCACATTATGGGGAATCATACGACCTTAGAAACAAGGACTATCCTGGTAACCTTACAGCTTATTTTCCTTGTTAACAATAGGACAGTTTATGATCCTGAAATATGGGACCAAACTGAGGTCAAGGTGTGGGACTCTGCAACTAAAAATGCCAAGGTTGCAGTGGAATTGCTCGGCACCTGGCTAGCAATCTCTGAGGCCTTAAAGAGCTCTGTGGGACCACAGTCAGACACGTGTGGTTTGCCAGGCAGTGAGGGAGCTGCGGGCTCGTTTACTGATCCGACTGCTACACCATGGGCCCCTCTGCTGCTACAGCCATCGAAGGCTTTTGCTGTTACGCCCCCTGCTGACCTGGACGTGTCTTTTGACCCAGGCCTATTGTCCTTGAAAAAGAGATGGATATGCTTTTCTTCAATCTGGGAAGAACGGGATACATAAGGCCTGAAGACCGAGTTGCTTGACAACTTAAAGCAAGATATATTGTTCAAAAGGGATGGAAAATGGAGACTTGTTTGTAATTAAGAAAAGGAATGGAAAATGGAGACTGTTAAGTCATGGAACTTAAAGGATTGTTTGTTACCTTTCCTGATTGTATGTATGTATAGGCATACTCGGGTTTAGTATGTAAAGCAATGTTCTGTATACTTAGAATGTTTGATGTTCGTGTGTGCGTGTCGGTGGAGCGTAGACTCCCCACACACCCAGCGCTGTTTACTTGCCTTTTATACCTTTTATAGCTTTTATACCTTTTATAAGTATAAATATTACTAAATTCAGATTGAGTTGAGACTTCATTTATAACAGCGTAGTCTCGTCATTAGTTGGAAGATTCAAGATATGTCACTTTTGCATTGTGTAGATGTTACCAAAATTTACAACTTGCCTATACCAGTTGCATCTAGAAAGTAGCAAGCAGTTCAAAGCTTCAGTTTTGGACACCACCACCCCACTGTCTCCCCCCATCCCACTCCACCTCTCCAGATAATGTGCTTCCTGCTAGTGTTTCACAATTTAAGTGGGTATTTTTGCCTGTGCATTTTTGCCATTTCCTTCAATTGTGTTTCTACAGAAAAGTTGCAGTGAAGGCAGAGAATACAACAGAAAGGTTTTGACCCCTATGGATAGGAGCGGTTAACCTTTCTCTTTTTTTTTTTTTTTTTTTCAAAACAACACCTTTCTGATGGAATAGAAGTGTTTTTGTCCCACCGGCTTCTTCTCAGAGATGCCCAGTCTTTGTCATTGTATTGTAAACAAGTCTCTTTACAGAATGTCTTTAGATATATAAAGTAGTTCAACTTAAAAAGCAAAAACCTTGACTAAACCTCACTCCAGTGATACCATAATGCTAATTCCATGTTTCTTACACAAAACTAATAGTCTCAGTTTATTTTTTTTTAGCTACAATTGCATAAAAGGACATTATAGTGAGATCTCATACAACTAAGATTTCACTGTTTCTGCTCTACAGTGAAAAAAAAATAAAAAATCTACTAGTTTTCTCTCAGTTATGATGACAATTAATATTTCAACACATTTGAAAAATAACGAAAGAACATTTTATAATGCCAAAGACTGAACTGTTTGTACTCTAATTTATTTTCTGTTTAACAGTTTACTTTCTGCTAGAATGTCTCTCTAAACCAGGGATCTGACCAAAGCTCATATCCACAAGCCAGATATCTCAGTATTTGTAATCCATCAGCAAGAGGAAAAAAATCCATGATGCAAATGTGATCGATTCTGTATACCCAATTCTAAATGCATGCAAGAATATAATTGTTTGTGTGTTTATACTTTAGTAAAAAATATGATAAATCAATTACCAATAAAAGTGTAGTTTTAATACCTCCAATATTATTGCAGACTAATTTCCTAAGTATTTATGTTTTTCCCCAGGTCTATTTTATAGCTCGTGCTGAGCATCAGCCTCTTGTCTATGTACTGTTATTAACTTCATTTAGCTGGTTTAAAGATGGCTCAGTAATTCCTACACAGGTTTCAGTCACCTATTTTAGTTCAGTGTACTTATTCTAGAGGCCTAGTATAAAATTGCAGCCTTAGGCACTATGTTTTTATTATACCAGTGGATCTTTCCCAAACTGATTAAGAATATGTCTGTAGATTGAAAACCAAAACAGATGCAAACATTTAATTATAGGATTATTGTAATAACATGTGCTTCCCTTAATGCAAAGCACTGTGTTAACTTTATTGTGGAACATATATAGAGTCATTATCAGTCACTGATAATTTAATTCCATAAGACTCTATTTTCACTATTGTAAAATTTTGTTTTTCACAGCTGAGCTATAATGTTTTCAGTGTGCTGCTTCACTGATCGTTCGAGAAGGCAACATATTACTAATATATACTAATATACACTATATACCATATTAATAATATATAATATAAATATATATACATATATATATGATATAATACATACTAAGACCCAATGTTAGTTGAACACAAAGCAAGAACAAAACAAAACAAAACAAAACAATGCATACTTATCTGAATCATGGATACTTTAATGTAATCTGAAACCAATCTGCACTCAGAAGAGTGCACCTACCTACTTGCTATGCTGTTTGATTTTCTAAAGTTAGCCAGCTCCATGTCATCTACTAAAAATGACACCTATGCAGTTGGCACATATTGTCTTGTTTCTTTTACCCTTTTCTTTAACCAAGAATTTTACAGTACAATCAATATGTTGTATTTCAAACACTGTCCAGAAATACATTGTTTTAAGAAATCAGGGACAGCTTCAAATATTTTCAGATTTCTCTCAAAAAATGTTATCGTGATGAAAAAACTAATTACTTGTTTGTTTGTTTTTTCCTCCAAAGACAAACACTCATTTTGCCATCATTTCATTCTATTATCATGGATCAAAATGTACAGAAGGCTGTTTTTGCATATTATCCAGTTTTGATACAACATAAATTGTAAAGAGATTGCTCATATTTCTTTTCCATTATATCATAATCTCTAAATTGACTTTTGTTGCTTTTGTTGTTGTTATTCCTTTCAGGATCTTCAGTGATCAGTGGAAGAACTAAAAGTTACAACATTTGCACAGAACAAAATCAGTAGATCGATGGTCATCAGTATGAATTTATAGGTTGACCCTTACTGTATGAATACACAAATATTTAATGCCAAATTATAGGTTTTTGGTACCTTTGTAAATTTGTAAAATAAAAGGTTTTATCATATGTACAATGTGTTTCTAAACCATTTTTTTTTCCAGCTTTTCAACACTAAATTGTCAATTTTCAACACTAAATTCAACACCAAATATGTAACTAGTCTATGTAATTAAAATTTCCCAAGCTAACCTCTGCACTCCTTGAATTAACGCCTTATTACAGGAACTTGGAATGCCTCATCAACTTCTTCTACGTTATTTAATTGTTTCACAGTTTGTTGCTCAAATTTACGTTTTATGACAAGCTATGGCTCTTTAGCTGAACAACTTTCTTATAGGGATCAGCTGCTTACTAACCCTGTGAAAGAAACAAAACAAATCATATTTACATGAATTAGAAAGATTCAGTAAGAGAAAGGAAGATTTAATTAAAATAATGATTATTTTCCCCCCAGAATAATTGCAATTAATGGCAATCCTTCCAAGTAACTTATATTGTTATTTTTTTTTATTTTTTTTTCCCCAAAATACTGTGTCTTATAGACCAAACAATTGTCTTTCATAAAAAATCAATCCAGCTAGAATTAGAGTGATTATTAGAAAGACCAGGTTGGGAAAGTAGTCCATAGAAGAAAATGTATAAAGAATTAATTTAAACTGTAGCACCCATGAGGTACAACTATGTGGATACAGAGGAGTATTGACCTAAAATTTGAAATATTTTGACTTTCATTTGAAATAATACCTGCATGATTTGCTGATGAAAAAAAAGATTTTTCTATGCCATTTTCCTCCATCAATGACTATGGAATGGTTGCCTCTAGCTTCAAGCTAAACATTTAATGAAATAAATCTAAAACTTGCCTATGTAAACTTGAAATCAATGCACCAGCTGTCTTATGCATGCATAATGTCTCCTAGTGATTCTAAAAAAAGGCAAATATTTTGTACTCTATATGTCCTTTTCCCCATTAACAAATTAATATTCAATAGGGCAGACTAAACTTAGAGCTAGATCAGCATTTCTTAATTTTCACTTCAACAGCTTCATGTCTGTAACTCAACTGCACTTTTTTTATATGGTGAGGCTTGACTTGAAATCTTAGGCTAACCATATTTTATTATTTTGTTTTGTTTTGTTTTATTTTTATTATTGTTTTAAAAAGAGAATAAAAGACTGCTGAATTTCAGGGTAATATATGTACAATTTTAAAAGCATATACCTAAGAGAATGAAGGATGAAATGGAGAACGATTCTGTGAGCAACTATAAATATAATCCAAGATTCTGAATTATCCTGCTGTAGTTAAAGAAATGATCAATGCTGGTATGAATTATACGTGTTCTGGGAGATGGAGGGAATCTATTCTATGTAGAAGTTTAAGTCCTATTTCCTGACTAATCCAATGGTATCAGCAACCCTAATTTCTGCGTTAACTAATACAAAAGCATTGAATCAGTTTCTAATGATGTCTTCCACCAACAACTCACTCATGATGCTTTTGCTTTCCTTTGGACTTCTTCCACCCAATGCCTTAGCTGTTTTCAACATGATGTGTGTCAGCAAATTTCTCCTACATGAGTCTTTTAAAGTCACCTTTTACACCTTTCATTTCTATTCTAAAACAGTTAGGAAGAGACCAATACCTAGAGAAGGTCATAAAAGTACTTCAATCTTTTCTCAATATTTTAAACCATCCCATACATCTCAAAATAAATTCTGATCAGTATAAGTACTATTTATTCATGTGATGAGGATACCACCCTAAATGTGAAATAGCCATATTTTTTAAATTTAAAAAGTACATACTTTATTGTATTATATGTTACAAGTAAAACTTCCAAAAGATGTTAGAGCAACATTGTTAACCCAAGGCATTAAAATATGATGAATCATGATCTATATGTATTTTCTTAAAATGTTTGAGATTGTAATAAATATGTAGTAAATATTATTGGGTCATTGAATTTTGTATTCTTATTATTTTAGGGATCATATTTTTAGCTTTAATCCATGAGTGTCCTAGAAATTTGCATGATTATGTGTTTCAAAGAAAAAAATAAAAATAGGAAAGACTCTTACATAGTAACACGATTATAGAATCAGTGATTTGAAGAAAATGTAAGTAAAATTTACTAAAAAACATAAGAATAGAAGAAGAAAAATAAAAAACATAGAACTGAATACATAAAATAAAAGAATATTTCTGAATAAGCTGGATAAAATTCTAAGTGTAAATCTTATTTTGATCACTATTAAATTTTTCCTCATTATACGTACAACTGCTTTTTATTAGTCATGTAAGTTTAATGACTGTAGCTTTAACAAATAAATTAATTAAATTAAATTGAAGTCAGGACCCAAACACGTATTAGTCAGATTATTGTACACTATGAAAGAAAATGCAGGTCCCAAGCCTATTAGTATCGATAAAGTAAAAACTCTGTCTTAGATTAAAAATGAATGAAGATCAAAAATATTTTCTTACTGGACAATCAACAAGTTGTATGAGAATTCAGATTTTTTTTCTGATGATGACTTCCAGGACCATGACTACCTGAGTAGGGCAAACAGTTTGCTTTTGTGAACAACAGGAGTAAAACTGTGCGTGTATAACACAATTAAAGCAATTGTTGGAGAAAAATGATTCTAAGGTGGTGTAAAGACAGTGGCAGTTCATAACTTAAAAAAAAAAATGTAAATAAATAAATAGATAGATAAAATGCATTTACATTGGCAAGACAAAATATCTCAGTAATTTTGTTTTTATTTGTCAATTCTTTCCCTGAATTTTTGCATAGTTATAGATAAAAAATGTTCCACAGATTTAAAGTGACCAACTGTTGGATGGCAACATAAATAGCATGAATAAATTCATGCTATTTATGCATGGCAGGGAGGGAAGGAGGGAGGGAGGGAGGGAGGGAGGGAGGGAGGGAGGAAGGAAGGAAGGAAGGAAGGAAGGAAGGAAGGAAGGAAGGAAGGAAGGAAGGAAGGAAGGAAGGAAGGAAGGAAGGAAGGAAGGGATTGTTGAAGTAATATATTGGATTTTGAAGTTATAGCATCTTGTTGTGGTATAGAAAACTGAAGTGTGAGTTCATTGTCCACTGTGCATAAAAAATAAATAAATGGCTAGATTACAACCTGTGTGAGGTAGGTGAGAAGAACTTAGTCCATACTGGGAAGGGTCTTTCTGAAATTTACAGACCTATAAAGACCCACAAAGACTGAGATTTGTTGACATTGCCTAAGGTCTGAAGGTCGAACATCTGCTGGACTTATAAACGCTAATAATTAATATTTTTCAAACAATTGCATCTGTCCTAAGTTAGATGTCCTGTCCTTAGCTAAGACATATGGACTAGAAAAGTTCAAAGTTTGACTATGAGTCAACAGTGAATGGAGGATCCAATCATTTGGATTTCTTTTAGCAAAATGTTTTAATTTGAATTTGTCTGACTGCAAGTTCCAGTTATTGGTCATCCTTAGGTGACCTTCACAATCACCACCTGCATTTAGAAGTAATTTTCACAGTGAGGGTGTATTTAACAACCTGAAAATTCCATGCAAAGAACATATGCAAGTGTTAAATAGCAGTTGAAAAGCCAGGTTGATTACTTAGATTCAGCTTAGTTTGTGAACATTGAACATTATGGTTGCTGTTCATCCTGATTTTAACCTAATGTTGTTATGTTAGTAACTGTAATAACCAGTTTGAGACATAAAGCTGTATGCCCCATTTCTTACACTGAAAGAATCTGGGAGCATGACAGAGGCTTTTGAAATACAGTCCTCTAGTAAATATTCAAGGTATGCTAAGGTTTTGAGGTTTTGGATCAATCCATGTCCAAACTGTACAGAAGGATAACAGATAAAAAGCTTATCAATTTATTTTTTTTTTAAGGGCCGGGGGGGGGGGGGGGGGGGGAGGAGGGGGGAGAGGGATTATAGGCAGTAATTTTCTGTGCAAAATTTGGAGGCTTATTCCAGAAGCAGAAGTTGAGTTTGCAAGAGATAGTAACTGACAGTTGAAAACACAGCATTAGAGCTTGGGTAGGAGTGACCTAATAGAATGTCTGCCTAATGTCAGTTGAATCAGTTGAATACCAAAATGATAGATTTTTGTATTAATCCATCTGTTGTCTTTCTATTGTAGTCCATCACCATTTATTTTAACTTAGATATATTTTATATAAATTCTCAGAGCTTTCATTAAAAATACCATGATATTTAAGATTCCATATTTCTTGAAAGAATTTGCATAATACTGGTGAAAATGGTTACTGCTTTTGTCCATGACTGCTTTTCTACAGTGTTACACAGGGAATTTATGTTTTCTGTTGCTCTTGTTGCCATGAAGACTAAAACCCTACCATTTATTCAGTAAAATCTAGGACCTTCTTTATTCAATAAAAGCTAAGAATAGCAAGTACACAGTACATCTTAATGAATGGCAGGGATGTATCTTACAGCATTCTTACCTACTTTGCAAAATAAGGAATTTATTGTTTCAGGCTTAGCAGTAGTTTAGTCTTGGATCTTACAGATCTATTAATGCAAGTTTATTATGAATAAGATCAAAATTAATAAAATACTTGTTTCATACAGCACTCTGGTAGCTATTGCCCTGTTTTATTTCCCATTTTAATACTGATTTGGGGGAGGGGGGGAAGGGGAAGAATCTTTCTACAAAAATAACCTTTTCTGTTTACTTATACAATTTAAATCTCTCTATATATATTTAAACTGTGATTGACAAAGCTATTTTGAGCAGTACTAGTTAATGGTCAGCTGTATTATGTGTAGGTTGTTATGATGTTATTTATATAAATGAGTGGTTTTCAAGCAATTTTGATGAAAAATTTAAGCTAGTTGAAAATGCAGAAGAAAAATGTGTCAGGAAAGAGCAGTGCAAGAGAATCAGAAGAATAGGGTAGTATGACAACCTGCTGGAGGTGACACAAGAGGAAAGGTTATATACGTGTATGTAAGTATGTGTGAGAGGCTAGAGGATGACAGCTATAGTTCTAGGCAGAACGGGAAAATGATAGGAAATAGACACTATCATACATCTAACAAATTTTCAACATATCATGGTGAAACATACATGATCTGTAAGAGGTGCTAAAAATTCCCCAGGACTTTTAGGCCAGTGTGATAATTTTAGAGGATTAGATTTATGATTTTTTTTTTAATCTATTTATGTAACAAGACCACACAAGTCTTTCGCGCATTGTCTGGCCCAAGTCAGTTTATAGGAGTAACATTCAGGAATAGATCATTATTTTTATTTGGTTTCAGCAGCCAGTGGGAGAATGGAACATTAAATATAATTACAATACTAATAAAAATGATACAGTGTTCAAAAACACACTGCAATATCTGCTGGGGGCCGGGGGGGTGGGGGGGGAGGGGGGGACGGGACAGGGAAGCTGAATTATATCAGAATGGAGAAAAGAACTGAAAGAAGTTAGAGTTTAAAAATGAGAATGCTCCCTTCAAATTTTGTTTATTTCATTTCTGCCAACTTTATGACTGCTGCTGTGGATCTTCCTCTGGATACACCTACAATACTCCTAATATGCTCCCAATTTTAGTGTTGATAACAACACTTGAGTTAGATGGCTAGCAAATGGTGTGAGGACTTGCTATAAGTGGTTTTCTGGTCTTAGGGCATCTATGGCCCGGGTCAGCACTCAGAAGATCACATGATATACTAGAATGAAATAGCTTCATTTTACAGGTTTGAAGTCACTCAAGTCACATTTTGAAGTTTTCTCTCAATGGAAAGAAATGTGCTTAAATCATACAACAAATATCAAAGTGTATTTTAAACTTATAAAATGCTATAAACCAGTGATAGATTCATACATAAACCAGTATAAATCAATCTTTAAATTGTAGATTAAAGAACAATTCAAGAAGAAATTTTATGATATAGATATGTCAAATTGATTTTATATCCTCCGTTAAATTTCTGATTTATAAAATACAGGCCTTTGAAATAATAATAAAAAAATATTAAAGGTCATTAATTTTATAATCTAAATAGCTTTTAATGAATATGGTGGAGCTCCAGTAATGAGCTTCTGGCCTGAGAGGCCTAGCTCTGTGATCATTCTATCAGTTCCCTCTCTCAGTGAGGTGCCTCAGCAATAAAATAGGAATAAGATACTGTGAAATAAAGATCAGAGAATAAGCCAGATTTAACTGTTTCTCATCCCATGTATTTGTAAGAAATCCACGACTGCAGCAGCTGAAATATTTGCTGTATTTTAGCAGAGATCTCTGGACATCTGTAAATCCTCCACACAGAAAAACCATACAAAGGCTAAATCCATGTATAGAAATAGGTAAATACTGTTAACAGTGGAAGACAACTTATCAAAGTCTAGGAATACGCAGCAACCATAGACAGTGGAAGAAGCATATCACACCCGTATGATGTTCTAAAGTTCAGCATTACAGCTTTGTTCTAAAGCTGTAATGCTGAAAGTCAGCCTCAAGGCTCTCAGCTTCTAAATGCTAAATCTGTTTCAGGACTACTATAGCTATAAGAATACCAGTTACATCTTGCAGCTCTAGAAGTCAAAACCCAAATGCAGCTGTGAGGTACAAAGTGAAACAGACAAAAACTCCTTACAAAACTATGCAAAAGTACTTGCAGTATTAATTAAACAATACATTAAATAATTTTCAAAGTAATATTTTTTTTTTTAATTTAGATCATGTTGATATATTGACCCTTTTGACTATTCCTATTGTACCATCCATATTTCTGGTGATAAATTTCAAAACAGTAATTAGCAAATCATCTTAGTAACAGACATTCTGTTACCTCTCAAATGGAATGTATTTTTATCTTTTCAGAATCATATAATTCAACCATAAAAATCTAGAAATATGTAGAAAACACAACAATCTCATTAGTATGTATTCATTCTTGGCCTTGGTTAATAACAAACATTGCTTTCAGTAGAAGAGAATAGGAATTAGTTATAAATTAGTACTTATGCATTTTCAATAAGCACATACGATTACAGCACATGAAAACACCAGTGGAACAGCACTTATCTTTATCAAACACGGACTGATTTACACTGAGGATTGGTACAGTTTCAGGACTTCAAACTGATCATTACAGCTTAATTGTTGAAGTGGAAAAGAAAAGGTTAGCCCACCACTCTTACCAACACTCTCTTGATACTGTACCCAGAACTCAGAATGGAAATTTTTTTTTTGGAGCTCTCAAAGGGCTTTGCATCAGGCTAATTGGACAAAAGATTTAAATATTTTTCAGTTGAAGAGTGGGATTTTACAAATTCTCTCTCTCTACTATTTTAAGCCACTGTTGATTAACGTTTTATTAAACACATTTTTAGAAATTCAAAGCTTTCCTTGACTTAAGCAATCATTGACTTGAGCAATTAACTAAAATCTGTCAGTTCTGCTGTTAGTACATCAGACAATGCAACCTGGCTAGCGTTCTCTTAGTTTTTACTGCTAACATTAAAAATATATTTTGACAGCAAGGTAGACAAATATGACATGCAGGGAGAAATGAGTGCTAGGAGCATATATTACAAATACAAGTAGTATTTTGCCCTTTTTACTTAAGAGCTTAATTGACCATAGTGGAGAGACAAGATATAAGAATTCTAAGGGGCCAACTCATCTGGCATAAGTCAACATCACAAATCGAAGCATATGAGAACACTACAAATTTGTGCTGATATTTTTCAGCAAGTTTGGTTGTTCTGGAATGCAGGGAAAAAGAAAAAAGGAAAACAGGGACTTCAGGCTAAAACCACTCTAAATTACTTTAAATATTCCAGTCTATACAGTAGAGCCAGATGAATTATATCGTGTTTCATATGTCGGCAAAGAGGTTATTATTTTTTAATTTCCTGAGATAGGGCTGAAACATTTTGTCTTTTGAAGAGTAAATGGGAGTTCACAAAAACAGGCACTAGAATATCTTAAGTAAACAAAACCCTTAACCCTGAAGTCCTTTTTTACCCAGTCATATATTCTTTAGGTATGTGTAGGCCATTAGTGGATGTGTTCTCTGAATATTTGAAATAAAAAGCATATTCTAGTGAATAGTATTTTGCCTATTTTTTTTTTCCTTTTCTTCCAAGTTTTGTATTTCTGAAATCATCACATATGAATAATTGAGAAGATGGTTTGAAAAAAAAAAAAAAACAAAAAAAAAACACAACTTTTTGCAATATTCAAATATTAATTTTAAGGAGATTAAAAGAACTGTTTTCTGTTAATCAGTCAAAGTAATGTACACATATATGCAAGCAGCCTTACTGATCTCAGATAAAGAACCATCTTGTAAAGAACAATGTAATAAATTGTGAAAGCGTGCATAACAAAACACAATTATTTGCTCTGAAAATAGAATTAATATATCAATTCATATCCTGTTAGCCAAAAAGACTGGATTTTAAAGATTCTGATTCAGCTTTCTCATTGATTATTTATATTGAGAAACTGATATATTCTTTATATTGATATATTGAATAATTAATTTATTCGAAATACACAAATAAAACAGATTGGGGAATGTATTCTTCTATTTTATTTTCTTCTAAGATGAATAGAAAAGGAAATATTTTACTAGTAAGAGCATTTTTTCAAAAACACAAAATAGTTGGAAATGAAGATAAATTTGTCATCTTTTAAGACAAGCTTGAAAATACTCTGATAAATATTAATAAACTATTTTCTAAGCAAGTTTGATTTTTGGCACTGAGATTTGGTTTAGGGAAAAAAAAAACAAACAAAGAAATGTTTTGAGAGGCTTTCTGGAAATCAGTGCAGTGACCTCAATGGACTTTGAACCTACCTATGAATTTATTTAGTCCTAAAAAATGATACAATGTCATGAATTTTTAGTTGTGTAAATATTAAGAATATTCCTTTATTTATTAAAAGGTATAAGATATGCTAATCAAACTACCAAAAAGAAATATGAAAACATTTAATATTACTTGCCACAGGTAATTTTATAATATTTAATAAGTGGCATAATATAGAAAAGATGAGGATGTTTTTATTAAGGCATTACTTATTTTAGCACTTACTCTCTCAATAAGCTCCTTTACAGATTTTCACCCCTTGAAATTTCATACCATATTTCCTTAACTTTATTAAGAGGACTTATAGCTCTCACCAAAAGAAGCAAGGAAAAAAGTCCACAGCAGCAAGAGACAAACACAAAAAATACCTGCTGTATTAATCACTCACATTATGTTTATGTCTTCAAGGTGACTAGACAGGTAAATAATGAAAACTACTCAGTAAAATACAGAAGGCTATAATAATGTTTGAAGTGTGCTGTTTAGGGAAAGAATCATAAAAACCACTCTGCTTTCCTTTTTTTGCCCTTTGTATTCAATTACCATGGATGTTTATTCATGAAAAGCAGTAATGTTTTTCAGTCTTCTCAATGATCCTTTGCTTTAGAGAAACAGGAAAGCACTTTAATTTTCCTTTGAAAGAGATCGAAAAGAAGACCGTTGTAACAGTTTGATCAGTAATAATGAAAGTTGCTTTGGTAACAATTAAGAGAGTCTCTTAAAGGTTTTATCCAAATTTTATTGAAGTCTGTGGGAAAATCTCCACTAACTCAGTGATGAGTTGCTATGATGATCAATGCTAAATTGGATTACAATTTGGGCAAAAGACATACTGAATAAATGATGAGTATCAACAGAAGTAAACTTCTATCTCTGTTCTAATCATCAAAAGATTAAAGGAGGATATGCCTACCAGCCACTGGTAGAGATAATATGCTAGACTATGGTCAAGACTAAAATTCAATTATTATTGGATACACAAGTAAACTTTAATTCTTGAAAAATAAAGTATCACTGTCTATGTCTTCTAATCAGCTGTGTACAGTCCTAAGTAATATATTTAAATTGGTTTACATGGCCTTCAGGAAATGGAAAAATAATGTTGAAGTTGAATTTATTTATGATAAAGAAATGAGTTATATTTCTTTCAGAGTATAACTCTCTATATTCTGAATATTGTAGTCCTACCTTGGCTATTGTAGGTATGCAGAAGGACATGCATGAGAGCTATGAAATAACCCAGTTCTCCTTACTACTGAATTCATTCCTTTAAGTTCCCACTTGTCTTTCAGCTTATTGCCACTGTGGCCTTTGTCATGCCAAAAAAATATATATATATCTGTCGCTACCAAGCAAATGATGATATGAAAGAAAGTCTGTCTGGATTGCTGGATTGGAGGGGTTGCCTAGGGCAAGTCACACAACCTCAATCAAGAAAAAAAGAAAGGTTATTTTCATAGGTGACTCCCTTCTGAGAGGAACAGGGGACCTGATATGCAGTCTGGACCCAACCCACAGGGAATACTGCTGCCTCCCTGGGGCCCAAGTAAGAGACATTACTAGAAAAGTCAGTAGCCTGTTACAGCCTGTTACAGGTTGTTATCTATTATTGTTTTTTCACATCAACAGTGATGAAGTAGCCAAAGGGCAATCAAGAGGGACTTTAAGGTTTTGAGGCAACTGGTTAAAAAATCAGGAGCACAGGTAGTGTTTTCCTTTATCCTTTCAGTACCAGGGAACAATATTAAAGGCAGCAGGACTACCCAGCTGATCAACATATTTCTGCGAGGCTGGTGTCACCAGAATTTGGTGTTTCTCAGTTATGGGCTGGCCTACACAATACCATGCCTGCTGGCACATGATGTATTGCAATTACCAGTCTTGCTGATATCATCACAAGACCTCTCTCGATTATTTTTCAACAGTCTTGGGAATCTGGAGAAGTCCCAGTTGAGGGGAAGCTGGCAAACATTGTTCCAATTTTCAAGAAGGGCAAGAAAGAAAAGCCTGGTAATTACAGGCTTGTCAGTCTCACTTCAGTGCCTGGTAAAATTATGGAGAAAATTATTCTGGGAGTTACTGAAAAACACCTGAAGGACAATGCAGTTATTGATCACAGACAACATGGGTTCACAAGGGCAAGGTCCTGCTTAATGAACTTAATTTCCTTTTATGACAAGGTCACCCATATAGTTGACCAAAGGAAGCCAGTTGATGTAATCTTTTTGGATTTCAGTTAAGCTTTCAATACTGTTTCTAACAGTAACTTTCTGGACAAAATATCTACCATACAGCTAGGTAAATACATAATATGATGAGTGAACAATTGTAGCTGATGGGTCTGGCTCAAACTGTTATAGTAAATAGATACATGAGGCTGGCAGTCAGTCACTAGTGGGGTTCTACAGGGCTCCATTTTAGGGCCAATTATCTTTAATGCTTTCATAAATGACTTGGACACCTGAAGGTATCCTATAAGTAAGTTTGCAGATGACACTAACCTGGAAGGAGCAGTTGACTCCATCAAGAGAAGCCTTGCAGAATGATCTTGACAAAATAGAGAGCTGGGCAATTACCAACAATATGAAGTTCTACGAGAGCAAGCACAGGATTATGCACCTGGGAAGGGGCAGCCTGGGATATACATGTACATACAGACTGGGGGATGAGCAGCTGTAGAACAGCCCCTTAGAGAACGATCTGGGGGTTTTGGTCAACAGGAAGTTGAATATAAGTCAACAGTGTGCCCTGTCAGTCAAAAGGGCCACCCATACTCTGGGTTGCATCAGGAACAGCAGTACCAGCTGGTTGAGGGAAGGGGTTGTCCTGCTTTGCTCGGCACTGGTGCAGCCTCACTTCAAGTACTGTGAGCAGTTTTGGGCACCACACAATATAAGAAGGGCATAGAACTATTAGAAAGTGTCCAAAGGAGGGCTATGAAGATGGTGAAGGGTCTAGAGGACCCTTCAAGGAGCAGTTTAAGTCACTTGGTTTGTTCAGCCTAGAGAAGAGGAGACTGAGGGGAGGCTTCATGGCGGCCTGCAGATTTTTCACAAGGGGAGCAGAGGGGGCCAGGTGCTGAGTTCTGCTGTCTGGTGACAGCAACAAGACCTGAGAGAATATCATGAATCTGTAAGAGGGGAGGTTCAAGCTGGATGTTAGGAAAAGGTTCTTCACTGAGAGGGTGGCTGCGTGCTGGAACAGGCTCCCCAGGGAAGTGGTCAGAGCACCAACTCTGCTGGAGTTCAAGAAGAGTTTGTACACTGTTCTTAGATATATGATATGAATATTTGTGTGGTCCTGTGCAGACTCAGAATTTGGACTCAATGATCCTTGTGGGTATCTGGATATTCTATGATTCTACGATCCTTGAAATACACAGACATTTCTCTGAACAAGAAAAACCTTTAGGAAAGGAAGAGGAGGAATTTGACATACATTTTACATATATATATAAGAAATATATATATATATTTATTTTAAAGGTAAAATAATATAAACAATGCAGCAACACAAAAAATGTAAACATACTTAAAACTGATACTGTTTTGCAGTTGCCATTCTACACTTTTGTACAGAGAAATGAAAAACGGTGTGAACATGGTAATATATAGAAGTTCCCATGTAGAAATACTATCTTAGTGTGTTCTAATAAGAAAATATTCCATCATATTTCAGGACAACTATGATTAACAGTCTAAATGGAAGAAGGAAATAAATCTGGATATTATGTCTGTCAAATATGTCTCCACGTGGAATCACTGGAAAGACTGAAATAAGCAATATTTTCTAATACAATAAAAGTTGCCATATTACAAGGGATGAGGAGAGAGGCTTAGAGAATTACTGTTTAAAACTCATTGAAGTTGCAGTTTACAGGAACTACTGTAGAAAGCAAGCAGAATACAGGGGTTTCTAAAAGTCTAAACAATTATAAAAAATTAATTTCCTCTTAAATACTTTTATCTTCTTTCCCCTTCCCCTTCCCCTTCCCCTTCCTTTTCCCTTTCCCTTTCCCTTTCCCTTTCCCTTTCCCTTTCCCTTTCCCTTTCCCTTTCTCAGGACTATTTTGGAAATTGCCTGTAATGGTAGTCCATGTCAACTGCTTCAGACAAAGCTGCAAAATAATTCATGCCAGGAAATAATGTTATAACTTGCATAACAAAGAGTCTTTCTAACCATTGTTTTAAGAGCAGAAACATCAACATAAACAAAACATTTTTTTTAGTAGAAACCTACTATTCTCTGAGAATTTATGAATAGCAGCTTTTTTTTTTTTTTTTTTTTTTTTTTTTTTTTTTCTGCCTTTCTTATGCTACTTGCCACTCATCACTCAATGCACTTTTCATGGAACTTCGTGTCACTTTTCTCTGAACATTTCAGTTTTTATACAATTTATGGGCAGGGTGACCAGAAAGCATCAGTTTTCAAGGTGAAGCTGTACTGTTGGCTCATGTAATAGCACTACATTGTCTCCATTATTGTTTTCAGCTGTGTTTTCTTTTTTTTTTTTTTTTTTTTTTTCCATATCTAAATAACCCTTTTTTCTTTGTTGATTTCTAAGTCCACACAGTTTTCTTTTTCAATCTGTTCTACAGTTAAATTACAGTTGGTAGTTTGAAGCATACTTTCAAAGGTATGCTTCCTAGTATACATCAACAGGGAGTGAATTTGTTCTCAGGACTATCCCTTTTTTTTTAGTTGTATCATTCCCCATCCTGATGGATGGACCCTGTGGTATGGAGCCATGTTGGAGAAGTTCTTGAAGAACTGCTGCCTGAGGAACAGCTTGTGAAGGACAGCCTTGTGTGGGAGGGATCCCACACTGGAGCAGGGGAAGAGAGTAACAGTGAAGTGTTATGGACTGACCACAGCCCCCATTCCCTTGTGGAACACTGGGGGAAGAGGTGGAAGAGGGTGGATGGAGGGAAGGTGTTTTTTATTTGTTTGTTCTCACTGCTCTAGCTTGTTAGTAATAGGCAATAACTTTAATTAATCTCCTTATGCTGAATTTGTTTTGCCCAGGACGATAATTGTTGTGTGATCTCCCTGTCCTTATCTCAACCCTTGAGCCCTTTTCATCATATTTTCTCCACCTTTCCCATTGAGGAGGGAGAGTGAGGGAGCAGTTGTGATGGAGCTCAGCTGCCCAGCTGAGTAAGACCACCACATTTCTAAAGCTTTTTCTCTTTTAAGGTCTCTCATGAACCTGTCTTCTTCACTTCTAAAACCCCGTCTTGTCCTGAAGCCAGTAGTATCTACTCCTACTCAGATCCTTCTCTAATTATTCCTTCCTTTTTCAGACTTCTGAATGATGGAACAGAGCATGGAAGACATCTTACTATTTTGGTCTATGCAGCAGGCATGGAAGTGACAGAAGATCTCAAGCCACAAGGTGGTATATACTGACTTTGATGGCTTATGTACGAGAACATTCTCCTTTCATCTGGTGTATTCACTTCTCTTATTCTACATAAGAGTTCCCTGATATAAATAATTTCATCCATTCTGATCAAATCCTCCAAAGCCAGTCTTGAAGCCAGTCTTGTGTCTTTATCACTCAGCCTTTCCTCTCTGTTGGTATTTTGAAGCTTTTGGATATCAAACAAAACCCTTAATGAAATATTTTCTACATATCTCATTACTTTCCATGACCAACAAGTTTTTCTCTTTCACTGCAGCAACAAAAAGGGCAGGACTAACATATCCTATAACATATCACAACAACACTGTGATGAGAAAATCATTAACATGGGTTCTGGATGGATGTGTTTCATTGTAGAGCATTTTAAAATATCAATTTGAATTGCTAATATCTTCATTTTTAGGGACCAAAGTACTTTTTTTTTTTTTTTTTTTTCCAAAGGGCTTCACTGATTTGGATTGTGTTTAATTTCAGCCTCTCTTCTGGATGCATTCTCCCACTTTTCTCTTTAAGGCTCAAATATTCTTTTTTTTTTCAGTCTCATGTTTAATAGTGAATATATAGGGTGAATTCAGGTTTGTAGGCAAAAGAAGCCTTTCAGGCAAGTGGATGAAAACCTAAGGGGGTTATTTGCCTGAGCTAGCTGGTGGAATGAACAATGTGCTTTTTCTCATGTGAACAAGCTAATTAAGGTTTAGTCATGTTAAAACTCAAAAATATTGACTGTAAAATGGCTGCATGCATTTACTGTATGTGAAATGAAATAGGAGGCTACATAGAAACATTTGCTTCAGCTGTTTTAACAGTGAAGAGAATATCAGCCATCTGAAACAGAAAAAGTGCCTGTGGCATAAGAAAAGTAAGACTCTGTTCATATGTGTTTTGCTTCGCAGTATGTCAAATTATTGTCATGACACAGAGTAACGTTAACCAAGAATGTCTGTGTGCAGTGCCTTAGCCTTCTGCTATAGAGTTTTGAATCACCTGCAAATTGGTGTATCAATTTCCTTTAAAAAAGTGACAGAAGACATACCCTGCAGCCATGAACACATAAATATAATGTTACTGTCATCAAAAAAAAAAAAAAAAAAAAAGTAAAAACAAAGTGGTTGTTGTGCATTGTCTTCACAGAGACATTTCACAAACTGTAAAAGTGCTCTAAAAAGGAATCATTATAAATATGTGTATATGACATTTGCTATAAGGACATGACTTTATAATACATAATTGATTAACCAGTGTAAAGCCCACTACTGTAAATATCCTACTGCAAGAAAATAACTATATATGGGGAAATCTTGATAATGTCAATTGCAGCTTCTATAATGGATGAAAAAAAAATAGTTTATGTGCAAACTACTTGCTGTGTAGACTAATTTATCAGGCTTTAAAAAGGACTTGCTTATCTCTATTCATAGAGATGATAATGAAAATGACATGAAAATCCTCTGTGTCCAGTTCATCTACAATAAATAAGGGACTTAAACTATCTAGAGGCAGTCAAAGGTTTTGGTAAACATTCTATAACTGAATTAACTTTGTAGTGATAGGTTCTGGCTAGAAAATCCTGGAGGTTGAAGTCTTTTCATTTATCTAATATATATAGGTTTAATACAGATAGCAGGAGTCTAAACATCTCCCCATGTAATTACTCATGTGCCTCAAACACATTATGAAAGTAAAATAGGATCTGCATACTTTAAAATGTGAAGCTCTTTTGTTAATAGAGGACACTGTTAGTGTCATTTGTGTTAGTGTTTTGTAGCTGGCCTGGAACAGGACCCTTTTTTTGTTTTCACTGTGAGGCTGTGAGACAGCATTGAAATAGTAATGACTTTCACTCTGCATTGTCTTTGAATTTGAACATCTTCTCTGAAGAGGAAAGAATCTACCCTTTTCCACATTTAAGCTATACAGATGCTCTGCCAATTTTTAGATCACATGTATTTTGGATAAATTGGAAATGTAGAAGTTTAGCTACGTCTTTGTTATTTTGATGTAGTTTTGATAGACTTATAATTCTAATCATAACACAACTGTGATGGTAGTGATCTGTGGTGAACTTTCAATTACTGGCAACATGAGCAGCATTTTATTTGATTTTATTGTGAGCAATCCTCAGCCATTTCAGTGAAATAAAATTGTTTCCAACAATAATTTTAAAAGAAAGATTGCCTTAAGAGAGATTTTTTTAAAACATAACTCCAGATTATATCACTACTGATGGGCTCCTTGCTAATTTATTTAACTCTGATAACATTTGAATTGATAAAGTTATCAAATATTTTGTATTGTATTAAAGCATAGGATTTGGAACAGACCCCTCTCACCTCCAGTTCTAAAAAGAAACATTTGAAATACAAAACAAAGGGAAAAAAAATATATATTTTTTCTTTTCTGTAGAGGTAGCTCTGTTTTGAAGTGGTAATGCTAGAATTTCATTAATTTTAATGTATATATAAAATGAAAAGCACAGCTAAGAAAAGGTAAGGTATCAGCTATTTTAGATCTAGGTTTTATCATAGACTAATTCCTTGTGTATGTTTTATTCACTTCACAGAATCACCACATAATTTACCATAAGTGAAAGACTTTGAGGCATAAACATACATCTGAAATAGCTGGGATATGTCAAGTCAGATGCACATAACACTGGCAGAATTTACATTGCATGATTATGCTCAGCAGTGACTACACATTGTCCTTTAATGTGCATGAAAAAAAAAATCCCAATAACTTAGTAAACCACCTCTACGAGGAATAAGTTCCTCAAGTTTATCTGGACTATTTTTTTTTTCCTGATGACTATTAATTATCTAGAAAGGAAGAAAAGACTTCTTAAGGAAACTTTCTTCATCTAAGAAGTTATAAATCAATGGAAATGAATCTTAAAGATACATTAGCACTGAGATTGCCTACAATTATTTAATATATTTTCAAAATAACTCCTTATATAGTTATTTTGAATATTATTGGAATTTATGAATGAAAAATGATTTTTAAAAATAAATGTGATGTATCAGAAACACAAGGTGGTACAGAAAAACATGAATTTCATGAATGAATTCCATCATATGAAACTTTAGGGCAGATATAAATACAGATATAACACATCTGTGTGGTTATGACTTTTGATTTGATAATAATGGACCTAATTTAAAATGTTTAATAGCTTCCAGAATGCAGTTTTATTCCTAGAAGTAAAATAATGAAACATTAAATTCTGAAATAGTTAAGAAACTGTGTAATAAACTGATATTTATTTAATGGCAAAATATATTCATGGTAAGTGCCTTTATCTAGGGCTGAGAATTGTACTGACTGAATTTCATCCAAGACAGAGAATCAATACACCATTAAAATCTGTTCCAAGAACTTATGTGGTATCAAAGAATTACATTGATATTTTGCTGGTCTTCTGAATAAAAAAGAATGCAGCTCCTCAGGGTCTGTGTCTACACACATTTCAGTATATGCTTACATTTATGCATGGGAGTTGCCTTTGTGTAATTTATGGCATAATTATACCCATAAGTAATTTATGTTCAGCACCTTTGCAGATAGTAGTCCATGTGATACACAGTATCATCCTACTGTCATAGGTCACTGTAGGCCAATGTGGACAGCATCAGAAAAATAATTGCTGAATCTTCAGATTAACCTGATAGACCCCCCCAGTTTCTATGGGTCAGTTGTTCCATCTGCAAATAATGATGTTGTTTATGTCCTTTGAAATTTGTGGACAGAAAAGTGTGATAGAACAGCTAAGTATGCCATTAATTTAATAGTAGTCCATTTTCATTTTTATTCAGGTCAACGCATGACTTGTTAGGAATTATGCCTTTTTTGCACATTAATATGTAACACAGGTTTTCAAACACTTTAATTAATCTTTTTTTTTTTTTTGAATTAATTTGATCTCTTTTTAACACAATACAGCATGAAGATTACACATAACTACACATTAACTAATTAGAAATAAAACATAACAAATGTTATTAAAAGAGACAGATCAAGTGAAATACACATTCCCAGAAAGACATTAGTGTTCTGTTTGTTTTTTCCCATGTGTACAATTAAATATATATATATAGATAGATAGATAGATTAGCAATACTTAAAAATGTGCTTTCAATGGCAATGCCAGAGCCAGGAGAAGCATTACAATTTGAATGTTTTTGTTCAAGAAACACAATAAGTTAGACTAAAATAAAAGAGTATATTGTTGAGTCAGGTATTGAACACCATGAATGATATTTTGTGTAAGTGGAACAGAAAATCCACTTTCAGGCCTGTTTACCCAGGTACTCAAGGATTCTGTCAGCAGAGAAGAAGGATGAAAGCTCAGATCGCTTCTGACCTCCAGCTCTAAAATTAGAGCAGTAATGAGGTTGCCATAAATTGAGCCTTAGACTTGGCCACACACCAACAAATAGCAAAGTGCAAATGCAGTCGACAGCTTAAAGTTTTTGAAACTGGTAAGTCAGTGTTTTAATGAATGGCCACTTTAATTGTAAAGGACTAATTTTTCACTAGAGCAATGCATAAAGGCTTCTTCTGGAAAATTATGTATAAAGAGTACATTTAATGGATGAATACCAACAGTGTTTATGTTGTTGCTGTGGTGGTGGTGTGTGGTGGGTTTTTTTCTTTATTATTGTTGTTTTTTAATTAATTAGTCCATAAAGGTCTTCCTTACCACAGGAACAAAGATGAAGATTAAAGATTAGGAATTATGGTGTAGATTTCACATGTTCTTACTTTTATTTTCCCTTACTCAAAAACTACTCTTTTGAAACTTCTGTTATTTCTGATTGAGATATTGTCCTGCAGCAGGTAGTTTAGACCTAGCCAAAAATAAACTTTTCTGTATACGTATTTTTTTGCTGAAAATATTCATAGATGACAAGATGATCTACGTGAGCCTTTTTGCTGTTGTTATTGAATTAAAAAAAGACAACGCATTTGTCTTTCTACTCTACTGGCTATATTCTTGATAATTTCTTAAAAGTTTTAAAGCTCCCACAAGAAACCAATGCAGGGAAAGATGTCACTGTATAGATTTAACTTTTGCATTCATCAACAGACACAGGGAGGGAGGGAGGCTAAACTTCAAATGACTCCAAAGCCTGAATTATTCCTCTGACAGAGTCACATGCAAGAAGACTATGTCCCGTGTTTCTGCTGGACAAGCCACAGACGTGAAGAATTTCACTTGCTATGATCTGGTAACTTTGCACAAGTTAAAATTCATGATATATATCTGTAATCTTTTTGCTAGTATTCTCTAAATTATCTCTTTCTGGAGAAATGTATTTCTGTTACTTGACTGCACTGAGAAAATAGCAGGAATCCTTAAGGTCTCACTAAAAGAAATCTAGACTTAACCCTAGAGGACATGACCTCATTTACCTCTTTATGAGGTATATTGCTATATATGACCAAACTTGAATGCAAATAAATTAAGTTATTAAACGATAAGTGAATTGGTCTTGATCTGTGCTAATGTGCATGTTATTTAATGACAACTGTCTGAAGTTTAGGCACTTTTTAGCCTAGGAGTACTTATGAATTCTGCTTATAACAAGTTGTGTTCAGCCGATGTGGCTGGGGAGGTCGTAGAGCTCATTCCATAGCTAGGGCAAAGGGTCTATCCCTTGCTACACAGCTAATGTACATCTCACAAGTTTTCTGCCCTGCTGTTTACCTGTACCTGCAGGTAAGTATAGGTAAGTCCCTTTCCACTCCCTCAGGAAGATGACAGCTGCCATTGCTGGCAAAATTCATACAACCTTCTCCTTTTCCTGGAAATAAGAAAATAGTCACAGAATGTGATTCACAAAATTGAATTACAGTAAAAGCAACATGCAGTGGAAGAGCTGTGGGGACTGCTTCTCTCTCCCTGCTTGACCCCCAAAGGAGGTATTCAGGAGCAAACTGTAAACCAGATTAATTACCCTGGAGCATATGAACATTGGTTTAGTGTTCTGGATAAAGAGCCAGTTAACAGTTTCTCAGGTTGCATACTCCATTTTGGATTCTGTAGCTACTTTCCAAGTCAGGTAGTATTATTTCTAATCATCTTTTCATATCAATACCCTGCTTTGGAAGGAAATAAAAGTTTTCTTATAAAGAACTGGTTTTGTTTGTTTGTTTGCTTGCTTGTTTGTTTGATTGATTATTTGTTTTACACATCTGTGAAAAAAACAATGTCCATATGAATACCAGCTTGTGTGTGAAAGGATCACAGGCAAGGCTGAACCTCACAGCTCGTAGCAAGCTTTACCTATCTTCTCCCAATTATTTCTGAAATCTCCACACTTCTACTTCCACACAGCATGCTTTTATGATATCCCATTGATAAAATCAATCTATCAAGAGTAGAATAGCACTTTTTCTACTCTCAGCTGTGCATCCAGAATTGTTCCTGATACAGTTCCTTTAATCTTGAAAATGAGAAGACAGATATCCTCTGCATTTTTTCTTGTCTGACTCCTTTTCCAAGTGATAGGCTTCCTATCCTAGCCAGCTGAAACGTTCCTCTTTTGCTTTATTTTGTATTGCAACACAATTTTGTATTGTGACATTTATATAAATATAAATATTTATATAAATATATAAATGTCACAGAGGGTTAAAATGCTTAGCATTAATAAATTGAAAAAAAAAAAGGCCAATAGCTATTCATAGCTGAAGGGTACTTGTTCTCTTGGGCTATAAGGCGATGCACTTTCTTAACTTATTTTGATGAAAGTCACCTAAAGAAACATAACGACATTCAAGCAGAAGCAATCCTTTATGGTTTGGGTTGTATTTGACATTATATGTGAAAAGACTGCATGTTTTAACACTATTCAAACAGGTATTATAAATTGAATCTTTTTTTTTTTTTTTTTTTTTTTTTTTTGTAGTATCACACAATCTAAATGATTAAAAATAAACCTACTTACACAGTTTTGTTAAGATTACCAGATTACCGGATGTATTCTGATTTATTAGAGAATCACCATATCATTTAGGTTTGAAGAGACCTCTAAGATCATCTAGTCCAACCTCTGACCTAACACTAACAAGTCCCCCACTAAACCATATCACTAAACTCTACATCTAAATGTCTTTTAAAAATCTCCAGGGATGGTGACCTAACCACGTCCCAATCCAATATCTAACAACCTTTTCAGTAAAGAAGTTCTTCCGAATATCCAACCTAAACCTCCCCTGGCGCAACTTTAGGCCATTCTCCCTTGTCCTGTCACCAGGCACGTGGGAGAATAGACCAATCCCCACCTCGCTACATCCTCCATTAAGGTACCTATAAAGTGTGATATGGTTGCTCCTGAGCATCCTCTTCTTGATAAAATACTTCTACTAGAAGACTATTTCCTCAGTTGACTTCAAACTTCTTAATCTCTTAGAATCATGAAATAGGAGAACAGCTGTTTAAGAAATGTTGGCACTTGAAGTAGCTCTTCTAAGCTACTAATTCAAATTCCTCTAAGCTTCTAATTCAAATTCTTACTCCATCATACCTGTGTTGCTGATTTCACTGTCATCAAACAGGTGAAGTGTAAGGCTGAAAAAGAACGAATCCTAAGACATATTTAACTTTGAATTCACTGTTCCTCTATTTATTTATGAACAAAGTAAGAGTAGGAACACATCTGAAGGCTTGCTTGCATTGCACATTTTAATACGATACAGAAATCCCTGGTTCAAACCAATACTATAAGGATACACAGTGGAGCTCTAATGTGGTGATAAAAACTCAAATGTGAAAGCAGTAGCTCAGTGCTGGAGTGATGTTGCATTTGCAGAAATATGTCAAGCCATTCAGAAATGCTGAGTGCACATAATCATGCTGATGCAATTAAACTACTCTAATTTTGGAGCAGACTTTGCTAACACTTACTTAATGCTAACGTCTTTGCACCATTCTATTTCTTTGCATACCCTAGCACAGGCATCCCCAGGAGAGTGAGAATTAAAGGTCTAGTACCTGGAAATGTCATAGAATTCCTTTACAACACCAGAGCATCCCAGGAAGCTGCAAGTCAAGTCTCTTCTTTACCATTGAAGCTAGAAAGAAAAAAAAATATATAATAATAATAAATAAATATATATATATATAAAATTCTATATACAAAAATAAAAAACTCAATAATATGATTGGGGGTCAAAACATGGTATAGTAAAAAAAAAAAAAAAGTCAAACTGGTAAGCATACATGTATATTACAGAATTCATCATAAATCTATTCAAAAGATGACCAACACTGGCATTCCAAAGCATTTAAAAATCTCTAAAACTGTAATTATATATATTATATATAGTTTAAAATATATAAAATATATATATTTTTTAAATACAGATGCTGAGACTCTTAGCTCAGCTGAAATCCCAAACCAGCAGAAAGAGCGTTGGAAAAATATATTTTTAATAATAATAATAATAATAAACACCTTCTATTTAGTGGAAGAAAGGAAAGGTCACAGAGAAAGGGATGTTTTAGGTTGTCAGTTATACATGCTCAAAGTAAGGATGAGGTGGACAACAGGGAGCATGCACACTCTTGGATTGGCAGCAAGGAGCGTAACAGTAATGGCTTGTAGCAGTGATTCATTGCTAGGCTGAAAGCACTGCTTTTCTGCTGTTAAAATGCTGAATATTTTTTACTAAACTCATCCAGAGCTAGCTTAAACATGATTGCGTAATGTTCAAGAATGTATCTGTTGTGTTATAGAAATACCCTACTGTTGTGGTAAACATTAAATATTCACTGTTGCTGACATTTAAGATGAATATGTCAAAGCAAAAATTTGCACATGGGTGACTTTGAGGTGATTAGCTATTTTGTTTTGATTGATGGCATATATATGTGTAGTTTTAATTGCTTTGTTTTTAATGAACAAAGTATTGGCATTGTTTTTGCCCTATTTGCAAATTTTAAAGCAGAAAAATAATAAGAAATTTCCCCTTTGATTTTCCTATCTTGAAATTTTAGAATTCACAGACATTATGAAAAAGTCATTGTTTTAATATTTTTAAGTAACATGATTGCAATTAATATAAAGCTCATTACATATATTTATGAAATTCCATACGCAATCTTTATTTTCAGAGAAAAAATTTAGCCTACTTTAGAGGCATATTTTCAATTAAAATGTCAAAAATTATATGGAATTTTAAAGATTTCAGATCCACTGATCCTTCAAGCAGATGTCTCTAGTGACAGATGAAAGAATAGATTAGAACTGTTTAGAGGATGCTGAAAATGGCCTATAGAAGGTGCAGGGACATACTAATGACAATGCTCCTTAATGTCATTTTAAATCTCTTTACAACAATTCTCTCTACTACTTTCTTTTGGTCCATTATCGAGAAATAATTAAATTCCTTAAGTGTTGGAGTTGCCAACTGAAATGTAAAATGAGTTCTTCAACAGTGAGCAACAGAAGAAAATTGACAATACAGTAAATTACTTTTTTTTTTTTTTTGAATTGTGAGATGGTTCATAATGTACCCAAACATGGGCTTTGGTATGTTTAATTGAGGCTGCTAGTGGTCTGCAATAGATTCTATTCTTGCAAAATGTCCTAAAAGTCATATGTAGGGTAAGCCCAGCTGTCTGTTTTACAGAATCTCCTGATTTGTGCTAGCAAAGCCCTAAATCACACTCTTTTTGTTTTTTATTTTTTTTTTAGACAAATTAATAGACATATTGGAATTTAAAAATAAGTAAGACAAAATATGTATTGAAAATCCAAAACAGATTTGATAACTTTACTATCATCTTTAATCACAAATAGAATTATTCTTTACTCACAAATACAGTAAAACTAAGCTTTTAGCTGAGCAGTTAGTGGAACATCTACCCAGTAAGCTTTGCTTATGTTGCAGACAGCCACCCTGAGGAGTGATTTGAATTTAAATGTGATTCCCTTATTAGTTTCTGCTAACTGCAAATATCCCAGGCTCTTAATTAAGTGGCTGAGTAATGTATGAATGCTCACTTCTGCTTGTCATGCAGAACAAAGTGATGTATTTAGATTCCATGCACAATATGAAATTTAATGACACAGGCAACAGTAATTTAGAAAACCTTTTTTTATTATTATTTTTTGCCCTTGTTTTGCCTAGCCAATCTTTTTTTTTTTTTTTTGGCTGCTACAATGCTATAGAAGTTTGCTCAAACACTGGCTGTTAGCTAATGAATTTTTAGATTGAAAGGTAGTGTATTACTATACTAAATGTGTAGTTACCAAATGCATAATACACTGTTTACAGTGTTTACACTCCCCCCACCACCCATTTTTCAGCAATAATATGCAAAAAAAAACAAAACAGACTTTGATTAAATGTTCTTACTTGGTTTGGCACAGAATCTAGTGTTAGATTCAGAGAGATTCTGAATGCACTAAATAGTGCACTGTAAGAGGTTTTGCAAGGAAGAAAGGAAAAAGAAACAAATCAAGCTTTTCTGTGGTACTGATGGTTCCTGAAAGCTTCAATGACTTTCTGTAATCCTGCTGATATCTTTATAGATTTTATAGTTTATATTCAGTCATCAAACTTCTCTGCTTCTGCTCTGCTAGTCAGTAGTTTGCATGTATATTTTTCCCCAGGGGTATGACACTAATTTTTCCCCATCCTGAAATTTCTGTTTGCCCCGATATTTTCTCATGCTCACAGAATCCTCAGTGGACTCATAATCTGAATGTATGTGTGTGATTTTGTAAAAATCAAAGTAGCACACATGTACAGTAAATTGGCCAGCTGTTAGAGTTGTCAGATTTTTGTGTTATTGTCATGTATAACTAAATGAATTAATGCCCTACTGCTTTTGCCACTTCAATCCAAGTTCTAAAAATTGTCTATCCCTTTAATTAGAGCTCTAACCATCTCTCATGTCTTGGAATTCTCATTTCAATTGCCTGAGTACTTTCCTCAAAAAACCTTCAGATTTATTCTTGGCAAATTGGTATTCCTGAATGATGTCAGCTGCCTATATCCCCAGTCAGTCTCTAGTAACTAAATGTTTGCTAAAGTAATCTCATCTAAATAGTGTTGTTCTGCCTTAAGCATAGATAGATTTATGGTTATAATTTCTTTTTCCTTTTAAGGACTAATACTTGATGCTATTATTCTTATTACACTATATACCTGTTCCAAGTAGGCTCTGCACAGTATGTGTTATATGTTATATTTAGTTTTCTATCTGCCTTAGGCAGTAATACATACTTGAATAGTAGTATCCAATCTCCTCTTACAGCTCGTATTCCTATTTTGCAGACATTCCTATTTTGCAGACAGGTCCAGAAATATGGATTGTGAATATGATTTTTCTCGTCTGTCTTTAGCTTTTCTATAAATTAGATATGTATTCTAAACTAATCACATGAGCAATTCTTGAGCCAAAGGAAAAAAAGAAGATTCATCACACACATTTCAGGATGGCAGGAATTGCTCTCCGAACACTTTTGAGAGGTGCCTACCTCTCTCCACTGGCCACAGAGGCAGCTTGATTAATTAACTGAGGGTAACTTTTACATGAAACCCTTTTGGCATCATTTGTTTATCATCATTACTACCAAGTATTTGAAGAAGGCAAAAAATAGATGAAATGCATCTTACCCTTCCTGATGAAGGGTATCCTGTGATACATGTCAAACAGGAGACACGTATCACAGGTAAAACTTATATGTAGAACACTGTCACTGGACTTCATCCTGTCAGTCAGGAAAAAAATGTCTGCTTCAGAGACTGCACTATGACTCTTATGTTCTTAATTCTTGTCCACATAAACAGCCTTTGTACTTTGGCCATTGGCCACATGTAAGTTCCTTCAGGCCAACACAACTGCATAGAAGAACAATTTTCTTCCACCATATGTTCTAAAAAATAGAGTATACATGCCTAAATAGATCATAAAATAGTTAAATGAAGAGTGGAAGAACAGAGGTTCATTTTGTATTGTACAAAATAGCCAGGAAAGGTAATCAAAACTGTTAACTAAATGATGTCAGTTATCTTTCTAAAATAGTTTAATTAGAAGTGAAGTGTTTGGGGGTTTGGGCTATTTTATTTTGGCATTTGGGCATCTTTATATTACTCAGCTTGCTGTAAACCTTGACATAATTCTGAATAGTGTTGAAAATCATGATTTGATATTTTCTAGAAATGCAATAACTAAACATACAACCCACATATTTTGTTTGTCTTGGTTTCCAACATACATTGCACATAATTATAAAAATAAAAAAATAAAAAAAAAATAAAAAAAGCAAGGATGTGAAGAATACATTGTAGCAAATTTACATCTAGTGAGAATTTGTTACATAATTCTGCCCATATCTATTTACATAAAGAATCTTAGTTCATGTGTATCTCATTTGTCATTTTAAACTACACCCATATCACAGAATTTGTAGGATGATTTTCTACACATATTCCCACAGACAACTATTTAATAATAGAATCAAACAAAAGTGTTCGAGCTCTCCTTTACTTCCTTACTGCAAAGAATTAAGGCAAGAAACACCAACGACTTCTAAAGCGAAGACAAAATTAAATCTGCATATGAAAATGCAAAGGCTTACTGCATCAGAACACATGAACCACAGTTTCACTGCACAGTTCCTACAGAACTCAATCCCTTTGCACATTTATACATGTATTCTTTCTGGAGTCAAATTGTCCTACCAGTTGTGGATTTCTGTAATTGACTGTGAAATTCCTAACACAGCAGAAGAATTACAAAGAGCAGGGCCTCAGACGCTGCCAGACAGCACATCTTCTAATTTTTAAGTCTTTTTTACTAGGTTTATACAAACATAACTAACTTACATTTTGGCACATTGATGTACTAGAATCATCCAGGGTGGATCAAAAATGTTGAAAAGAACCTGGTTTTGCCCCAAAGGAACACACAATTCTGGCCCAATTTCTGTGGTTTTTTTTTCCACCTATTTCTGACAATCTGAGCAGCATCCTAAAGTACTTGTCAGCTTAATCACAGCCTCACCATAGACAGGACATTTTCTTGCTCTCACATTTACCTCTACAGTATCTAATCCTGGCAGGGTTTTGTTATTGATGTTGTTGTTTTACAGTTAGCACTCCTTTAGTCACGGTATATTCTAATGTGCTACAATGAACAAGTTGTATAGAGCTAACTCAACTCAAATGAGCTATTTTGTGTATTAAAGCAGTAAAGGTATGTCAGCCACATGCCCCAGAGGTGATAATTTGTTCTGTTGGGAAGCACTGGCACCAGAAGAAGCAGTGTGCTGTTAAGACTGTCCTTTATTTGGTAGCTAATTTAGTATTTAATGATAACTGGGATACCTCTGCATTGGACCACATGTGCCTCTAGGTAAATCTCTTAAGACTAACTGGGAAGTGCTGATGGGAGAGAAAATAACTAAAGAATATCAGCTCTTTATCTATGCAGTCAACCCTTATAGTACATAAGTTATCAGAAGATTCATGCTTCTAAAATTATTTTGAGTTGTTATGCCTTTGAATTTAGGTAGTCCAACTCAGCAGTATTGTTGTCCATAAATTCATATCTCCTCCATCCTATATACTACTGGTAATTTCAACTGCTTTCTTACTTTTCTACTGCAAAGCTAAAGTTCTTCTTAGCAAACTAGATCTGTGTGATATAACTCTGGTATGAGTTACATCTGCATGGCAATGTATTTGATCTATAACCTGATGGATACTTACTTGGACACCATGTAGCTATTCTTTTAAATGTGTATAGTCTTGACACACAAACTCTTAATGCCTATTAGTATATATTTCATAACAATATAATAAATGTAGTGATATATAGCTATATATATTTTATAAATTAATGCTCTATAATTGTATATTTATGTAATTTCTAAAAGAAACACAGGCACACGCACATTAGATGCTGGATCTTCAGCTCTGTCTAGGCTGAAATAGGTAGAAGTGACACCAGCACATATATTCAACTCACAAATTTGTTTTGAATATCCATCTAAGTAAATCTGCAGCTAGCGATATCATTATCTGAGCTAGGATTGTTAACTAAGTCTGTCAAGATGTCCTACAGTCCCAAATGGAATTGCAGTGTAAACATAGGTTGTGTTGGTACAGGCAAACCTGCTTAATAGAACTTGTCAGAAAAAGCAATTTCTTCACAAGTCACTTCTAGAGCAATTTTGATTTTGAAACACTGAAATAATTCTTTGCAATATTGCCCAATAGTTTTGTTTTAATAGAAAAGGATATTAAATGTACATGAAAATTTCCCAAGGTCTCTTCCAGCACCCTGTTATTTGATTCTGTGAAATGTTTCAAGAGGTTAGATTTGGATTTATTTGTCTGGATTGTTCCCCATGAAAAGGAATGTCCAGAGGGATACATTTCTGTAATACATCCTGAATCTGATGACCGCCACTCTTATGTCAGAATGAATATTTGTTTCACAACTCATTACTGAGCTCATACTCTATTAACCTAATAACAGAATATGTAGAATATATTCACACAGATTTTAAGATAATTTATGATGTATCTTCAATATGCTTAAAAACAGTATGATCTGGATAAAAGATATCATTAAAAGAAAATTACACAAAAAGCTGTGCTCTTTTTATAGCATGAGCACTTCTTTAGCTATACTTTACCTCTGCTGGGCAATAAGATGAAGCTTACTTCCTTCAGGTGAAAAACAAAGCAAGCCCTCTAAGCACAACATGAATGCTTAGCTTTCAATTGTCTTGTAGGAAAAGTGATCAGAGTCCCAACACTATTTTGTATCCTGCTCTGAGTCTTAGGATTTCCTAATTGTGACATTGAAACAGGATAATGAACTGGGGAATGAAAAAATGTTGCCTTTTCTTATGATTTATTCTTAATTCTTATGAATTATTTCCTAGAGATCTTGAGAAATGTGCAAAACATATATTAAAAATATTTATGTATGTTTTGTGTGTATGTGTTAATGTGTGGTAACCAACGTATTAACCAAATGTCAATAAAACACAAAGCACAGGTAGCTATTTTTGAGTAGCAAAATTATCACAGAGGGTGCAAACCTACATGTAGTCAATCATAGAGAAAATGTATTTGGAAAATTTCAGATGTACAAAATACAGATGTACATTTTCAGATGGAAAAAAAAATGTTCCATTATTTTGGGAATCTTTTAAATATTTTTCTCAGAAAACATAACCTAAGCCTGCTGAAGTAAAAAAAAATGACTGAATGACTGATAGTGACTGCAATTAACTTTGTCTTGCATTTCACATGAAAGAAAAAAAAAAACCTCCGTATTCTACTACGGCTTTAATAAGGAAGGATTCTGAACAACTATTCTAAAGGAAGAGTTTAAGAATACATGTGTAGATATTTACTCATACAGTAAAGCTATTCTAATCCACCAGAGTGATACAGGAAGAGTGCAGAATCATGGTTAAAACTGCAGTGCAGTTTTGCTCCAGGAACTGAAAAGATAAAAGGTTTTCCTGATTTAATCTCTCCAATATTTGATTTACTACTGTTTGATTGTGCTGAAATTCTTTTTACTTCAAAATAAGAATTATTCATAATCAATAATGCTACTACAGATGGAAATCCAATGATGTAAGAACAACAAAAAGAGCTGGAGAACTAAAGGTTAGTCAGTCTCACCTCTGTGCCTGGCAAGATCATGGAGCAGATCTTGTTGGAAATTCTGTTAAGGCATGTGGAAAATAAGGAGTCAACTGGTGACAGCTGACATGTCTTCACTAAGGGCAGATCATGCCTGACAAATATGGTGACCTATGATGGGGTTACAACCCTGGTGGAATAGGAGAAAAGCAACTGACATCATCTACCTGGACTTGTGCAAAGCATTTGACACTGTTCCGCATGACATCTTTGTCTCTAAATTGGAGAGGCATGGATTTAACAAATCCAAAACAAATCCACTTGGTGGATATGGAACTGGCTGGATGGTCACACTCAAAGTGTTGCAGTCAATAGTGCAATGCCGAAGTAGAGACTATTGACAAATGGTGATCCTCAGGAGTCAGTATTGGGACTGGTATTGTTTAACACCTTTGTCAGCAATGTGGACAGTGGAATTATGTACAGCCTCAGCAAGTTTGCCAATGACACCAAGCTGTGTGGTGCAGTCAACATGCTGGAGGGAACAAACATCATCCAGAGGGACCTGGACAGGCTTGAAAGGTGGGCCTGTGAGAATCTCATTCAAAGTTCAACAAGGCCAAGGTCCTGCAGCTGGGACAGAGCAATCCCAAGCACAAATACAGGCTGGGTGGAGAACGGATTAAGAGCCGACCTGAGGAGAAGAACTTGGAGGTGTTAGCTGAGCAGCAATACACTCTTGCAACCCGCAAAGCCAACCATATCCTGGACTGCATAAAAAGAAGTGTGGACAGCAGGTTGAGGGAGGTGATTCTCCCCCTCTATTCTGCTTTCATGAGAGGTTTTTTACCATGCAGGAATACCCATTTTGTATTTCCACCATCCAAGGAGTGCTGTATTCACACATATCTGCATAGAACACACAGTTCTATGAAAAGGATTGTCACAGGGCTGCAATAAAAACAAAAATGCGTAATTTAATGAATAGTTCATAAAATCTGCAAGCTTAATCCCAATGAAAGCAATGTCCAACATTCTCTTTACTAAGTTTGGTTGCAATTTCTTTTAGCTTTTGTCTGACAAATGAGAAATATATATATTTCATTTCCATTTCAAAAATAAAATTTATTTATTAAAAGGTTGCACTTCAGTGATCAGATCATAGGCACAAAGTTTCTCATAATATATGAGGCCTTCCAATGATCTCAGCTCTTTCTTTCATTTGTAAATCGCAATACTATTTTAAAGATTGTACTGAAGAGGAGAAAAAGAAAATAGTACTGTGGAAGGCTGCATTTAGCTGTAATAAACACCATTTGAATCATTCAGTAAAGCGTATGGTTACTTTGAATAAATGTGTCAATCATTTTTTTTCTAAAAAGACATGAATTTTGTGAACTGTATTAAATATTTTAATTATAAAACAATTAGCTATTATGCTTAAACTGAATTTTATTTAAAGTGTTGGTGAAAAAAAAAAAATCTCAAATCCCTGTAGATGATGTTGAAAAAATACATTTATCATCCTTCAAGAGGATGATGATAAGCCAATATGGGGTTAGTTACAGGAAATTATTTTCCTTTCTCAGTTTTGCCTTGGACAAATCAATCTATTATTAAATAACACAGGGACTTTTACCTCACCTGATATCAGAAACAGTTTATTGAAGAATTTCATTTGTGTCTTAAATATCTATAAGGACTTAGGTTTCTCAACTGGATTTTGGTTCTCACTGCCTTTTCAGAATAGTATTTTAATACATATGTTGTTATCATGAAGGACTGGAATTTCTGGTGACAAGAATAGTTCAAGAACTATTGGATTGAATTTGTCAGTGATTGGTAGAACATTTAATATGCAGATAAGATAATCTATGAGATACATGAGAAAATGTCAACACAGTTTTTAAGAGATATCCACACCGATACAGAGGTATGTTTCATGATGAATAACCACTCACTCCAGAGGCTATTCTGCTAATTTATTTGGGCAACTCATTAACACCTGCTGTCAGTGAAGATGAGTCTGGCATAATGTCCAATCCTTTCTGAGTGCCCTGATTTATTATTATTAAACTTATTTCAGATATGAATTTTCAAGTTAGACTTAAAATGTGGTGCTGGAGCTAAAGAAGTCCTGTTAGGCCTGGTGCTAGTTTACTGCTGCCTCTTCAGCTCTCAGATGTTATTACATGTTATTAGGTGTTATTTAACCCCATTTTAGGAAGCTGAATACCAGTTGAGCTCCCAAAGACTTTCAGGAGATATAAAATAAGGATATTGAATTTTGTTTCAGTTAAGAGAATTTAGGATATATTTAAAATCAGTTTTAAAACAATTAGCTATCATTGTTCAGATGTTTTCTGTGTATTCACTCACATCATAAAACAAGCAGTTTAATGGAACTGTCTTATTTTCATGTTTCATTTTACACAAATGGTAAAGTTTATTGGAGTAGAACAAAACAAACATGGTTCCTGCTCAGTTACAAATGAGATAAAAGGAGCTGAGCTATAATATTTAGCATTATTGTCGTGGTTCCGCTCGAGTGGGCAGCCGAGCTCCACCACAGCCGCTCTCTCACTCCCCCTCCTCAAAGAGGAATGGGGAGAAAATATGTGAAAAGGGCTCAAGGATTGAGATAAGGACGAGAAAATCACGCAATAATTATTGTAACGGGCAAAACAGACTCGGCATAAGGAGATAGTAAGATTTATTGCCTACCACTAACAAGCGAGAGAAGTGAGAAAACAAAGGAAAAAAAAAAAACAAAAGCACCTTCCCCCCATCCACCCTCTTCCATCTCCTCCCCCCGAGCGGCGCAGGGGAACGGGGGAATGGGGGTTATGGTCAGTCTACAGCACTTCTTCTCTGCCGCTCCTTCTCGATCACTCTCGTCCCCTGTGCTGTGGGGTCCCACCCACGGGATGCAGTCCTTGATGAACTGATCCGGCGTGGGCTTCCCACAGGCAGCAGCTCTTTCAGAACTGCTCCAGATATGGGTCCGTACCACGGGGTCCATCCCTCAGGAGAAAACTGCTCCAACCTGGCTCCCCTACGGGCAGCAGCTCCTGCCAGATCACCTGCTCCTGCGTGGGCTCCTCTCCACGGGCTACAGGTCCGGCCCAGAATCTGCTCCGGCAGGGGTCTTCCACAGGCGGCAGCCTCCGTCGGTGCAGGGCCACCTGCTCCACCGTGGTCTCCTCCACGGGCTGCAGCGTGGAACCCTGCTCCACCGTGGTACTCCATGGGCTGCAGGGGGACATCCTGCTTCACCATGGTCCTCACCACAGGCCGCAGGGGACTTCTGCTCCGGCGCCTGGAGCACCTCTCCCCCTCCCTCTACACTGACCTTGGTGCAAGGCTGTTCTCTCATTCCCTTGACTCTCCCGGCTGCTGTGTGGCGCAGCGTTTTTTCCCTGTCTTAAATATGCTCTCACAGAGGCGCAAAACAACATCGCTTATTGGCTCGGATCTGGAAAACAATGGGGCCCTTCCCAAACATGGGGCAGCTTCTAGATCTTTCTCACAGAAACCACCCCTATGGCTCCCTGCTACCAAAACCTTGCCACGTAAACCCACTACAATTATCTAAAACAGTAACTATCCATACATTCTGAAGGGAATAACAGCATCTTGACTTAAAAATGCCAGTTTCCATCAAGCTACAACTATTTTATTTTATTTTATTTTATTTTATTTTATTTTATTTTATTTTATTTTTATTTTTTATTTTTTTTATTTTTTTTTAAGAGAAAGAGATCCATCTACTCTTAGAAATGTCTTCAGTTTATACTAGCAGCATCAAGATGCTCTGATATACACACAGATTCGTATGTATAGAGAATGATTAGAAAACATTAAACTTATGAGAGATCGATGAATATATATATTAATACATGTATATTCTGTAAAAATAAATAATAGGAAACTTCTATGAAGAAAGAAATGTCAACAAACCTATAACAATGAACGTTATTCCTGTACAGTACATACACACAAATTACTGTGACAATATTAATAACCAAAGATAGTATTTTCAAATGTTATATGCTGAAGTCACTGGTTACAAGGAACATTGAGAAACATCTTATACAGGTAAAACTAAAATATCGATTCTAGATAGACTATTCCAAAGAGTCATTTCTCAAAGAGCTTGGTTATTGTACCTTAAATAATAGCTTATATGGTTATAAGATATATATATATATATATATATATATATATATATAAGATATATATATATGTAAAAAACATTTTTGTATATATATGCATTTATATATATATACATATATTTATATATGTATATGTATTTTCCAACTGTACATAAAGTCTAAATATCTTCTCAGAATGAAGACAATAACTACCAAGCTTCTAATGAAACTAAATTCAGATTATTTAAAAATATATATACACATTCAGAGCCTTTAGGAAGGTTGTTTCGTGCCCTTCATTTCTTGTTCAAATGCTAGACAGGATGAATTTCAAGGTCTCAAGGTACAGAGATGAAAATACATTTGCCAACAAGGAAGTTTTTGGAAAGGGAAATATCAAACAAGAAAATAGAGGTTCTGCTTCAAATTACCGACTGAAGAAAGTGACATTGTCTGTGGAGTCTATTTAAACTACACTCTGAAGTAAAGTTGACAAGAGAATATGTTTTGAATTCAGAATTCTACTTAGGCTGTCACTAAGACACATGTAAGACTGTAGCTGTCAATGCAACCTAACAAAAATTATACAACAGTTGGGAGTAGGTAGACTGATACCAAAGAGCTACACACTATGAAAAATACTGGAGTGTCATGCAAATGAATTAAGTAGCAGACAAACAATCTGAAGACATATAAATATGTGTTTATATATATAAATATATATAATGTTGATAAAGTATGCCAAATATGAGAAGCTTAACAAAAAATAGGTGAAGCAGAATGTCTAACTCATATATGTATAGACTGAATAACTGAATATTACTGGGTGAAAATCAGCCCCAAAGGTAATAGTACCACATCTCACATTATGGGAAAAAGTATTTATTCATCAAATACTCTGTTGGGTGAGGAACGATTTGTTTGCTCTGGTTCTTACTACAGTTCACCATAGAAATTGTTGAAGGAATAACAATATAATCTTTTTCACGGGTATTTATTAGGTATTAAGAATTATGGAGTCAAAAGAGCAAGTGATAGAAAAGAAGAAACTGAGCAGGAATAAACAGAATAAGGTATATGTATAAGTTTAGAAGGAAGTTGCAAAGGATGTGATTAAATGATATACAGAACTTCTGAACTCTTTCATTTAAGTGACTGATACCAAAAGTGTGCTCTTGGAAAATGGTTTCAGAAACTTTCAGAAGCTAATAAATAAGAAAGTACAGAGCTGGATTACAACTTTTCATGCAACTTTTGTAGTGAAAACATTTTTTTTTTTTTTTTCATTTATAGTAGAAAATTTCCTTTTGTTCGTATTCTTACTGGGCCAAATTAATAATATATAAACATGCTACTCTCTCAAGTGCCCCATCCTCCCCAGCCCTGTATTTCCTTAGAAAGCAGAGGATGAACGGGAGCATTGAAACAACTATTCTGAAATCTGGAGGCAGAATGAAACTGGATTGAATTACTTGACATATATGGTGAATCTCCCTCAATTGTCATTCCTAGAATGTGAAATCACACCACTTTGAGTGCTGTGGTTCCCACCTGTAGCAAGGTGCCTCAAGCCATAAACAAATAAGCCATGAACAAAACATAACAGCTTAAAAGTACTTTAGTGAATTTCTTTCTGAGTGTGATCATTTGGAAAATGTTGTTTACACTATTGGAGAAAAGGAAAAAAAACCGAATAGTTTTCATATTAATATGTTTTTAAGTTTTTGTTGTTGTTTTTAGGAAATTGTTCATAAAATATTAACTGCTAGAATGACTTTTTTTTAGGAATGCATTAACTCGTAAGCAAGGTTTTGGAGCATGTGCTACAACACATATTCTCAGGGGATTTTTGAAGCAGAATAGAAAACTATTTTCTTGTAAATTGCAACAAAAACTACAGAAAAGAGTAAAAAGGAAAAAAAAAATATTATTAGGTGCCTAAATAAATGAGATATCGGGTAGATAACATAGGATATAATGAGTAAAATTTTTATAAAATAATATAATTATTAGCCAAATATGTTAACCTGGCTTTTGTGAGTAATGAAGACTTTGTTGAATATTATGATGAATAAGGGATTATGATCAAACGTGAGAGAAAAGTTTCAATGTAAGATTGAAATGAAACACTAACTACTCATTTGTGTGAATGAATGACTGCATGAGTTTCAATAACATGCTTCTTAGTTTTTTTTATATTGTCATCATATACTCTTTTTTTTTTTTTTTTTTTTTTTTTAGCACCCTATTTAACATCATTAGATCTAGGACTTGATTTCCCTAAATAATTAAACTTCTGAAAGGTACGCACAGAATTTAGCACAAGGCATTGCTTATTCCTGGGCCTAATCACCAAGATTCCTTGTGATTAATAGTTAAAGGTCAAAATATGTGGAAAGATGTGAAATCCCTTGGACAGGGATTTCTGTCCCTTCTGTTGTAACTTCTGTTGTAACTTCTTCAGATTTAATGTTCAAATTGAATTTGTATGTCTATAATGTTTCTGTAACAAGTTAATAGGGTTTGTATATAAATGGAAAATAGCAAATAAAAATAAGGTTAAACAATACTTTCCAGCTTAAAAGCTGTAAAAAAGAATTACATTATTAGTGTTATTTTTATTCTTTTTATTAGGATGGATATTTGCATTTGTTTCTGTTCATTCATTTCCCAGCAGGTGTCTCTATACTGCAGCTTTACTGAAGAAGAATGAGGAAGCAAGATAATTGTGTGAAAATGTAAAAAAAAAAAAAAAGAAAAAAAAAAGGAGAAAAAAAAAAAAGTGGGTGAATTAAACCTTACTATGATGGTACCAAATAAAATAAAAGAAAATAAAAGTAAAAGAAAATAAAAGTAAAAGAAAAGAAAAGAAAAAAATACAGAGACAGAGCCTTGTCTAAAGTAGTTTCAGGTACAATCATACACATGTATACAGAAAATAGGCGTATAAACTACTGATGTTAACAAGAAGAGATATTTAAATTGTTGCACTGAAAAAGCAAAAGTACAAAGAATAAAGACTGAGCTTTTTGTAAGTTCTAGAAAAATGAGTAATGTCTCCTACTTTCATATATATCTAAATTTATAACCTGTATTACAACTGCTGGGATTTATCTTCATCAGCAGCTAGAGTGAAAATGTGAAAGTCTCTCAAAGAAAATGTTGCAGTCTTTGCTGGGAACATAAATGTGGAGGTTAATGAAGACTGCAGGAGTCTAGAAGGATTGAAGGTAGAAAAGCTCAAATAATAAAAGAAAATTATAGTTATGGATAAGAATTCCAGTTTGTCTTGGCTTTGGGCAGACCAAATTAAATTTACTTCATTTGCAACCAGATGAATAAATAAATAAATAAATAAATAAATAAAAACACCTAGTTGGCAACATATAATCTTTTTAGCCAAATAAAATGTGTGCTTTAATGGATCCCACTTGTATTTCTGCACTGATATCTAAGTGGAACAAAAAATCCCAGTTTAACAAATAAAAAAGCTAAAATTCTGTTTTACATTTAATTTTAATTGCAGATTTTACAGGGACCACGACACTTCAGATGAATAACTGATGATGCTGAGAAACCTCTGAAATTCCATATACATTCCACAACTTAGCATTAAACCTCTGCAAAGCTGTATTTTAAAGTGTTAATGTTCACAAGGACTCAAGGTGAGTATAAGCTAATACTAATACTCCCCAGTTTGTCCATTAATCTATAGTTCACTGAGTGTTTGATAAGAGCTCAATGATCCATAAAAAGGAACAACATGAAGAGTCTTATTGATTGTCTCATAAAATGGGTAAAGAAGTGACAGATGACAGACACAGTTAGACCTTTGCAGCAGCAGTTACAATATTCATGGTACACTAGTTATAACAATTTGTAGTTTTGGCACAGGAACAGGAAGTGATATAACACACAATGTGTCATTTTCATCAGATTTATTTCTTATACACACCAATATTAATTGTAGTTTTTAAAAATCAGAGGGATTAAATAGGATTATATGATCATAGGTGAGATCAGACTCTGATCTAGAATCTGCATAATGAACATTGTTTCCTGTATAGCCTCACGTACAAGGCATCACATAGCATTTACATTTTTGGCTTTTGTATTTTTTATTTATGGACTCTAACTGTTCAATATTATTTATAAGGATTCTCTCAAATCCCAATGCCTACTCAAATGTGAAGTTATTCAATAGTCTTTAGCCATAAATCATGGCGTTATTATTGTGGTTTTGCTGCCACATTAATTCTTAAACTTTAAACATAAAAGTGGAGAGTAGAACATGGGAAGTTAATGAGTCATAGAAGACCTTTACCTCATAGTGCTGTCAAAATCCAAAAGTTTAAAAGTCAAGATGGGGAAACAACATTCTGCAATAAAAACAAAGCTACTGCTGAGAAGCAGTTTAAATGCTGAAGCCTAAAGCCCTTATCCAGACTTTGGACACTTACCTCTAACTTTTTTTTTTTTTTTCTCAGTATTTCTGTTGCCTCCATGCCTTCAAAACCTCTGCTAGATTGTACCTTTCCTTGCTTCTTCCTTACCTCTTTTGCATTATTTTTTTCCACAGGGTCCTGCCCCACTGTGGCATACTGCCTTGTTGACTGTTGCCTATTCAAATTTAAAAACATGAAGAAAATAGCTAGACCAGCCAAGAAGAGTTTACAGATGTTTAATGTGTTGATTTCTGCAGTGGAAAGTCCTTACTTCCCTCAGAAGTCCCTCTAAGGGGAAAAAAAAAAAAAAAAAAAATACTGAGCTTGTTTTCAGTTCACTAAGGGAAAAGAACTCACTGAATCTTCTTCCTTGAAAAGCAGCTGGTTCTTTGGTGTAAGAAAAGATGAGAAGAAATAAATAAGTAGAAGGAGGTAAAAATTTCTGATCTTCCTTCAGTTCCATCTCTGTATAACACTGTTTACAGGACTGAACATCAACATTGGAAGAAAGCAAAGAAAACAGTTCTTTCAGCTAACAGGGACTTAGAGTGCTTAATAGTGAAGCTAGCTAACTGTGCCTTAAGATCAAAGTTGAAAAATATTAAAATGGTCCTGATTTAAGGTGTTGTTGTGAAGTTCATTTTTGTTTTATTTTTCCTAATAAGATAGGTAGATCTGCTGGACTATAAACAAATATTCATTTGCCAGTTACTTTCATCATGTATGATTAAAATTTCAGTCTTCCACACGGTTGCCTATGCTGGTCATATTCTATTGGTCTTATTAGTTAATTTCATTCCAAAAAAAAAAAAAAAAAAAAAATTCTGGTGGCTGGTTTAAGGCTGAATTGCTTTATTTTATGAAATAAATGGGTGGATAAGATGGATATATAAATATATATATTTCCTTTCAAGGACACCTAGTAGTTAGTGTTCAGTTGACAAAACTAGTTAGTACTTGCCAACGTAAAATGGCTATTTCAAGATCAGTCAAATAAAAGCTGGGATAAACAGTGTTGTGGACTCAGTTGCAGAGTCTATACTTATTATATTGAGTCTATACTCTATCTATACTATATAGTATATATACTACATACTATGTATATATACTATATGTATTGAGTCTATATTGAGTCAAAAGTTGACTTATTTTGTTGATCTGACTTCTAAAAGTTTTATTTTTGCTGTGTACTGAATATAAGTTAGGGGGGTCCTATCTTCAGTTACAGCAATACCATCATAATCCAGCACTCAGGAGTATACATGCCAAGTTCATGCTTATGTTAAATAAGTGTTGAAGTGCTTTTCTGAATTGGAGCCATAATTGCAGCAATTTATTTAGGTCATACTATGGTTTCTTAAAGGAAGGCAAATCCCAGAAGGAATGATATTTAGAAAAGCCAACATTTATTTCTTAATACTTTTTTTTTTTTTTTCTTCTCTGTGATAGTGTTTACTTCTGCCTATTATATTTTTTTAACACATTTGTCATAAGGAAGTGTATACAAGAGTACAAAATATAAATGGTACTAGCTTGTAAATTGTATTAAAACAGCAGTGGTTCTGCTGTCATTGCTGCATATCCTTCTTTAAATATCCCATGTCACTAAGTCAAGTTATCACAGTCTTTGGAAGTGTGATGTGGAAGTTAGCCAATTAGCAGTACAATTTCCAGTACTATTATTCTGACCCTACTCAAGTTTTCAAATATATCATCTACGAGAGTACACAAAGCCAACCAGAGGTACAGAGTATCATGATTCTGCAGATGGAGAAGGGATGTTGGATGGAATTACTGGCTAGCAGTCCTGGCAGTCATGCAGGATGTTCCCTCAGGAACAATTTCTCATGAGTGTTCATTCCCTTCTGCCTTCGTTGCCATGTGAGTGATTGAGCTTCTGGAAGTCTGTTTGCCAAAACACATCATCTTGTTCTTTCTGCTAGTGGATGAGCAGGTGGCAGCAATGACACAGTGCCAAGTTAGTGCATGCTAAGGAGCCTGCTAGGGTCAGCATGACCTTTTTTCCTTTTATTTTTTTTCCTTTTTTTAACATTGTGCGTGTCATTATAGAAGCTGAGGTGCTTTACAGAATAGCTTACCAGTCTCAATGACCAGCCCCTGATGACACTAATCCTACATCAGATATCATGTGTAATACACTTCAGTTGGCTAGAAAACCAAGGGAAAATTAAAAAGAACAGTGATGAACAATTATTTTGTCATTGCATTATTTTTTTGATCATAATGTTTGGTAACTGATTGTGAGGAAGGCCATTTTTCTTGCTGGGGCTTTAAAAAAATAGAAGGAAGATATGGACTCTGAAAATAGCGTAGGAAGTGTAATTGTAGGCCACTTAACCTGTACTGGCGGAGTTTGTACTTGATATGAGACTTCCCATAGTTTATTACTTGGGAATAGAGCTATGCTACATGGCAATCAGTAGACTCTATATTACTTATGTACTTTGTAGATGGACTGCCTCACATATTTATCACAAAGAACCCATTCAACCTAACAAAAGGGCAAGACAATGTGTTGCACATGCCTAGAAAAAAATCTACACATTAGACAGACAACAGACAGGTATAGCCACAGAGATAAGTAGCAAAATATTTATTGAGATTTAATTTCTTTAGGTGCTTCGGAAACCCAGTTTAAATTAGGCATCTATTTTAATGGTCTATTGAAAAAATTGTCAATTTTTGAATGGATTAATTAATTAATTAATTTTTAATTTTGAATCCTCTTGGTCTATCTGCTCATTCTACAGGGAGTTCAGTAAAACTGAAGTACTGTGAAGCTGCTAAATGAAAGATTATAGTATCTTTTTTTTTTTTTTTTTCCATTTTTTCATTTTCATTTTTTATAAATATTTTGATTTTACATGGGAAGTCAGCCTCAGGCTTGGTTCCTGAATGTAACAGCAACAAACTAGTGAAGAGAAAGCTGAATGTGAACGTGCATGAGATGGGAAATATGAAGAGAGGGTCAGACTGGAGGGGAGTTTATCTGAAGTACCACACCTTTGAAAAACAACACTTTGAAGTGTTTTCTCTAAACCTTTCAAAGAGATAGAAACTGAAAAAGAGCTAACTAGAGGATAAGTGCTAGGAGGATAAGCCAGCTGGAAGATAAAGCTCTCCCTCTTTGTAGCAACAGTGTGACCCCTTTAAAATCTAGCTGATTAGATAGCATGCACAACAATTGCGCAGTTAAACATGGAGTATACACCATTCTCCAAGTGCCACTACTGAGCAGGTAATGTGAATTAATGGCTGTAATGTGCTATATGCATGTAGAATTATTAACAAAGCTTTTATTATTATTATTATATTATTATTTTTATTAATGAAGAGCCATCGGAATGCTTTTTAAATTGCATGAATGAGGACCTGTTTATCAACTACCGAAATGCAGGCATTGTTACTGGGAAAACCAGGAACACTTTCATAATGCACAGCTGAGAAAGAACTGAGGTAGCAAACTGGATTTGTAGGACAATTGAGTCAAATGGAATGCAATTGTTTATGGAACTAGGATAAACACTCATGAAAAGCAAAAGTTCTGATCAGCAATAACAGAAATTAATAAGCATCATCAGGATTCTTTGTGTTATAAATGAAGTCTCAACTCAATCTGAATTTAGTAATATTTATACTTATAAAAGGTATAAAAGCTATAAAAGGTATAAAAGGCAAGTAAACAGCGCTGGGTGTGTGGGGAGTCTACGCTCCACCAACATGCACACACGAACATCAAACATTCTAAGTATACAGAACATTGCTTTACATACTAAACCCGAGTATGCCTATACATACATACAATCAGGAAAGGTAACAAACAATCCTTTAAGTTCCATGACTTAACAGTCTCCATTTTCCATTCCTTTTCTTAATTACAAACAAGTCTCCATTTTCCATCCCTTTTGAACAATATATCTTGCTTTAAGTTGTCAAGCAACTCGGTCTTCAGGCCTTATGTATCCCGTTCTTCCCAGATTGAAGAAAAGCATATCCATCTCTTTTTCAAGGACAATAGGCCTGGGTCAAAAGACACGTCCAGGTCAGCAGGGGGCGTAACAGCAAAAGCCTTCGATGGCTGTAGCAGCAGAGGGGCCCATGGTGTAGCAGTCGGATCAGTAAACGAGCCCGCAGCTCCCTCACTGCCTGGCAAACCACACGTGTCTGACTGTGGTCCCACAGAGCTCTTTAAGGCCTCAGAGATTGCTAGCCAGGTGCCGAGCAATTCCACTGCAACCTTGGCATTTTTAGTTGCAGAGTCCCACACCTTGACCTCAGTTTGGTCCCATATTTCAGGATCATAAACTGTCCTATTGTTAACAAGGAAAATAAGCTGTAAGGTTACCAGGATAGTCCTTGTTTCTAAGGTCGTATGATTCCCCATAATGTGCAGCTGCTTACCAGCGAGAGGCAGTTGTGTGCGCAGGTCCGCTTGTCTCAGCTTGAGCTTCTCTCTCGTTCGGGTGCGCCTATTTCCAGCGACTTTCTGTATGAGCTTCTCTGAGCGGTTTGCTGAGTTTGGCTGAACCTATCTTCATGAGGCGATCAATGTGCCTGTTCCCGTTCCTGTCTCCGTTCTGCCAGCCTGTTCCTTTTCATTCCTTCTTTCTGCTTCTTTATTGATGATGTAACTTCATTCACCCCCTTTTGATAGTCCAGGCGGGCAGTGATAACATCGAAGAGAGAAGCCTCAAGGCTATCAAAAGGGACTTTAGGGGACTGGGTCGGTTAGTGGATGGAGCGGGAGTGCAGGTGGTGTTTTCATCCATCCCTATGGTGGCAGGGAGGGGTTCAGAGAGGACACGGAAAGCCCACCTGTTAAACACGTGGCTCCGGGACTGGTGCCAACGCAGAAATCTTGGGTTTTTTGATCATGGGGCACTTTACTCAGCACCTGGCCTGATGGCCGCAGACGGGTCCCTATCTTTTAGGGGAAAAAGGATCCTGGGCCAGGAGCTGGCAGGGCTCATTGAGAGGGCTTTAAACTAGGTAGGAAGGGGGATGGGGCTGAGGCTAGGATTGTTGGGGCTGTGCCAGGGGGAACAATGGCAAGGCCGGAGGATAAGGCAATGGCCCAGCTGAAGTGCATCTACACCAATGCACGCAGCATGGGTAACAAACAGGAGGAGCTGGAAGCCATCGTGCGGCAGGCAGGCTACGACTTGGTTGCCATCACGGAGACGTGGTGGGACCAGTCTCATGACTGGAGTGCTGCAATGCCTGGCTATAAGCTCTATAGAAGGGACAGGCAGCACAGAAGGGGTGGTGGTGTGGCTCTCTATATTAGAGAGTCTTTCGAGGTTGTAGAACTCGAGGTTGGGAATGACAAGGTCGAGTCCCTTTGGGTTAGGATCGGCAGGGACAACAAGGCTAGTGTCCTGGTTGGGGTCTGCTATAGACCGCCGAACCAGGATGAGGAGACGGACGAGGAATTCTACAGGCAGCTGACAGAGGTTGCAAAATCATCAGCTGTTGTACTCGTGGGGGACTTCAACTTCCCTGACATATCCTGGAAGCACAACACAGCCCTGAGAAAGCAGTCTAGGAGGTTTCTGGAGAGCGTGGAAGATAGCTTCCTGACGCAGCTGGTTAGTGAACCTACCAGGGGTGGTGCCCCGCTAGACCTTCTCTTCACAAACAGAGAAGGACTGGTGGAGGATGTGATCGTCGGGAGCTGTCTTGGGCAGAGTGACCACGCAATGGTGGAGTTCACTATTCTTGGCGAGGCCAGGAAGGGGACCAGTAAAACCGCTGTATTGGACTTCCGGAGGGCTGACTTTGAGCTGCTCGGGACACTAGTTGGTGGAGTCCCTTGGGAGGTGGTTCTGAAGGGCAGAGGGGTCCAGGAAGGCTGGGTGCTCTTCAAGAGGGAAGTCTTAATGGCGCAGGAACGGTCTGTCCCCACGTGCCCAAGGACGAGCTGGCGGGGAAGAAGACCAGCCTGGCTCAACAGAGAATTGTGGCTTGATCTTAGGAGGAAAAAGAGGGTTTATAATCTTTGGAAAAGTGGGCAGGCCACTAAGGAGGACTTTAAAGAAGTAGCGAGGCTGTGCAGGGACAAAATTAGGAAGGCCAAAGCTCATCTGGAGCTCAATCTGGCTACTGCCGTTAAAGATAACAAAAAACGTTTCTATAAATACATCAACACAAAAAGGAGGACTAAGGAGAATCTCCATCCTTTACTGGATGCGGGGGGAAACTTAGTTACAAGAGATGAGGAAAAGGCGGACGTGCTCAATGCCTTCTTTGCCTCAGTCTTTAGCGGCAATACTGGATGTTCTCTGGATACTCAGTACCCTGAGCTGGTGGAAGGGGATGGGGAGCAGGATGTGGCCCTCATTATCCATGAAGAACTGGTTGGTGACCTGCTACGGCACTTAGATGTGCACAAGTCGATGGGGCCGGATGGGATCCACCCAAGGGTACTGAGGGAACTGGCAGAGGAGCTGGCCAAGCCACTGTCCATCATTTATCAGCAGTCCTGGCTATCGGGGGAGGTCCCAATCGACTGGCGGCTAGCAAACGTGACGCCCATCTACAAGAAGGGCTGGAGGGCAGACCCGGGAAACTACAGGCCTGTCAGTTTGACCTCAGTGCCAGGAAAGCTCATGGAGCAGATCCTCCTGAGAGTCATCATGCAGCACTTGCAGGGGAAGCAGGCGATCAGGCCCAGTCAGCATGGCTTTATGAAAGGCAGGTCATGCCTGACGAACCTGATCTCCTTCTATGACAGAGTGACGCGCTGGGTGGATGAGGGAAAGGCTGTGGATGTGGTCTACCTTGACTTCAGCAAGGCTTTTGACACTGTCTCCCACAGCATTCTCCTCAAGAAACTGGCTGCTCTTGGCTTGGACTGGCGCACGCTTCGTTGGGTTAGAAACTGGCTGGATAGCCGGGCCCAAAGAGTCGTGGTGAATGGAGCCAAGTCCAGTTGGAGGCCAGTCACTAGTGGCGTTCCCCAGGGCTCGGTGCTGGGGCCGGTCCTCTTTAATATCTTCATCGATGATCTGGACGAGGGCATCGAGTGCACCCTCAGTAAGTTCGCAGATGACACCAAGTTAGGTGCGTGTGTCGATCTGCTTGAGGGTAGGAAAGCTCTGCAGGAGGATCTGGATAGGCTGCACCGATGGGCTGAGGTCAACTGCATGAAGTTCAACAAGGCCAAGTGCCGGGTCCTGCACCTGGGGCGCAATAACCCCAAGCAGAGCTACAGACTGGGAGAGGAATGGTTGGAGAGCTGCCAGGCAGAGAAGGACCTGGGAGTGATGGTGGATAGTCGGCTGAATATGAGCCAGCAGTGTGCTCAGGTGGCCAAGAAGGCCAACGGCATCCTGGCTTGTATCAGGAACAGTGTGACCAGCAGGGCTAGGGAGGTGATCGTCCCCCTGTACTCAGCTCTGGTGAGGCCGCACCTCGAGTACTGTGTTCAGTTTTGGGCCCCTCGCTACAAGAAGGACATGGAGGTGCTTGAGCGGGTGCAGAGAAGGGCGACGAAGCTGGTGAGGGGCCTGGAGAACAAGTCCTACGAGGAGCGGCTGAGGGAGCTGGGCTTGTTCAGCCTGGAGAAGAGGAGGCTCAGGGGTGACCTTATCGCTCTTTATAGGTACTTCAAGGGAGGCTGTAGTGAGGTGGGGGTTGGTCTGTTCTCCCACGTGCCTGGTGACAGGACGAGGGGGAATGGGATTAAGTTGCGCCAGGGGAGTTTTAGGTTAGATGTTAGGAAGAACTTCTTCACTGAAAGGGTTGTGAGGCACTGGAACAGGCTGCCCAGGGAAGTGGTGGAGTCACCATCCCTGGAGGTCTTTAAAAGATGTTTAGATGTAGAGCTTAGGTAAATGGTTTAGTGGGGACTGTTAGCGTTAGGTCAGAGTTTGGACTCGATGACCTTGAGGTCTCTTCCAACCTAGAAAATTCTGTGATTCTGTGATCGTGTTGCCTTTTTTTTTTTTTTTTTTTTTTTTTTTTTTTTTTTAATCTTGAGGGCAGGCTCCGCTATTATACCCTTCTCTCCACAGCAGTTCTTTTCAAAACAACTTTTCATTGGTCAAACAGCATTGAATATAACAACAACAGCAAACACCCAGAAACTTCCATGCCTTAACGGCTGGAGAACAAGCAACCCGAGACTGCACGGAGTCTCCTGAATCACCCTTCTTTGTTCCTTCTAAACTCTTTTACATTCCTGATGGCCTCATCGTTAAGAGTCTAATGTTATGTCAACCACGGGGCTTTCTGACCCCCATGGCCACACTCCCTTCTTTATTAATATCAACCATTTTCTCGACACGAATTACCACTCCATATATAACATTTGTAAAGTATAATTGTTAGAACTAGAAATAAAGGAATAACAGCATAAAAAAGGAAGAACTGCAAAGTTTCCAGGTGTAAGAGCGGAAGTATGAAACTTGTTCCTGAGACAATTTATCTACCCATCTTCCAAATGACTTACTTGCATTTTCTGGCCTGAAGTGGAGGGTAAGGAGAAAAAAAAAAATTTTTTTTTTTTCAAAGATCTTTATTCTTTAACACACATGAACTTTATCTGCTGCCCATGTGCAAAAGATGGCTCATTTTCTGGAAAATATATATTGCTTGGGCATTAAAGATTAATTTATTTGAAATTTTCTTAAATATCCGATTTATAAGATAAGTTTGGTGTTTGCATAAAAGTAAAGTATAAAGTCTTTGTGCATATGAAGAATGAAAACTTTCTGTCAAGATGATAATTTTCTACTTGTATATTTGTGTTTTTTCAAACAGTGCTTTGACAGCTTTGTGGAGGTGGAAGAGCTTGAGCAAACTGTGAAAGATAATCTGATGTATTTACTGTGAACAAGTTGTAACAATACTAACAATCAGGAAAGGGTAAGAGGAAAGCTCGGCATGGAGGTTGGTAGGAGAGTAAATTTTCTGATCCTTCAAAAATAGGACAGATTACCGAAGAAGAAAGAGTTGAAGATTATGGTATAAGAAAAGAATGTTTATAGTAAAATATGAGCTCTTCAATTTTCTGTGCCTGAACTAGAACATTTTTTCGAGACTCATTTTATTTTTTTTCTCCCTTGTACTATCTGTATTTTGCAAACAGCAGAGTGAACAGTTCACCTCTGAAATCTGATAGACTCTAACTTACAGTGTCTTGTAGTTACTTAGATAAGTGTTTTAGACTACAATTTTTGTAGAATGACATAAGGAAAAAATAATCTGTAGTTATAGCTTCACCAGTGTCCAAATTCAATGGAGAAAAAAAAAAGTCAGCATCCTTTGACAGGCTCTGCAACCTTTTTAGCTATAAAGTTTGAGCAATACAAAAAAAAATGAAAGTAGGGAGATGTAGGTGACATCTTTTGACATATTTTGAATAACAGATGTTTGTGATTTGAGTGCGTTGCAGTTCTTGCTTTAGCACCATTATGATACTAAATTAGTGATGGAAAGGCAAGTCCCAGTAGTAAACCACAACAAAGATATTGCTAACCTTAGGTAATTGGCTGTATATTCATGTTTAACACTAAAAACAGTATCCAAAGATGTGTCAATAAAAAACATTGTCATTGTCATTCATGTCACAAAGTCTTTTGAGCTTTGAAAAGCTTTGAAAGATCTTTATAAATAGGAGAAGCTTTTTCCCAATAAATTATTCCATTTTTAGAACAACTTGAATTTCTTTAGATTGGCCTTTTTTTCTGCATTTGGATTTTTTTCTGGCTTTTTATCAATATTCAGTTTATTTTCTTTTTGTCTCTACATAATCTTAGGTAGAAAGTTTCACATAGTTATTTCAGTCTATTTATTTCAGAATGAGAAACACTGGCTAATAAAGGAAAAAACTAAAATGTTCCAAAATCTGGGGATATATAGACGATCATTTTCAGAGCTTTTATTTACTATTTATTTAATATAAAGATCACTGGCGGACAACAATGAGATAAACTTTCCCCATAGCAAGTGTATAGCAATCTGTACTTGTTACTGCATCTTCAGTTGCATTGAACTGTATTACATTCACAATTACTGATACTGATATCTTCTACTCTCAAAAATATTTTTTTCCCTTGTTTCCTGGTGCATGTACTCATTTCTCCATACCACTTGGTTTCTACTTAATGCTGTCACAGGGTAGTCAAAGCAAAATTTCTGCTGAATTTGGAGACAACCAGCTGATGGAAGTTATATCTGAGATTCTAGTTTTGTTGAGAACATCTTTCTTTCAGTAAAAAGAAAATAGAAAAGAAAAAAAAAAAAGCATGGACTTTATAGATTCTTCAAAACCAACTTTATATATTTGCTCAAACAAATACAAGGTTGTCTTAGGTGTTATCACAGCTACAGTCTACCAGCAGTGAGCCCATGGGAACCATCATATCCCTCTATGTTTTCTTTTCAGATATCTTAAACTATGTGAGGTTTATCTCCATTATTGTTTCCAAGAGGCCTTTTTTTTATACAAAACACTTTGAAACTCTCAGTCATGTATTTGATTTGAAATGTTTCAGTGTTGGCAAGAATCTTTCCTGAGTACCTTTGATTCCATCTATTCTTAAGCTAAATGAATAGTCTGTACTTTTTCTTGCCTTGATAATATCTCATTTATGGTGTTTCCATGGACCTTTACAGGACTGTTGAAATTGGTGAGCTGTTCTACCATATTAAGCATTTTTTCTCTTTTACCTTTTCAAGGCTTTGTCATAGTTTTGCAAACAAAATTGTGTTTGCCTTTTTTGCTCAGTTGTGTCCATAATATGAACAATATTTGGGTTTCTATCTACTTATGTATCCTTTAGATCTTAGATAAGAGAAAAAGCAAGGAAATACATTTCATAGTATTCATGTTAAACTATTATCTTGTCCTGAGGACATTAACAACTGTTGAGATTTGATGCAACATAAAATGATTCTACAATGTCAGTTTGCTCTATCAATCATTTTAGTCTATCAAACCAAAGATCTAGCAAATATCTGGGGTCTATCAATCACCTTTGAAATTGACTGAGCATTAATGTGAAGTAGTTTTCAACCAACATGTTCAGTATAAATGTTGGATGTGAAATCTCTTGATCTTGAATGCAGGTTGTTCTTCAAAATTTATGTACATTGTTTATTAGAGCAGTATGATTTCTTTTTAGCTTTTGAAACCAGTAACTGATTTCAGGGTTATTCCACATTTCTGTCTATAACCACATATATCCTTTCATACAGTGCTTTCACACTGCAAGGCACAACTGCTTTCCAGTGTTTTATTTGCTTTCTTATTCTTTGCCTCTCCTCATTTTTTATTGTTCTTAACATTCTTTTCTAGTGTTCTCCTTTGCCTAACTCTGTTTTCCTTGGCTTTAAGTATTGAAGCTTGAACTTCATTGTGCAATCCATTTCTCTTCCATTCTAGTCTTTGTCTCTGTGTCTCATATCTACTCAGTTCATCTTGGGATTTCTTTCTTGGAGTCATTTCCAGTTTGGCAAAGTTAAAATTGTGGCTTGATATGACTATTCAATGTACTTTTACATTTGTTTGAATATAATCCATTTGATTTTCTGAATTCACCATCTGCTGAGTTGTGCTTGTTAGGTAACATGAAGCTGGATAAAACTAGGCTCTTCACTAAACATAAATCATTAAAATTTTCATCATTTTGATGATGATTTCCTTTCAATGCTTTCTCAATGCTCTGTCCATTTCTTGGTTATAGCATGCTAAACTGACATTTACAATATATAAATCATGTTTTGATTTTCTTCTAAATAAGCAATAAGGGTAAATGTGGAAGATACCTTAGTTCATTATGGTTATGTTTCTGTGAAAGGGCGTAGCATGTCTCCATTGACAGCCTTCACTACTGTTGTTGAGTTTGGATAATGTAGTGGTTGATCAAAACTGATGAGACTGGATGAATGGCACTGTGAATGCTATGCTTGAAGATCTTTTTGTCACTGAAACATGTTTAGGCAAAATCTCCATTTTGGAGATTTTTTGGAGATAGAGATACTTGGAACATATGCTGTCTGCACCACCCATTCACTCTCACTGATGTAATGGATTCTTACTACTCAAAAATGTAGCATGTTTATCACTGTGCTTTCTTAGTGATAACATCAGCATTTAGAGGAACTTACTTTTTAGTAGTGATTCTATTAGAATAGTGATTTATTGATATGCCTATGATGAGCAAAATTTTTAAAATAAAGAGGCCTTTATTTCACATTTACACACATTTACATTTATCCAAACTTAGGAAAACATCTATACAAAGTAATCTCATCAACCATTAACAAAGCAATTATGTTGTAATATCCTTGCACACTGTTGTAATATGAGTTCATTCAAAAGACAATAAAATCTTATACTACTTGCATATATCTTATTTCTGTCTCAAAAAAAAAAAAAAAAAAAAAAAAAGTTCTTCACTCCAAAGTCCACTGATGTTTGTTTAATAATATGGTAATCGTTTTTCCACAAGTGTATTTGCTTTCAACTGAAGCTGAACGTCAGTGAGACTGTAGTCAAGAAATCTCACATTGAATTCACAGAATCACAGAATTATCTAGGTTGGAAGAGACCTCCAAGATGATCTAGTCCAACCTCTGACCTAACGCTAACAGTCCCCACTAAACCATATCACTAAGCTCTACATCTAAACGTCTTTTAAAGACCTCCAGGGATGGTGACTCAACCACTTCCCTGGGCAGCCTATTCCAATGCCTAACAACCCTTTCCATAAAGAAGTTCTTCCTAATATCCAACCTAAACCTCCCCTGGCACAACTTTAGCCTCATCCTGTCACCAGGCATATGGGAGAACAGACCAACCCCTACCTCGCTACAGCCTCCTTTAAGGTACCTATAGAGTGCAATAAGGTCGCTCCTGAGCCTCCTCTTTTCCAGGCTGAACAATCCCAGCTCCCTTAGCTACTCCTTGTAAGACTTGTTCTCCAGACCTTCTAAGGACTTTGTTTTGAGATTGCAATTCATTTCCTAAGAAAACAAAGTTAGTGCGGTGGCCTTGTCTTCACTGGTCATACTCTCTTGTGGCATAGTCTTTTGAGTTGACGAACTCTGTCCCTGGAATGCCAGCAAAACTCCTACCTTGGCAAGCACTACAATAAAGCCTTGCAAGTTTCTGGAAAGTATTTTCTGAATCTGAGCAAAAGTCAAAGTCACAATCCATTGTGACCATGAAGACACTGAAAATTACTTCAAGCTATGACAGTTAGTAGTTCAAGTCAACTAAGCGTGAGCGAGAGAAGTAGATTTTTGCACCCTCTGCCACAGGATGCTCATTTTGTGCTCCCTTGGTTTTAAGATGTCTTAAACTAGGTCATAAAATATTCAGCACATAATATCACACTCTTTTCATTGAATTCATTAAGACAAGTTGCTAACAAACAGGAGCAAAAAGCCAATTAAGAGAGTATCACAAAACAAAACAGAGGGAAGATTTAAGATGGCTGGAAACTGTAGAGCAGCACCAACAGCTACAAGAAGTCAAAAATTCTTGAAAGTGGAAAGGTCACTGAACAAATATTTTTAATAGAATTTTATTTACAATTCTATTAGTTGCACTTATTAGCTTCACTGTGCTGCAGAAACACAGAAGGGTAATATGAATGCCTTATTTATAATACAGCAAACCAAAACACCTCCAGGGTACTCAAAAGAATTTTATTTTGCTACCCATTGCTACATTTATTGAAGCATGATGCTGCCTTATCAACTGGAATGGTGTAAAAGACTTTGCCATTAATATAATTCAGTCATCTTCAGTGTTACTGACCAGACTCTATGTAATCCTCATTTCAGCTGAAGGAAGCTAATTCTGCACATCTAAAAGCTAGTAACTTCAGCAGAAATAGGATAATAATTTAAGAAAATAACTTTATCCACAGGTCATTGAATCTTTACAGTGCTAAACATCACAACATTACCTTTAAGAGACATAATATCAAGCATTATGTGCAATTAATGGATTAATTAGTATAATGCGTGTTTAAACGTATATTCTTCAAAAGTTACTTCCTTCTGAATTTGGCTGCAATCGTTTCATATGAAAACTGTTCAGTTTCCTCAAAAGACTACTGAAGTAGCAGCCTCTTTTTTAATTCTAAAAAAAAATCTAAATAAAATTCTAAGTTTACCTCCACAACATATTCCACCCGTTTTATGATGGTTCCTGCTACTGCAGCCTCTAAAGGGAACTTGATAGAATAAGGTGTTGGTTGACAGACATCTGAACGGGAGCCAGCAATGTGCACAGGTGCCATCCTTGCCTGCATTAGAAGGAATTAGGAAAGCACTAGAGAAGTGATTGTCCCCTTGTACACAGCACTGGCAAGACCACACCTCTGCTATTGTGTTCAGTTTGGGCCCCCTCACTACAAGAAGTATATTGAATTGCTTGTGCATGTGCAGATGAGAGCAATAAAGCTGGTGAAAGGACTAGAAAACAAGAGATAAGAGGAGTGGCTGAGGGAATTGAGGTTGAGAAGAGGAGGATGAGGGGAGACCTAATTGCTTTCTACTGCTGCATGAAAGGAGGTTGCAGTGAGGAGGGTGTCTGTCTCATTTCTCAGGTGACAAATGATCATGGTGTGGGGAAACAGCCACGAGTTGCACTAGATGTTTAGATTGGATGTTAGTGTTTCTTCACAGAAAGGGTGGTTAGGCGTTGGAACAGGCTGCCTAGGGAAGTGGTGCAGTCCCCATCCCTGGAGTTTATTTAAGAGACATGGATATGGTGCTTAGGGACTTGGTAGTTAGGTGGGTGGTAGGACTTGATGACCTTGAAGGTCTTTTCCAGCCTAGATGATTCTGTGATTTTGTGAATTATAGTAATACTAAAGAAAGGATTATATTTCCTTCTGGGAACATTACTTGGTCCACAATCTCACAAGAAGTGAGAATTTAAAGATATTCTTTTATCAAGAACATTTTTAAGTTCTGTTTTTCAGGCTATTACTTAAACTTAAAGTAAGAAGAACAGAATACTGTATATACATAAAAGACCAAAACAATGTTCTGAGGAACTTTATATTATTATCATCTTGCTGTCTTACTGTCTTGTTAGCATCCTTGACAGACTTTTTCTATTTCTTTAGCCTTTTGAGGATGTTAGTCATGTGCTAACATGTTCACGCTTCTATGGAGAGAATTTTTTCTATTTACAGGAAAAATAAATCCTTCCTGAACTATAACAAATAGAATTATATATATATATATATATATATATATATATATATATATATATATATAAGAATCGCTCAGCTGGGTGAATAAGTAAAAAATGTGAGACAATGTTAAATATTTTGTGAAACTGAACAAATTTGACATTATTGCAAATATATATTCATACTATATGATCAGCTTTGTGAGCTGGCTATATACTGAATTACAATTAAATTGAAAAAATAAAACAGATCAAAGAAACTTCAGGTAGACTGGCTTTTAAATTATTTAATTATAAAAATGTGTGCGAGAAAGCAAGTATGTATTTCTCATATAACTCAGTGGAATTTATTCACAGAATTCACAGAATTTTCTAGGTTGGAAGAGACCTCAAGATCATCGAGTCCAACCTCTGACCTAACACTAACAGTCCCCACTAAACCATATCCCTAAGCTCTACATCTAAACGTCTTTTAAAGACCTCCAGGGATGGTGACTCCACCACTTCTCTGGGCAGCCTATTCCAATGCCTAACAACCCTTTCAGAAAAGAGGTTCTTCCTAACATCCAACCTAAAACTCCCCTGGCTCAACTTAAGCCCATTCCCCCTCGTCCTGTCACCAGGCACGTGGGAGAACAGACCAACCCCCACCTCGCTACAGCCTCCTTTAAGGTATCTGTAAAGAGCAATAAGGTCACCCCTGAGCCTCCTTTTCTCCAGGCTGAACAAGCCCAGCTCCCTCAGCCGCTCCTCGTAGGACTTGTTCTCCAGGCCCCTCACCAGCTTCGTTGCCCTTCTCTGGACTCACTCAAGCACCTCCATGTCCTTCTTGTAGCGAGGGGCCCAAAACTGAACACAGTACTCGAGGTGCGGCCTCACCAGAGCCGAGTACAGGGGGAATTTAGTTACTTAGGCTCTGAAAAATGTAGTAGGTTCTTTTTTTTCTTTCTTTTTTTTTTTTTTTTTTTCTTATCGATTCACCCACAAGAAGTTGTACACTAATAGGACCAATACAACAAAATAATAATTACACTTAGAGATTATTTTAACATTTGTGATAACTAGTTATTTTTATTTACACTATTCACATGACTATTTTCTAGAACAGACAAAAGTGCAATTAGAACTGGTGATCCTACTGAGATCTAAGTCTTTTGGGAAGTGAAAGTGACTTATGACAAAGCATTGGGTAAGCATGATATGAGAATTTTGGAACATTTTGAATCTTTTTCAGGTTACTAGTCTTAGTACAGAAGATTGAGGGGGAAAAAAATAGGCTTCTGCAAGAGTTCCTAAGAGGTTAAGGACTTTATAAGGTTTTTCTTCCAGTCACAGAAAAAAAAATAAATGTATGCATGATTGAGCCAAGCTGTAAAGAGTACCACCAGAGCCCTATCTAACTCATTAAATTGCCTCTGGGCTAAAGTTCCAGGGAGGGACTTTGGGAATGCTGTCTGTCTCCTGTGTTAATAATTAAGGTTCTACACCACATACATGTACAGTATAACGAACTTCCCATGTGCATGTAAAATTTGCTATCTAAATTATCTGAGTGTGCAATCCTAATCTATTTTTTTTTTCTATGGGCATTAGTGCAGATAAGATTTGACTTTTGGAATGTTCTAAGATAACTGGCACAATGTTAAGTGAATTCCAATTACTTTGTATCTAAATGAAACTGTATTTGCCTACCACTGCTATCAAATGAACTTTGTTCAAAAACTGAAGTGTTCAAAACTGTGTATTTAATTTAATAACGCTATTTAATAAAATTAGCTATAAAACAAAGACCACAAATCTTACAGATGGGGAAAAAAGATTTTCTAACAAATAATTAATTGACATACAGAACTGAATGAGTGTGACATATCTGCAGAAAACAAGGCACCGTGTAAGAATATACATGGTATATATATGTACATATATATATATGTATATGTATATTTGGGGAATACAAGTGAAAGATAGCATCTGAAAAATAAAGGCCTGATTCAAAACCTATTAAAGTAGGCTTCAGACTAAGCCCTAAAAAAGTAGAAAACAATGTCTTATTAAAAATACATATTTTATATACTTTAATACTTTATACTTTTGCTATCAAATTATTTTCTATTTTTACTGATAAGCTATTAATTCTAATGCTCAGGTACACTACTATTAATTGAAATAATAACCTAAAATATTGTCACAGTCAATAAATTACTGAGATAATTAATGCAATACTCTGCATTAAATCCTTCTGTAGCTGAAATTCAGATCTCTGCACTTACCAGATTGGGATTCTTATTTTTCCCGATGTTTTAGCAGCGGTGTGGCAGAGAAATAATAAATTTTATATGCAAATAATGCCATCTATAATCTATCTGGGAAAAAAAAAGACTCTACTTACATTCAGAAACAATGTTAATAGAATGTGCAGCTTTTATATATATATATGTATATATATATATATAAGCAATGTAAGAGGAAGAATGTATTTCTTTTTTTGAGACTTGGTGAACTGTTCAAATCTTACACTTTTGAGATAGATCATAGAAAGGAAAAATTTCACATAAAAAATCTGCTTACTCTGTGAAACCACAAGTTTTATTATTTTTTCTAGCTGCAACAGAGCTCTTAAAAGTCAAAAAAAAAATCAAAAAAAAAAAAATCATAGAAACCTTCCTGGAAAAAGCTGTGAAATCATCTCAGCAAAAATGTGATCTAAATGCAAGAAAAATGTCTCTCTAAGAGTTTTCCTATATTTATCATTAGGGACTAAAACTTCCATTAACTTAGTGGTTTGTAAAATGTGTACATTTATTGCTATTGTGGCAAGTTGATCTTCTAAACATAACATGTTTATTTGCCTCTAACTGAATGAACAAATTATGATTAGTTGAACACAGATATGAAAAATACACTGTGAGGGAATATGGACAAAATGGATTCAATTACATGAAGGGCTTATTAAAACTTTTCTAAAGTGATCATGGATAAAAATCTTTATCATATAAAGATTTTCATACTCAAATCAAAATTAAAACTAACTCCAAGGGGACAGGTTGGTATCTTGACTGTTTTGGTATCTACAATTAAATTCAATTAAGGTTTTGACAAGTTTTCTACTTGAGAAATAAGCATGCTGATAGACAATATTTTAAACACAGTATTTTATGTGAAAGTGCCATGAAAGATTCTGATCTTTTGTGAATATCTAATGTCATTTGCCAAAGTCAGGAACCAAAATAAATGTATTTAAATAAGCTATTTAAGTTTATTACACTATTTATTTGAGTTGGTTGGAAATGAAGTGCCAATTCATACCTCCTTCTAATATCTTCACTTGTCTGCTGCTGTCCAACTACAATACACTGCATTGAATAGTATATAACTTCATTTGGACATTCATTTAAGAGGAGGTTTATTTTTACACTTTTTTTTTTTTTTTCACAGAGTTTTTTTTTTTTATTTTACACACACTGGGAGTAACAATGTAGAATTTCCATGGAGAATATAAAATCTTTCTGACGAATTACGAGGAAATTTTTGCAGAATTGCTACAAATAATCATCACTAGAATTCATAATTTAATTTCATGCCCATCCCAGACTTTGTTTTGTAAGGGTCTCTTTAACTTATAAATTTATTTAACATGATATGTTCTATAATAAACGTTTTCTCCTTGGCCTTAAGTAAGGAAGGAAGGAGAGAGAGAGAGAGAAAGGAAGGAAGAAAAGAAGGAAGGAAAGAAGGAAGGAAGAAAAAAGCTTAAAAATATAAAAAATTCCACAATCCTACTATTTTTTTTTCCATGAAAGTTTTGATTTACTGTACTTCATACCATGCAGCTGAAGTTCTGTGCTAGCCAATGTTGATGCTCAGCTAAACTTTACAAAGGAAACATTGTGAACACCCAGATAGCATTTCTGATAGGTGGCTGTTGTCCAGATCCAGCGGATTCATCTATGTGGATATATGCGGATTCAATACAGCAAAATCTCAAAGTTAAATAAAATTAAAATCTCAAAGTTAATACAGCAAAATCTCTTGGTTAAAAATACATGTAGTAAGCATACTCAAAACAGCTAATATTTATTGCAGTATTATATATACATAGCTGTCAACACAGGTGCAGCTAACTTCCCACAGGGACAACAGGCTGAACATTAATCTACTTGAACTAAACATAATCAGTATATGGTCCGTCTACTGCTTATTCAATAGGTGAGAGCAAGACATCAGGTATTATTGAACAGCGTCAACATGATTAGCTTCAAGGTCAAATTTTCTGAAAGGGCAAAATGAAAGAAGAGCTGAAATATCATTCTGAAGCCATTGATGCCTTAAGAGCATAAGTCACATAAAAATTGTCACCTCAAATTATGTGAGAATTTTATTTTTAGTCAGACTAAGGTAGAATTATAGACACAAAAGTGACTTCGAAAGGTCACTTATCTCATTCTCCTGCCTTGAAGTCAACTGTGCTTATGACATTTCTGATGTCTTTGGCCTATTATATTCTGCAGTCAGTGACAGAAATTTCATAATACCTGATCTGTTATAATAACTTATGGTAATTTTCTCCTTAAAGTTTCTCCCTCTTAAGCAATGTATCATGTCTATTATCCCAATTTTACTGGGTTGCAAATTGTCCCTAAGCTTGTCATGATTTTTACACTTTCACAATGCACAAATTCTCTGAGAAACTGTTTCTGTAAATATACATTTAAATCATATTTAAATTTATATTTACATCAAAGAATCTTTAAGTTGACTGTGTGCTTCCATTTAAGAGTTTTTTTCCTGTGTCCCTGTCATGAATAATCTTAATCTTAATAAGCAAGGGCCTTACTGTGTCTTAAGTTTTGAAACCACAGTAAAAGATAAGAAAATGCACTATGAACATATATCAGTGGATATATCAGATTGCTCCCTTTTTCTACACAGATCTGAAAAAAATGGAGTACAAATAAAATATTCTATAGGAAAAAATATTTTCTACACTATCTAAGTTTCAGTCTTAGATAATTTTAGGCATTCAAACACATTTGTAGATGTACATTTGTACACAGATTTTAGATGTACAGATGTCGATTTGTACACATTGGACAGATTTTGTAACAGCAACTATTGGTAGGGTAGAGGTTGGACAATTTGTCTGGCTGGAATCTACTATTAAGAGCAGAACATAACAACAGCATTTGAAAACTCCTAATGCATTCTTTGTTATTGACATTTCTCATTTTGAGAAATGAATCAGAGCCAGTCACAACCTAACTGAAAACACAAGTCATAGTTCAAACTTTCAAGATTTTTCAGACATTAATGCTGGTAGAATAGTCTGTCTTAAAACTATTATGCCCTAACATAACTTTTGTACAGTAACAAAGTGAGGAATCAGTGATTACCACTGATTTGTTGCCATAGAGGTTAAAAAGTAATAGTGAGAGAGAGGAAAAAAAAAAAAAAAAAAAAAAGAGGAAATAAATAAATAAATAAATAAATAAATAAAGGAAACTTTTGAATCATCTATGAAGAGGGTGACAGAGCTCTGGAACAGGCTTTCCAGAGAGGTTGTGGAGTCTCCTTCTCTGGAGATATTCAAAACCCGCCTGGATGTTATTCTGTGCAATGTGCCTTAGCTGATCCTGCTTGGCAGAGGGGGTGGACTAGATGATCTCTGAAGGTCCCTTTCAACCTCGGCCATTCTGTGATTCTGTGATTCTGTGATTCTGTGATTCTGTGACTGCATCACACAGCTTGGTGTTATCTGCAAGGACAACATATAGGATCCACAATAGTTTGAAAATAAGCATATAAACCCCATCTTTGCAAAAAGTTACGGAAGGCCATGAGAATACATTCTAATGTGTTCTCCTTTGTGTGTATATTTAAAATGACCTGCATTTTTCTCTATGAATGAAAACAGTATACTAGAACAGATGCAGTTATGGTAATATAACTCCCCACTGTTATGTGTAAATTAAATATATAAACAATAATCAGTTAACTTGTGTTAAGGAAGTGTTTTATAATGCTTTCTATATACATTCCACAGAGGAATCACAGTATATCTAAAAATAAAAAGACAGTGAAAATACTAATGAACTTTATCTGGGGATGTGCTAAATGCATTAATAAAGCAAAAATTGCACCATATTTTCTAACTATCATCAAAGTGTTTACTGATAAGTATTTGACTTGAGTGATTTCAGAGCATGGAGCCGATTGTCTAATTTCATGTCATGTATAACATAGGTCACAGAACATCACTCAGTAAAACTTCTTACTTTCTGTTTGAGTAACAAAACATGCATTAGAAAAAAAATCTACTGCCTTCCAGTACCTAAAGGGGACCTATGGGAAAGCTGGGGAGGGAATCTTTGTCAGGGAGTGTAGTGATAGACAAGGGGGAATGGCTTCAAACTAAAAGAGGTTTAGATTAGATGTAAGGAGGAAATTCTTTACTGTGAGGGTGGTGAGACACTGGAGCAGGTTGCCCAGAGAACCTGTGGATGCCTCATCTCTGGGGCAAGTGTTCAAGGCCAGGCTGGATGGGGCTTTGGGCAGACTGGTCTGGTGGGAGGAGTTCTTGCCCATGGGGTTTGGAACTGGGTGGTCTTTAAGGTCCCTTCCAACCCAAACCATTCCATGATTCTATGATTCTATGATAAATACCTGCCTAAATTATGAATAGTCCATGTCAAGGGCAATATTAATTGAGACACTGTTTTGATTTGAAGACCAATCAATGTCCTTATCCTTGCAATTGAATCTATACATCTACACATCTTCAAATTCTGTTATGCAACAGATTGCTTTGCAGCTGTAGAATTAAGGATAAAATTACAAAGATTGTACCCTTGACAGAGTTCTTAAAACTTACATATGTATATATTCTTGAACAGATATGTTCTTGCCCTGCCCTTCTAGGCAGGCAGCCTATTTATATTCTGTAATACTTAACTTACTTTTTGACATATTTTTACCTGTGTTGCATAGTCCAAATAATCTCCTACAACAGTTTGAACAACATTGCTGAAAGAAAACACCCATTAAACCCTTGTTTAAAACATTATATTCAAGAATACAAAGATGAATCCCAACAATCTCTTAGCTACATTTTAAGGTGGCAAAACATTTCAGAAAAATTCCCAAAGCATCCATCTATTGGAATCTTGTCACAGAATTTGGCTTTCTAAAGGAGATAAGAATGCCAAGTTAACATTATACTTAGTTTAATGCCAAGTTAACATTATACTTAGTTTGTTACTTAATTAACAAACTGTAAATTGTGTGTGTGAGGGGGAATTACAGAATGGAAAAGACTAAAGAGAAACAGATGTGTGTTTTTTTTTTTAATTATTATTATTTTATTTTTTATTGTGACTCTATGTCTGCAGTAAGGTCATATGGAGTTCACTCCTGTAAAGTTACATTTGATAACTATTGGTCTTTGCAAAAGCAAATTAATGCAGAGCTAGGTTAAACTGGCTATTTAATAATGAGTTTAATTTGAACCATAACATAAATCCCAGCATAGCTGTAAATAGTGAAATACAATATGGAGTATCTGAGAATTAAGTGTTATAGGTCTGGAGTTGATTTCTGTTTATGACAATTCTGCTCTTACAGATGGCACAAAACCATGAATTGTTTTTGAAATAAGCAGGATGATTTAACATAGGGATGTTGCTGTTATTATTTTTTGAAGTATTATTAATTTAATTTATATCAAATAGAACCCAACCCATTAGTTTCAGTCAAACACAAGCAATATTTTTGTGACAGGCATCTGAGTAACAACAACAACGATGACAAAAAACAACAGAGCAATCTTTCGTCTACCAGCTGAGTTTCTTATCTAGGTATGAAGCAAGGATCCATAAACTTTAATTGCTTCCCTGGTCTTAAGAAAGCATGGAAAGCTTCTATTCTTTCTGAGCAGAGAGAAAATAACCTACAGATTTAATCTGTTTCTTGTTTCTGGTAAACAAAACTAACATGCACACATTTCTAACGTACAGAATTTCACAGTATATATTGCTTGGCATTTGTTTACAGTCAGCTGGCGGGGGGAGAGGGAGGTGAGGTTGTTATTTTCCTAAAGCTGAAATAAAATTAGAGTAGATGTGGTAAAAGACTAAACATTTCTTTGAAGCTCAGTTTTTCTAACTGCACATGATGAGGGCACAGCTGTACAAGACAAGACTTAAGAAATTGTGAATGTTCTCTTAGGCTAGACTGAGTCACTCAGAAACCTACCAGGAGCCAGAAGCTAGAGCAATCACCATATTTACCAAGACACTGAGAAGTGCAAAGCACTGAGTCCTAAGCAGATTTTTGGATGGGAATCCAACCCATAGTTGGAATAAAACTTAAACCATGCTGAAACAGAATTGCATAGATTTGAGAAAATTAACATAAAATATGAAGGAAAGGGAATAGTATAAAGTTACCTCCTCTGACTTGGCAACTCAAATACTATTTGTAAAAATGATATAATCTTTGATTATGCACTAATGCACCAGCACAGCAACATTTCTCTAGTAATTTTCACCACCCTAGTTAATTGCTAAAAATATTCTTAAAGTAGGAAAGCATATATAAATGTGGAAGTCATCACCACAAGAGAAATCATGAATACTATCAGTTCTGACAACATAATTCAATCTGCATGAAAAAAGGTAATATAGATCTGAATCAAAATATTCAAGGCTCTGTAAACTAAGTGTATGAAGGGCTTGGCAAGCAGGGAGACACACAAGCTCACTCTTCACAGACTATCTTAGGAACAGAAACTGCTGAATCTGATAGAGATGTATGTACTATTTGACTGCAGACTCTGCTAAACAGATTAATTTTCCTTGGAGGAAGAAGTACAATGCTTTTCCTACTTTCTTAATTTCTAGACTCTCAGAGCTATAAATCCTGAATGCGTGAATGTCCTGAATATGTACCACGGAGGGTACATATAGAAATATTCCTTACTAAGCTAGGAAAGATTTGTGAAGGGAAATGCACTATTTCTTACTAGATAACTTCAGCTAGCAGACTTTTAAAATCATTTAGGTTAAGATTATTTGGAAGTACATACAACTCCCAGATATTAAATTGAGATATTCTAATCTCATGTAAAGATATGGATTCCAGCATAGGAATCTGCTTTTGGAGATTGGTCAGTAGTATGTTTTTCATGAAGCCCTTAATTCAAAAATGGACATAAATACATAAATGAATTCATGCTGGAATACTGAGTCTATAAACGTGGTGACCAGTCTCCTAAGGTTACAAACTGTCTTTGGTAAAGTAGGGTGAACTAAATAAATGCCAAAGCTCTCCAGATCTCCATAGTTCCTGACAGACAAAACATTCTGAAGGTACTTCTTTGTGTTTGGTTTATAAAATTTTCTGGAGTTGTGACAGAGAAGTACCTTGTGCATGTGCCAACTCAGTGAAGAGTTCAGAACTATACACAACTGAAAAAAAAATGGAATAAAACCAACTCTGTTCTATAAAAGGTAATAATAAACTGTTTATTAACAAGGCACAATGAATAAAGCAAATACATTTTCTGTTAATCATAACCTAGCTCTGTGGTCATAATTCAACCCAATAATTCAATTACAATAATTGCAATTCAATAATTCACGGTCAGCAAGCTGAGAAATGGTTTTATCTACCTTATAAGCCTGTTCTGGTAGAGTACCTTGTGATGAACTAAGAAGACTTCATGGGGAATGTAGCTGCAGGTCCGTTTCTTTCTGGTCCTTTATGAAGACTTCTTAGAACAGGACCAGAACTGTCATAATCCCTCATTTATAGTTTCAGAGTTTCTGGGAATCCCAGTAACTACAGAATGCGAAGTATATTTAACTGTATTAAGTAATACAGAGATTGAATTTGGACATCTGTGAAAAATAAGAAAGCAGTTAACTACTTGAATAATAGAATTATTTTCTATATTTATAGATAAATATTTATATATTTATAAAATATCTATATTATTTTATATTATTTATATTATATTATATTATTTATATTATATTATATTATTTATATTATTTATATTATATCTATAAATATTTATAAATTCAAACATTCATTTTCTTTCAGGATAAGAAAAGAGGTGCTTCACCTTCATTCATGCATTCAGCTATTTCATTATATGATGCTTAACTACATTGCTTAGTTGCAACATCTTAGAATTCCCGTATCTCAGACAGTTGTGGAAGAATTATTCAGTAATACCAACAAACTTACCTTGTTAATCTACTGCCTCCAATTTTACAGGTATGCTACCGTTGGAATTGCCATACCAAAAGGGAACTTTCATACAGTACAACTTTCATTCTTGGTCTTTTAAGCTGAATGGGCAACTTGCATATTGCATGCACCCTCATTTTAAGGACATAAATCTGATGGGCACTAAGAGTCATGAACTGAATTATTCTCTGCTGTACTAGCAATTAAACACCACTGAGGATACTAACTAGTAAAGTTTGTAACATTTAAAGAACTACTACAATGTCTAGTTTTGTATTGGAAATCATGTTTGCTATTGCAGACAATCAAAAATAGTTCCTTGTGGAAATAGTGGCCATGAATTGCATTTCACCTATCTTTATTTGAGTAGCTTGTATAAACTCCAAGATATTCTTATTTCTTTTGTAACCGTCAACTTGAGACACTAAATGTGAATACTGAAGTATGCACATGAAAGAAGTCAGGAGACAAACTTAAGGCTATCCAAATTTTTTAAAAATAAGTTTTGTTACAAAGCTTTGCTTTATTGTCAATCCACAATATTCATAAATTTAGTCATAAAAATGTAGGGTTTGCTAATATTGAATCTGTGTTTTTCATTAACAGGAACATTTGCATTTATATTTGATGTTTTAATATATACATATCTGACTTCAGTAATTACAGGCTCTTTTACCCATCTGTGTGAAGAACATTTGGTAGACATCACTGTCAGGATCTATACAACATCAGCAGTTTGTGATGACTGCAGATAGCACAGGAACTGACCATCAAAAAGTTTGCATATCAATGCTAATGACTAGATGATGATATATTCAGAAGATGATGACTGAGAGATGGCACTAATATGGTTTTATTCACTCTCACTTGTAGGACTAACAATGTGTCTTATGATTTGTTCTAGTGTTATGTAAGTAGTTATGACATCATCAATGTACTGCAAACCTCATAAAATTATGGTTTTCAATTCCCTTGGACACTGAGTGATGTCTTTAGGTAATTTTCTGTGAAAGAAAAAATATTTTAGTAATCATTATTATACCATTATCAGTAACTGTTATTGTTGTTAGGAACCAGCTAACATTATGAACACATTGACCATTCAAAAAAGTATCTGTTACTGTTTGATACTCTTTATTTTCAGTTATTGAGTAAATTGGGCATTTTTGTAACCGAGAAAATCTCTTATTTTAATTTAATAAATCATTCATTGTACTATTAGAAATAATCTCTCTTCTATCTTTTCTACATAGCAGACATTAAATTTGCATTTGTTAGTCACCATCAGTTCTGTGGCAACATTTAGCAACAATAGCAATAACCCTAGTTTTTCTCACTGGTCTGCCCCACTGTAAAAAAATTATACCATTCTTTAACTTTTTTGACAAGTTATATAAAAATTCTCACCACTCAGTTATCCTCAGCATCTTATCAAAAACACATTCCTTAAATTTCTAATTTTCCTGTTTCCACTGGAAAGTAAATTTGTGTCCAGACATTTAAACACATGTTCTGAACCCAAACCAACAAACTGTAACATACATTATTAACTGTAAATTTGATATCTCGTGGTCTTCCTCCTTTCTAAAATGCTGAAGTTTACACCAACATGCATAAAAATGACATTTTTAAGAAAGCTTAACTGTAGAGTACAAGAGACAAACTTCAGATATATCATATTGCATGCAAATTCTTTGTTTCAAAGTTGTTTTCTCTCATATTAGAAACAATGAATATAAAACATTTTTGTTGCTGCACACAAATCTTAAAAAAAATAAGTGTTCATTGCTATAAACTGTAGTTACTGGCAACAAGACAGCTGACTGTCTAATGGGTCCTGAGGATAGGCTGCATTTGTTTTTTATTACACTAAAGATTGATACTCACTGTTTATCTAGTATGAGATAAAGCTAAACATATGTATTTAAGTTTTCAGGAAAGATTTTACCCAGTGGAGCTATATACAGAAATTACTACATTGTTATTCTATATATTTCAGTTTACACTATGTCAAACATAGAACTGTTGGTGGTACAAATTAAAATGTGAGTAAGATGCTTTTTTTTTTTTTTCCTTTAAAAATCAATGTTTTGTTAGCTGTGTTTTAAAAACCTTTGATGCTTGGTTTTATCAAGTGGATAATTTCTTTACTGAAGTGTAGCATGATGACCTTATATGTTAACTAAGTGCTTTGTCACAATCCCAATCTTTTACTTGGAAGGAACAGCTTGAAATATCATATGTAATGCTAAAATATATTAATAAAAATTTTTGGGAGATTATAACTTTACCTTCTGGCAGCAGAAAACAATATTACCAGCTAGACTGGCATATCTTGACAACATGAAAACTTTTTACTGCACAGTCATGATGATGCAAAGTTCGCTTATTCAAATTCCTGTTTCCTCAAACAGGGTCATGCTGTCTAAGAAGAAGGATTACAGTTGAGTGAATTGTGCATAACTGTTCCTCTTCATATCTTATCCATTTGAATAGTCTGTCTGTGTCTCTTTACCTGTTATTTCCCCATCAGAGGAACTGTCAGGTTCTCCAAAGCCTGTTGGCTCAGCAGTATAAGTCTCCCTACAGCATATAAATCTGTATGAACTACAATGACATGTCGCTGCACACAAAGCTGCTGAAGCAGATGGCACTGGGGAACCTGGATAGCTCTCAAGATCAAGAAATCATCCAGAAGGTGCAGGATCTTTAAAGATTCTGTTGATTATTTAACTACTGACTTACCTGCAGATACTCCAAAAGCCTCCTGAGATACTCCAAAGACATTTTTAGTATTTGCAATAATTGGAACCAAAAGCAGTGCATCAGAAACTGGCATTTTGCTGTAACTTAGCTCAATCTTTTATTTTTTTATTCTGCATGATTATCATACCCCAAATACATCTAATTTTACTTATATTTTAAATTGTCATTTAAGTTTTATGGATCAACACTGAATTAATTTCATATTCATGGTGGTGTTTTTTTCATATAAACTTGGGAAAATTGCAGAGTGCATTTTATTTATGAATGCCAGTATATACAAGTTGTTTTGGAAATAAATTGAGTGTTTAACATTAAGTAATGTGCATTCAACTGTATAAATCACAATAAATAGGATTTTTTTTTTTTTGCACTATCCTTAGTCTGAGAACAGTTATATGAAACAAGCTGCAAGTTTATTAAAAATAGATGTTTAATCACATTTTTAAGCAACTCTCACCTAAAACTAAAACTAAAACTAAAACTAAAACTAAAACTAAAAATAAAAATAAAAATAAAAATGAAAATGAAAATAAAAATAAAGAGTGATTTTTTTAAAATGTAGGCTGTAATTAATCTGTCCACATGTATTATGAAATAATAAATTAGAGAAGACAGATAAGTAAATTATTGTTAATTTTCTGCAGCATAAAGTAAAACCAATTTGGTAATATATATATAATATATATAACTCTAAAGTTTTTAGATCATTCTGATTTTAATTCTTCACAGTTTCTAGAACATTTGAGTAGATATCTGTCTAGTTTAAACTCCATAATGATTTTTATATTTAAATACATTTTTCATCCATATTTTTCTAGTGAGATAAAAATTTAACTACAGCTGAATCTATAGAAAACATTAAGTTCTAATCCATTGGCAAAGCGTTCCATTCCCTCCTTATGATTCTATGCAGAATTCTATAAATATTTCAAACTCTCTTCCATATATTTCTACTGGGACACTGCCTGCTGGGGTTAAACCACAACAGCCGCTTTTGGTGTCCAATGTGGGGCCCAAAGGGTTGAGATGATGACAGATTTGATTGGAGTGTGGAATGTGCTAGACCAAACTTAGAGATATTATAGCTGTTGAGCTGCTAATTGGCAGGGTCCTGCGCTTGCCAAGGGGCTTGCTTTCATTACCGTATGTTAGAGGCTGGTGCTTGTTAGTGGCTGCTTTTGCTTCTGCCATTTGCTCTACTCCTTATCATCTTGCTTTGCTGTGCCTGAGAACATTTTGGTAACAGCTATGGCCATGTGCCTAGACTGTCAGATGGCCAGCGCATTGTTGCTGTCTCTGTGTTGCTGTACTGGACAGGGTGGAACTCCAGACTGAACCTTAGAGGGACTGAGACCTGTGGATGACTCCATGTGGGAGCACGTACACCCCAAAGCATCTCTGTCCACAGCTAAATCCACTTCAGAGCAAGAACACCTCCAAGCATGTAGTGACAGAGAGGTCTGTGCTGCAGCAGGTACACATTGCAGTGTCCGTGTCCATGGAGAAGGCCACGCCAGAATATCTCAAAGTGCCTGTGGTCATGGATAAGACCATGACACAGCAGATGTCTGAAGAGATCTCTGGAGGGACAGTGGCCAATAGAAAAGGCTGCCCACGAGGAGGTACACCTTAAAGCATCTCTGTCTGTGGATAAATTCACGACACAGTTGGTAGACCTCTGAAGGGACTGTGTCTCATGGATAAGGTCATGCCAGAGCTGGTACACCTCTAAGGGACTGTGGCCAGTGGACAAAGTCCAGGTTGGAGCAGGAGCGAGGGGAGGAGTTCATTGTAATGGCCCTATGGCCTGGTCCAAAAGGACAAGTGGTGGAGATTGTAACAGATTTGCCTGTAAACTGTTGTAACTCCTGATTTGAACTGCATGTTATAGGAAGTCCTATAGCAGGAACAACTTGAACCAATGGAGGACAAGCCTTACAAGACACAGTCCAAATACAGCAGTGGCCCAACTTGAGCTGGCTTTGGCATCCAATAATGTCACATAGCACACCATATCTTCTCTTCTGAGATCATGTGGTAGAGAGTAAGGGGTGGATATTGTCCTGTTTCTGGCTGAGATGGTTAATTTTCCTCCTAGTATCTGGTATGGTGCTGTGTGTTGGATTTAGGATGAGAATAATGCTGATAGCACACTGATGCTTTAGTTGTCTCAGAGCAGTGCTTACTCAGCCAAGGACTTTTCTACTTCTCACAACGCCCTGCCAGAGAGGAGGCTTGAGGTCAAAAACGAGCTGAGAGGGGGACACAGACAGGACAGCTGACCCAGAAAGACCACAGGGATAACCCATACCATATAGCATCATGCTCAGCAATAAATCTGGGGGAAAAGGAGAAAGGGGGAGCGGGAGCACATTTGGTGTGATAGTGTTTGTCTTCCCAAGAAACCATTATGCCCTGTTTTCCTGGAAATGGCTGAACATCTGCCTGTTGATGGGAAGTAGCAAATTATTTCATTGTTTTGCTTTGCTTTCAATGGTAACTTTTGCTTTACCTGGTACACTGTCTTCATCTCAACCCATGAGTCCTTGTACTTTTAAATTTCAAGTTCTCTCCCCCATCCCACTGGGGACAGTGAGCAAATGGCTATGGCAATTCATACAGTTAAAGCCACTGGATGTTGCTGAGGCACAGTAGCAGGTGCAGTTTTTAGAGCTAGGCTCTGTCTCTTTCAAGAGGAAGAAATAAGCTGCATTAATCAAATGCTGATCAGCTTTGGGTTTACTTCAAGAACTGATTCTATGAAAAGTCTTTGATTCTTTGAATGGGGTCAGAGTGACATTTCAGTAATGGTTTTCCTTTCTGCCACTTGGCAGAACAACTAGACTATCTTGTAATCAGGCTAGGAAAAAGACATGAAGAATCAAAGCAGCTTCTGACTTTCTGATGGCAAAAGGGTTTACCTGAAAGCTGCTCACGTATTTCATGAATGCCTTCTGTAAATATCCATAAAAGAGGTGGTAAGTATGAGCTTCAATTGAGGATCTATTTGTTATGTAGGTTTTGGACTCGAGAATAATTATCTGGAGGACCCACAGGAATAACTTTGTAGTGTCTAATTTTTAGACATTTTTCTTCTTTATGTAATCTTTGTCCTCAAATTTGCTACACTGCCATCTTACGCAATGTGCAAGGAGACCCATATGTATAAAACTGCAATTACAGAACTGACTTACACTTTTACTAAGCTAAGTAGTTTTAACTTACATGGATGGATTTCTGAAAATATTAACAATTTTAATGTAATTCCTGAAATTATTATTATTGTTATTGTTGTTGTTATCATTATTATTTAAGTTTGCCATTCCAAAAAGGCTACTGACAGTTTCGCATATTTTTTCTCCTTTTGCTTTTAGAAGCTATGGAATTTCACCATGAAAGAATAAAAGCTGCACAAACAAAACTATTTAATATCATGTATTACTCAACACATAAGACTAGGAGCTTTTAGTCCAAGGTGAGGACTGTTAGACTTACTATTCTTATCTAGTATGCTTAATTAGATCAAGCCAACAGGTTACATGTTACACAAGCAGGGCATTTTGCTGTGTCTGGAAGAACTTTAGCTATCTGCAATCCTAATATTGAATGCTCACTGTTTTAAAAGGCTAGTTATTTACCGACTGCTCTATCTTGAAGTGAACTGTAGTGAAGAGGTATAGGCAGCTTTAGGTATGAGATCATTTTATAAATCTGCACCATTTTCCTCTCTCTTTTCTCCTATTGTTCTATGCTATATGACTCTCAGTTTGAGCTAAACATAGCACTCAGTTTCAGTTTGACTGAAATATCTGCCTTAACTTTTTTGTTCTGGACAGATTTACACAAATTGAGAATCTAGACTTGATTTCTAAAATGGACGTAACGGATCTGGGTTGGCCATGTGACAGTCATGGGTCTTGTCTAACACTTTTGTGTAATTCTAAGTGGAAATAAGGTTTTCTTTTCCTTCAAGGTAGAAAAGTAACAAGAAGACTAAATTGCACTGATTTCATTATTTATTTATATTTACTGTCTGCTATAAAATATATTTTTCAACCCAATTCAGCTGCCTGTCTTTATTTAATGCATACTTTCTAAGAATGGGAACTTTCTGTAGATGGAATCTAAGGATGCCACTATAGAACAAAAACAAAAACAAACAAACAAACAAAAAAGAACAACAAAACAACAACAACAACAATAAAAACCATGATGATATATAGATGTTGAATAAACAGTGAAATATTGAAAGTCTCATCATTTAAGATGGTCATATGAAATTTTTACTTCTGTTTTTAAGACACAGGAGTCTCTAAGAAATTAAAATTTGGCATTTATTCTAGTTCACACTCCAATAAATCATGAGAGCTAGTTCTGAATGTTGCCTCTATATAAAACAGAGAAACTATCTGAGGTTCTCCTTGACCCTACCACATACTGAGTGGTAATATCTAAATATCTGTTGTGTTTTTTTTTTTTTGCTTTGTTATAGATTTATCCTGCCCGCCAGAATTCTATTCAGACTTATTGCTATCTGGGTAATTCATCAACATAAGACCCCGAACCTATAGATTTATGCATGTGTATTGTCATTTTGCTATTTCTAAATTAAATTGAAAACAAACAGGGCACTGCTATTTAGAGAACATGACATCTTGAATACAATGATTTTTTTTTCCTTTCCAATTTCTCTCACTTTTTCTAAGCTTTTGTTTTACTAACACCATGGCTAATACAGATATATTTACAGTCATTAATTAATTCAAGATGCTCCCTGCATTTTAAGTTTTCAGATGGTTGGTCTTTTTTTCTCCAATTAGATTTGTAGATGGAAGGAGAAAAGAAGAATGCCATGATTGTTGGTAAATAAAAAGTCCCACATGAGTGCTTTTTAATAGCTTATTATCAACATGTAATCAAACTGAATGATTGCTGCATAAGAGAGTGCGTAGTTGCCCCTAGGCAGTACTTTGTGGAGCAATGTCACTGCGACAAAAAGTGCTGGACGTATAATGCATCATCAGCATTTGTGCTATAGGCACGTCATGTAGGTGGATAGGAATCACTGGGGTGTGGTAAATGTAAGTGTGTCAATGACATCTGAGTGGTATTAGATGGATAGGAGGCAAGTAGAAAGACAAAGGAGCCAAAAGACAAAGAAGCCAAAAAATTGAAGAAAACAGCTTTTACCACTAAATGGAAATTACCTTCAATGCTGCAGTGCACCACTGACTTTGACAGCTAAAGCAGCAGCAGCAGAGAGAGAACTTGACTAAGATATTGGTTGTAGTGTTTTCTTTGCAAGTGGCTCAGTCTGATTTTCCACTGGCAATATTAATCAATGTTCTTTCAACACAATTAGACTGAACTGAGTATTTTCTTAAGGGCATAAGAAAGTATTTGAAAGCTTAGATTTGTGTGTGTGTGAAAGTGTGTTTCTACATGCCTACAGTTATAAAATAGTGGACTGTAAGACTGAAAATAATTGTGTAAATTTGCTCACTGGAATAAAGGCTATGTTATTCAAAACATGGAAAAGGTTCTGTAAGGAAGAGGTAAGTTACCTTTATTTATCATAACTTCCCCCTAATAGATACCATATATTAAAAGCAGAAGCTTATATAGTAGGTTTAATTTAGTCTTTGATACAAACGTTTGAATTTGTCTTTATAATATGTCTTTCTGCTGCATTTGCTATTTAAACAGCCAGTCAGGGTATAATGATGTTTATTCAGTGCCAGCTGCTTGCATCAGGGCATGTTTGACAGAACTGGAAGTGGTAGCCCTTTGTGGTTTAAACTGCTGCTTCTGAACTGCTTTGAACCACTCAGCATTATGACAAGTAACCTAAGGTGAGAGTTTGTTTCGTTCCTTTTATAGAAGAAAAGGCTTAGTACAGTTGTTCACTCAGAACTTGGATGCTTGTGACAGCACATGTGAGCTAGATCTCTTCTATACCATTATAGTTAATGCATGGTAGGAAAACTTTTGAAAAAAGTGTGCCCGTCCTGCTCTGCTTGAGGAAGAAGTAAAAGTCCTCAACAGGCTCAAATACATATATTTTTTATAAAACAAGTAGATTAACATACCTGTCTGAGAGGCCAACATTTTCCTGCTCAAACACTATACTAGAATAGGTGGACTGGGAGAAATTTGTGTTCAATGTGCTTGCCCCTATCTGAAAGTGCTCATTCATGAGCACATTAGGATCTGCGTACCAGAGTTAAAAGTTCACATATAAGCCTTCTTGCTGTGGAACAATTTTGGTAGGGAGCTGTCTATCTTGCCTGATTTTTTTATACATCTGTCAGCTAACTTAGATTCAGATGTTAACTCCAGCAACTGAGGCATCAGGTGAATATCTGATTCTCTCTGCAGACCTATTGAATTGTTAGCCAATGAATGGGTTGTACTCAACCATGATTCACATATTTTTTCACCTACAATAGTAAAAAATGGGTATTTCGCTGTTTAATAAATCATAGAATCATAGATAAATCTAGTATGTTTCTACTGCTCTTGTTTGCAAAGAATTAGCATACATTTTAACAGGGTTAAGGCTGCACGTACTAGAGAATAAAAGTGGAAAGACATAGCTTCTGCTAGTAGATGAGAAGGACTGCAGTATGTTTGACATGTAGCCTGGCTGACAGGGAAATGATCAGCTTGACACACACAGAGCTGTTGTAAAAGAGGTGGTGCACTATTGCCATCTGAAAGCTTTCAGAGGCCTTTCTTTTTACTTAGAGGCTTTCCTGTTTTTCAAAATGTTGCCTTCTCACTGAGAATGCATGTTGGTCATAAACTGACATACTTCAGCTGACTGAAGCTGCTGTAACTGGAGGCAATACAGTCAAAATAGTGTAGTTTGTATTTCACGCTTAAATATTTTTTTGTTATTACATGAACCTCGCAGAAACAGTCAAAGACTCTATTTCTCGGATGAAGTCAGTCTAGATTAGTAATCTCTGCTAAATTATATCTGGAAATAAAGATGAAAAGTTCATTTTCCCATGAACAGCTATAATTGAAACTTATATGCATATGTATATCCATACATATATACAGAAATCCATACAGAAAAAAGCTTACTTTTGACACTTGAGATGGGTAACAGAGTATTATACCATTACTTTGTTTTATTTTGTTTTGTTTTGGTAGGGCAAGGTAAAGGAAACCTAGATGATGACAAGTAAGTAGAAGTCAGAAAATAAACTTACGTATTTTAGAGGGGAAAAAAAAAAAAAAAGAAGTATTCTAAAGAAAAACAAAAAAAAAGTCTAAGGAAAAACAGATTGGCAGACTAGTTTTTTGTTTGTTTGTTTGTTTTTGTTGTTGTTTTTTTTTTTCCATAGAGTTTAAGGCCAGAAGGGACCATCAATTCTACCACTCTCGTTCACCTTTCTTTCTTTTGAAACTAGGAATTACAGTATTCAGATCTTCAAGCACCTATACTGTTGTGTCCCAGAATTGTGCAATCACAAAACTGGAAATGCCATGAATGTCTAAAGAGCTGTCACTGACAAAAAATGGTTTCTGTGGGGAAAAAGTAAGATGATTCTAGTAGATAGCTATGTTCAAACATGCAAATATTTATATCAAACTTTTTATGTATTAGGCTTTCATAATAATTTCTTCTAAATTCAATCTAGGAACAATTAGAACAATTCATAGGTGTCACTGTTAGCCAAATATCCATAAAGGGAATAGCTTTTATCTGTTACAATACTTGTTGAAAAACATCTGTGTATACAATGAAAAATATCCATTCTATTCCTAGTGCGTAAATGCCTAAGAGCATTGTATGACTAGATATCACTTTCTATTATCAAATAGAAACACAAGAAGCAACAATATTAATTCTTTTGCTGTTCTTTTTGTTGTTGATTTGTGTTTGTTGTTGTTGTTTTTCTTGCCATTAGAATGGGCCAGAAATTACTTTAGAAGACCCAGTTTGGAGACAGATGAGAGATTCTAGAGCTTTAACATCGAGATACTCGAAATCACACATCAACTAATAGCTGAGTCTGGAACTGACGTCATGTCTGAATATGTTTTGGAGACTAATTAGCATTTAAATACCATATGTATATATGGTACCATATTACCATGACACATACTTGCCTTTCTAACTTGAGACTAGATTTCCCCTTAGTAGAATGTGACCTAAAATTTTCATAACTCAGTAAATTATATGGGGTCCTTCCGAAAAATTAATGAAACATTTTGCAATGCATTGCTTTAAGTTTTCCACATGTATATATGTGGAATATATATACATGTATATAGTCAAGTAATACAGAAGTTTTGACAGCACCTAGATTTGCATCATTAAAGTCATAATCATTTTTTTGGGCTTTGGTGGAAATAAGCTCAGACCTGCTGTTGACAAACAAATGAAGTTTCCAACCTCCAGTGCCAATCTAGGTGATGATTAAAGAGAGTCAATTTACATCTACAGTTATTATGCTGTCACAATAGAAAATTAAATTAGGTCAGTTTAGAAAAAGGAAATATATGTTATACTGCATATGCACACAGCAGTTGAGGCAAACGGTTCTATAAGAGAATATGGAAAATGAGTAAACAATGAAGTAAGTAGTAATTTACACAGAAAAGTGATTCAACCTTTTCTTCAGTACTTGAAGAAGAAACTACTTTTATATCTTGAATTTTTTTTCCCAGTTGACATTGTGACTCCTGACATTAGCCAGAAGTGGAAAACCCACATAAGCAATTGTTCTGTTTGAGATGTTTATAAGCCAGACAGACCAGCAAATACCGATGAATAATTAAACAAACAAACAAACAGACAAATAAATAAATAAAAATATTTCAATTTAGTTTTAAATGAATATATATTCAATTTAAATGTCCAAATTTGTGAAACTACATCACATGAAAGTCTAAATGACAATTTACTAAACAACTCACGAGATTTTCAGCTCAGCTTCCAAACCCTCTTTTTCATGAATAGAGACTTGTTTATATTTGCGGAAAAAATGACAAGAATGGTTCATCTTTTTGCTGTGAATGTCGAGACCTGCTGACCTGCTGCTGTACATATAGAGACCCCGCTGATCACTTTTCTTCAGAGAATATAGAAGACCACTCTTGTTTTTCTGTGCCTTTTTTTTTTTTTTTTTTGAACATCTCTTCTTTTCATATACTTTTTTTACTATGTGGATTGATTATATCCTGAGTTCTTGTGCATGAGAAAAAAGGTACCAGAGAATATAGAACAGAAGGGAAAAAGACAGCACAGATCCCTTTTAGTCTGAGAGAGACACACGAGCATTAAAATTTAACACATACCCTATTCATCTTTCCTCGACTAAGGATCTTACCATGAGACAGATCAGTATTGAAAGCTAACTGAACAACAGGTTGGAGTACAAAGTTATCTTGTTTGTCTTAGCCTCAGCTAAACTTGGCTTCTTTGCTAGTACTGAGGAGTAACAAAGCAACAACACAGAGGAAGAGCTTGATTTAATGATGTTGGAATGATGAATGAGCAATTCATCCAAAGCTTCCTTTTGGTCGGGTGAACAGTCTTAGACCTGTGTGTGAACTACTCTCTGGGCAGCTGGATAATAGGTCAAAGCAATGTCATTCCCTTCCTCAGTTAGAAACAGTACTTTCTGTCCTTACAATAGATGGGTTCCTTCCAATGGGAGCAAGAAATGCCATACACATGAGTCAGCCTTCACTGTCCAGGTGGTGCCATTACTCAGTTTTTGGACACTGTGCTACAGCATATTCATGCACTCATTCAAACACTTCACAGTCGTGTGAAAGGAAAACATCTTTTCACTTTTCCCTTTGCATTTGTAAATTGAGGACATTAAAACAGGCGCAATAGTCCTACACACCCCACCACCCCACCACCCCCCCCAAAAAAAAAAAAAAAAAAAAAAAAAAAAAGGAAAGAGGAGAAAGGGGAAAGGGGGAAGGGGAAAGGAAAGGCAAGAAGGCAAATGGAGCACTGGTTCAGTATCTTTATCTCCACACCAGCCAATCATTTGCCTAACTGCAAATAGCGAAGTAATTTCTTCATGGTCACTGGATGGAGTTAAATATCAATGAAAAATCTGAAAGATCTATGGGGAAATTCTGGATGGGCTATTAAATCTACTGGGTGTACTAACTCTTACAAATTCCCTCTCAATTATTCATATAACACTTTTATAACAGTTTCCAGTTGTTGCTATGACGGGTAAATATTTTCTAATTGTTGCAATACATAGGGATCTTCTACATCACATGTATTTATTATAGCAAGCATAAAGAAAAAAGCACACAATGCTCATCACCTTCTGATAGATAGTGGTAATTCTCACTGTTTTATTGACTGTCCCTAACACTGCCACCTCCAGTGCCTCTTAACTCTGTGGAAAGGTGACGGTTTACTCTGGATTGCTTTGCTTTGCTTATATTACTAAAAATACTAAAGATTCAACATTCTGGTAGAACATCCTGCTACTCTCCAATATATGTGCTTCAACTCCAGCCCTCAGCTACCTACCTACATATTTTATCCATCTTGAAAAGGTATTACCAGGCTCTAAAGAAAGAGTTTAGACAATGATTCATCATGTAAAGCTTTGACAAAAGCTTCATAATCACCCCTCTAGATGAAATTCAGTAGTTAACCTTGATCTAAACCATTACATATTTTACTAAAGGAACACTGGAATGAAAGACCCAGCAGATTGTCTCATAATTTATTGCTGAAAACTGAAAAACAAATAAAGGAACATTTCCATATATGTTTAGGGTTTTACAGATCCAGATGAGACTCTGTAAGCCTAGAAAACAATCAGGATGCTTAAGGATTCCGAACAAATTTTCTAAATGGAAAAATACAGATGATATTTATATCTGGCTGTAAAAAGCATGCAAAAGCATGTATCATTAAAGGTACTAAAAAAACAAACATGAAAGCAAATTTCTGGGTTGGCATGGATTCAGGACAGAGAGAAGTAAATGCATTAGAGAACAAACCATAGTTGTGAGTGAAGGGAAGAAATAAGAAAGTTGAACTTAAATTTTTTTTTACAGATGCTTTCTACTGTTTCACTGGGAAACTTGTTTAATGTTTGCTATTTAATGCTTTGCTTTCCTATCCACTTTGTATAACATTTTTCCTACACAAACCCCATACTGCGTCTAAAAGAACACACTTCAGGTCCTTGACTTGGACACCCTCAGAACTCTTAGAATATAAACAGACTACAATTAATCATAAACTCAAATTCTTATGTTAAAAACAGTTTGTAATATGCATACACATCCCATGTGAAAATTCAACATCTACAGTTTCTAAATCAGATCAGCAGCCTTCTGACACTCTCTCCTATCCGGAGATTTTGCATGGTAGAAAATAATGATTACTAGCATTCCTATTTTCTTTAGAAACACTTTAAGGTGTGCTGAATTACTTTTTGGTGTGATATGCATTATTATACTTGTGAGGAACTGCATAAAAATGACTATACCCCCACACGGGAAGCCACTTTTTCTTATGAGTATCATAATTCTAGATGACAATGAAGAGTACTGGGCTACATATTAATTACTACATAATTAATTAATTGTAAACTAATTACTACTTCATTAATTGTAAACAACTGTATTGTACTGTAACATTAGCATAACATGCTTTTGTGTTGTATCTACCATGCTGCATCATAACCACACATTATTCTTAAAAATTTTGGAAAATTCGAGATAGCAAAAAAGGCTTCTGTCATCTTTTCTTATTCTATAGCTAGAAAGCAAGACAGGAGGCTTGTGTCAGCTCTTGAGTTGTTGGCAAGAGTGCAACCAGTGATACCATAAATTCCACAAATATATTCTAGTACTTCACCAGGCAGAACCACTGAAGTTATGTTTTCCTTTCCTCAAGATCTTAAACACCTTAGAACAAAAAGGAAGGGAAAAGAACAGAACACAGTTTAATGTCTGAAACACAACAGCTAAATTTTATTTCAGATTTCATTTCTTGATTTCTATGCACTGAAAAATTGCATGCTTTCTATTTGTGCAGCAATAAGTGTCCTTTGATGCAGTGCAGGGGGTAATTGTAAATATAAAACCAGTTATAATATTATTATTCCTTGTTCCACAAAACCTTAATTATCATCGTTTGAATAGTTAACCTTCAGTCAATAAGCTCTTCATTTTGAAGCGCATTCACCCATTTCTACTGTCAGTCTTCAGAGGTTATGAATGTCTTCCTTGTGAGATGGGACATGAATAGAGCTCTGTCAGTTCTTGAGATTTAATATGGCATATCAGGGTTAGTGATCAACAACTTTACTCTAAGGCTTTTCCTCCAAAGATACTCATACATGTAAGATGATGCACCAAAATGCTTTAAAACTTTTCATTCCAAGGATTATTTCTTCAGTCCACAGTAGCAGCACATGCCCCTAAAAGACCAGTCTCTGTGTTCTTCTGTAGAGTTTTGAAAAAAGGGCATGACACACAGACTACTCACAAAATGACTGAAAGCTATAGGCACCATACCAGATTTAAAGATAAATCCTGTTTTTTCTATGAAGTTATCCACCGTAGGGAATAAATTTAAGTTAGAATATGTGCTTAAAGGTTTGTGTTACCTAACCTTATATAAACATGCTCTGTAGACAGGTAGTATTATGAGCAATGTGATCCTAGCTTGTTTATTATTGCCAGCTGACAAAGTCATGGAATTTAGGGAACTCAATAGATTACCTATTTAATTCTTATACTCTAATACAGGAAACTATCAGCTAGAGTGTTTCATTCCTGATACACTCTTTCTACTGCGTTTTTAAAACTGCTTACTGAGAGGGATTCTTGAAGAGTAACCTAACCTTTCCAATTTAAGCTCATATTTCTCATCTTCTCAGCCATAGAAATGACAAAGAGATTAAGCTCTTTTTCACACTGAAAAACTTTTATCTCTCTCTAGACTTCTCTGGAATTAAGAAACTCAGTACATGCAGCCAATGAGCTTGGTCTTTTTCTCTGTTCAACTATGTCCTAGGTCATACTTATCACTGTACACATCACTTACCTTCCTACAAAATTGAATATTTTGAAGATAAGGAAGTTCCAAGTGAACATACAGTGGATTTAGGAATGTTATTCCTCTCCTCTTTTTGTCTTAACTCATATGTCAGAAAAACATAAGGTGCTGTATATTTCTACTGTCACTGTCTATTCCCATACTTTTTGACTATGCTCAATAGGTTTTATAACTTTAGCAGATAAATAAGTTTGCCGACTCCAAAGCTTAGTCTCTGCCACATAACCGAAGGCAGTAAGTCTCAGAAATGATGGGTTCCAAAATGGTACTTTATCAGTTTCTTCAGAGTCTATTCTGGAAACTACTCATCCTTGCTAATAGTAGTTACAAGGGAGTAGCAACTTGAAGCCACCCCTACTATAAGCCAGGGGAAAGGTTTAACAACACAACACAGGGCTGATCAAATACTGTTAGCAAATAATAAAATAAAAAAATAATTTCTGCTCTGGTTGTAAAATAAATGAATTATTTGCTAATAAATACTTTTATTATTACTCTGTCCTTAGAGATTATGAAAATATTCATCTGTTACATTACTCACATTTTTAGAAGACAAATAATCAGAAATGTTTATGAGTACATATATATACATATTGCTTAATTTGATTGGCTTTAACCATGAAGGACATTTGTTGATGTTCATGCCCAATAGAACTGACATGATTAGGCTAAATTTTATACTGGCATAAATCCACTGAGTTTGAAGCAGGCTGGGGTTTGGCCCTTTGTTATTATTTAATGGGAAAATAAACATCCACACTTGAATTTGTGAAAGGGAATGATAGGAAGGTTATACAGGTCAGTCTCTGATTAATGAAATAGAGACCCTTTCAACTCTGAGCTACTCAGATGAATCTGAATCAGGTCAAAAATAACCAAAAGTCATTAACATCTGACAGCTGGGTGATGGTCTGTGTAAAATGAGTTGGTGCTCTTAGCCCAGTACATAAAACATTGGAATAATTGGTGTTAATTTGCACCCCTATTGGCAGTCTTAGCACAGAAGTCAAAGATCGAATGGGCATGAAAATTAAACTATCCTGTCAGCCACAAAGGTTCTTTTAGGTCAGGATTGAAGCGCATTAACAGGATACTATAGAAGAATTTCTACTATCAGTGTTGGGGCTGTAGCAGTTCAGTGAGTAAACCTGACTTTGTTCTTGACTACATTCAGTAATATGATGCATTCCTCAGACATTACAAACTCTGAGGGTTTTCTACCTTATTTATTTATTTATTAGAGATAGGCAGAGAGAGAGAAATTAAATTTACATCATAAATACAATAGAGGAAGGAGCCAAAGAGGTCAACAGCTGACCTCCACATCAAGTGCAAATTGTTGTATCAGTGTTGGGATCTGTGGAAAATTATTAATATATTTTTGCAGCTGACAAACTATTAACAGCATTTTATACATGTGTGTTGATGACAGAAAAATTGAGCCTTATGTAAGTTATGGTCCAGTGTCAACTTTTAGTACAATTTTTTATTTCAGATTACCAATCTCATAGTGACACAATTTGCAGTCCTTTTTCAGTCTAATGCAATCAATATTTAGCACCAGACATGCCTGTTCCTTTCATTCCTGGTTGCACATGAGAATAAAGTTTGCAATTAAATTGGAAAGGCATGGAAATATTGAAAAGATGAATTCCTTCACGTTGCCAACTGGCAGAAGGACTGGCTGAGGAAGTCTGAGAAAATTCTGCAGCTATGTGGCTCTGTATTATGAAAGAACAGATTCAGAAATGGAGAATGGGTAAGTAACAACTCAAATGATATTTGCACAGTGTATGTTCACCACTTGTCAAGTCTAACAGATATCCAAAAGAAATAAAATAAATCCTCTGGAGATTTAATCGTACGTTCAGATGTACTTTGCTCTAAAAGGAAGGCAATCCTGAGTGAGCTGCAGAGTTAAGTAATGCGGATGTGGCTTTCATGTGCAAATTTCTTTTGACTCAGTGAAACAACAGTTCCCAGAGTCTGGACTGATGTCCACAGAACCAGGCCTGCATGTGAATGCAAATGACTTCATTATAGGCAAAGTCTCCGTGCACCAATGAGCTGTACAGGACACTTGCAGTGATACCAGCTTTGTGTGCAGCCTTCTTGCTGTTTCTGCTTCCTGTCTGAAAATAAGTGGCATCTTATCCGTTGCTAAGCAGTAGGAAAGGGGTGCAACGTGGCAGGGGAAGCAAAACTTCTTTTTGTTAGTGCACTCCTTTCACCCTGGCAATTGATAACTTTTCTATTTCCTTTTTCTTCCATCATCTTGAATTTCATAAGAGTCAACTCAAAATGAATCTTGTTCAGCTTGCTGTATTGCCGAACTCACTGTATGCACATAGCAAGCAATATATTCCTTGTCAATAGGAATAAAAACATCTATCATTTGTCAGTTACAAATAGCAGATTTTTTTTTTTATTATTATTATTTTTTTGGAAGCATTCAAGGAAAATAGAAAGAGTAAAGACAAATTCTCTATGTATGTTTTTAGCCATCTAGCTCAGAGACCAGTACTCCTGTACTGTGAAGAGAATTCCAAATAAGCACTCTAAGCTTTTGTTTGACTCGAGAGACAGGCTCACAAGTCTTTTTAATTATGCCACACAAGTAGAACACTTTAACAGATTGGGTTAAGAGTACATCCTGCAGAGCTCCTTAGCAGTTCCTGTAGCTAAAGATCTTTTTAGGTGAGGTGGAAATGTGAATGTTTATAATGCCACAGAGTAATTGAATTTGGGTTACTCAAAGCATACGTGTGGGCTGCCATCCCCAAAAGAAAGTTTTATCCCCTGCTAAGGACGTTTTAGGTACTTAGCACAATCAGTGGGTTGTGGACAGCACGTACTTTGAAAGTCAATTGTAAATTTGGTTCAGACAAAGTCTATGTCCCATTTGAATGGCTGAAATCTTCAAATCCATGCCTGACTGATTCCTTCTCTGAACTACAAAATCTGTGTGACATTCAAGGAATAGTGCAGTGAAGCATAGACAGGCAACTGATTGTTCTTTTCAACTCTCAAATAGAGAGAAGCTTTTTTTCATAGTGCAGAGATTTAATTTTTGAGCAGTGCTAAGTAACATTCCTCACATCAGAATTTGTAGCTGAGTACTGAAGGTACTCAGTATCCCTGTTCTGGATACTAATCATTGGGAAACATTCTTTCTGATACATAGCTTTACTCCAGTTCCAGATGCAGAACTTTAGCTCTGGATTTTGCTGGAGGTGTTGTCTGTCTCCTTTTGTGAATATGTGCTTTTTAGTATACAGATGTATTCCTTTATTGGCTCCAGCCTTTCTGTGTTTTGGAAGAAAGAGACCAGATACATTGTTTGGCTAAACTACCGTTCCTTTAGAGCAAAAAAAATAAAAATAATAATCAAAAGAACTATCTATCAATGTTTCTCTCTCATGCTTCTGCTGAGAAAAGAAAGACAAATAGAAGAAGAAATCAAAATAGAAAGTAAAAGCATGTCTTCCAAAAATTAGTTATTGGATCTCAAAGAATTAGACAATGAACACAATACACGGATGTAGGTGTTTGAGGGCCATTAGGCACTGAGCACTTCCTCAAATGAATCACAATTACACAATCACCATTCCTAAGTCATTTTATGCTGATCCATCATGAAGATTTATTAGTCTTTAATATCTCTCATTGTTTACTTGTGACAGGAGTGCTTGGTGCTTGAAGGTGATCTGACACCTCTCTGCTTGCATACTCAATGCCATATGAAAACAACATAAGGAAGCCTTGTACCAAATACCAAGTATCAGACACCAGCCCTTAGAAATGGCCCTTGGGAATACAGGCCCCTGGCTGCTTTCCCACATCTCATGATGAGCACACAACTATTTTATATTCCATTACCCTGATGTCCCTGTACTTGAGCATATGCTGTTTGTTGTCTGTCTTGGGCATATATCCAAACACAGTGCCTGCAGGCTGTATTATCCCATAATCCATTGTATGTTCCAAGAAATCATGTGATCCTGTTGGTTTTTCAGATACCGCAGTTTTAAGCTGTCAAAACTGACCTTGTGTCATGTTTCTCTTTTGCTTTTTCCTGTTAAGGATGTCCTAGATCTTCAGGTTCAAGTGTGATTGAATGCAGCAGTATGTTCCTGTCACAAAAGAACAGATTTCCCCGTCTTAGACACAGTATTATGTAGGTCGTACATATTTCTAGGCTGTGCAAATTATATCTTAAAATATACTGTTCTGCCCCCAACTCCCCACCCCCCCACCCCGAGTTGAATTCAACGTTCTGTAGCTGGAAACTGAACATAGTTGTGTTATATAAAATAAAACTGTCCATCACTTCAGACCTCTGGGTCTTCATTTTCTTCGGATGCATTACACTCAGTAGCCGAATTTCTGCTTTTAGGCACAGATCAGAAAGACAAGCAACACATAAGCCATGGCTTACCTCAGCAGAGCTCCCTCCTACAGATCTCTTGGTCCAGATGAACAGCACCACCACCACTCTGCACCACCCGTGTCTGTCAACAACAGTGGCTGGGCCACAGTAAGTCCTCTCACCTCTGCCTTCTACCTGGGTGCTCTGCAAAGGACAGGCTAAGGGCGGGACCCCACCCACACTTCAGTAAGTAAGGAAATTTCCCATTTCCCTTGGGCCCCATATCAGAATACAGCCCTATATTGTTAGCAACAAATGTCCAGTGTTTGGTTTCAATGCCTTGAAACTTTACTAAATGTTTACTGTTTGGAACAACATCTGTTTTTGTCTCAGGCTGAGGTCTTGAGGGATTTTTCCAAAGGTAGTAATTCAGTCAGTGTAACAGTGAGATAAGAGAACAGAATATTGTTTTCACAACTATTTAAAAAATGGGAAACATAAGAACAAAATTGCATGTAGTTATGTAATTAGAAACAGCAACATCATCCATACACTCGAGGGAGTCTACTTCAGGTTGCACAACTGCAATTATCTTTGGCTTTTTCTAACAGTTATATACATATATATTTTTCTTTTTAATATCTTTCAACAAAGTCTTCCGTAAATGTCTGCTTTGGGGGATATGTATGTATACACATCTACATTTGTAAATATGTACAGATGTATATGTATAAATTCTTACGAGTAGTATTTAATGAAATTGAACTTTTAAATTCTGCTTCTTTTTGGGAGGAAGATTATTTTAATTCCATAGATTTCACCCTCTTAGCAGGAAATTTTCAGCCCAGCAAAGGAATTTTAAGACCCCTGGACTGAATCTTACAGTCTTATATGTAAAACTTATTTTAGAAAAAATCTTATTAATGTCCTTTCCTGGAACTAAAAAAGGGATGTGAGAGTTTGTCTTAGGTGTATACTAAGTTTTAGATACAATTTATTAGTAGACATTAAAAAAATTGCTTAATGAAGTAAGAAATGAAATGCAAAATTAAAAAGATCTGAACTGAATTCTCATTTACAAAGAAACAAATAATTTCCTAAAATTTTTAGTAAGAGTCTTATAACCTCTTCTTATATGTCAAGCATCCAGTGGCCATAAGGGAACATGTATGTGGAACAGGTTAAAGTTCTAATAAATTGTAGTGTATATTATATTAAACATTAAACAATGACAACAAAATCAACAATAACAACAAGCACACATACACACACAAATCCAGTTCTCAAAAGTCAGCAGGACATTCTCTCCATCAAACAACACAGGACTGAGTAAAGATGAAAAATGAGTACTAGCCAGACTATAGATTGGCTTATGACACCTGAAGCGTAGTCAGACCACCTCCTATAGATATTAAGGGAAGAAGTCATTATATTTATTGCAGTATTATTATTTTTTTTTCTCTCTACAGACCCAAAGAGTACTTTATTTGATGTGGTTTTTGTTCCTTTGTACTCAATCACAATAGATATTGTAGCTTGTGGCTCATAGAGCCCTCTTCCTTGGGTTTCACAGTACTGTAAATTTCTGCATGTTCTTTTTCTGTCCTGTGAAAAATCACAGTTTAGATTGTAGAGCTGCCATGATTACAACTTTCCTTGAGCAAAAATGCTTTGCCCCTCTGAGGTGCTGCCTGTCAGATATATCTAAAATAAATGTGGGCAGCCATAATGCAGGATGCCTTGAGTGTGAATTGAGTGTGCAGAATGTACTGTAGGTAGCCCAGCCTGAAGCTACCTATAAATTCTGTCGTTTATTTCTTCTCTTACATCATCAAAGTGTTCTTAGGAAGAATGCACTGAGCGATATAGGACAAAACTCCTGTTTGATTCCACTGTGCCCCTCTCTATCAGATATCCTGTCTCTAGGCTTGTCAAGTTTATTCTAAGTGTAATGTCTACACAAACCATGTTTTAATACAGAACCATGCTAAATATATAATGTAAGTTCTACCAATGAGAAATAAAATGCTCAAGATCCTGTAGGACTTGCTTCTAAAGTAATGATTCTACAGACTTTTAAGTGAGATAAATTTTTGTACTCAGATGAGATGTTTTCATGAAAGTTTATATCTCCAGCCACATGTAACGAACTGAAGAACTATCATAAAAACAAAAGGTTGAACGAATCTAAGATCAAAGGTAAAAAAAAAAAAAAAAAAAAAAAAAGGCTTTAAAACAGACAATAAAATAATGGGAACACTCCTTTCCTGTTGGTAAATAATAAGACAAGAATAAAACCAAAATACTGAAAAAAACTTGGAAACATTTTAATCTAATTGTTTTCTTTAGTGTATTGGAAGTTCACAGTGAGAAGGAACTGTGGAGCTATTCTCCATTGCATGGAATCTAGTGTATCCAGAACAAAGAACACTGTTTTTTTCTTGTAACTATTAAACAAAGACAGGTCATAAAGTGCTTCAGATATCTCTCTGATAAGTCAAGTACTGTTTTACAACACCTATTTAAGGCTGTTTTACTCAGTGAAAAAATACCAAACTTCTTGTTAAAATTTACAGCTCATCACATTTTCTTTTGAGTCCTAGTTGCAGTACACCCTCTCCAGCAGTTAAATGTATATTTATTACCCGTAAACAGGGATTTGCATTTGGCACAGAACTTGTATTTACATAGTTGATTTTGTATTTTAAGAGAGACCTCATTAATTTCCACCTCTTATCTGATGGACCACTATCTTATCACCATTTGTCAAAATTTCAGAAATGACTGCTGTATATAGTGAGTACTGCTGTGAGGTTGAGACAGTGTTTTCTAGATTGACTTCAAACTCACTGAAAAGGAATGTGGAGTGCCTACTGCAAAAACACCTTTCCAGACAATGGCCTTCATTTACTGGAAGTACAGCAATGCAGCAGTAGAAATCATTCTACTTTAGCTCTGCAGAACAATGTTTCAACCTTCTGCTGTTACACTCACTATTAAGTCTTTTAATTATCGTTTCATTTTTTTGTGCCAAGTTCTTAGATACAATGTTTTGCATATTTTTGGCATAATGTACATGAAAAGATTCATTAAGCAGGTAGCAGAGAATTCCTTCAGGGAAAGAAAATACTTGAATGACATGAAATGAGTGTTACATTCCTTTAAATTTAAACAAATAAATAAAAAAGAGATCTGCTCCATTTGTTTTCTGTTGTCCAGCAGAAGATATATGTTTTGGCAGGAAATGAAAGGCCAAAACATTTTCTAATGAGAAATAGTAATGTTAGTTCAAACTATGAACATTCAGAAATGCCATTAAGTGACCTCCAGGGAGCTATAGGTTAGAATGGTTCAGTCTTTTTTACAGGCTGGATTTCATGGCAAGACACAAAGACTTCCTATGATCTTGAATCTACAAGGAGTACACATGCATTTGTATGTTTTCTAGCCACCACAGAAGACACTTAGAAAAAAGAAATACACTGAATTGAGAGACAATTTCTAATGTAGAAAGAGTTTCCTTTCTTAAGATTTTTCCACATTATTTTCCATGTAAGATAAAGGATCATACTGCCAGGCTATTTTTTGTATAAATTTATAATAGTATGTTAAACAAAACAAAACCAAAAAAAAAAAAAAGTTAATGTTTTCCTTTTACAGTAGTCCTTTTGACTGCTGTAAGTTACTGAACATAAACTTACCAATATTTGGGAATCTGAGCTCCAAAAAAAACAAAGTCAGTTCTCAGATCATTTGATATCAGGTTCAGGCTTCAATTTATCATTGCCTTGCTACCACTACAGTAGTTCTAGGAGTCAATAATTCCTGGAAGCAGTCAAAACAAAGATACCTATGTCAGACCTCCCCAGTAGGATCGGACAGATGTTTTCTGTCTTTTAGATAAAATCAAAATTTCCTCCAGATTTTTTTTATCTAAAAATAAACAAATATCTTTCCATTGCAGAAGGGGACAATGACAACCACTTTGATTATTTCATTATTACTGTAGAAATAGAGGCTTCCCACTCACCTTACCTCCATGGCAGAGGGGCGTTAGTCTTGGCAGTGTAAATCTTTTGGCTTCACAAACAAAGAGCCTTCCAACCACCCTGCTGACAGGCCAAAAAATCTGGGTGAGCATTCATTAAATGGAATTTTTCAGAAAACGTCTTCCTACTTCCTACTCACCCCTCACCCCCAAAAAAAAAAAAAAAAAAACCAAAAAACTTTTGCTACTTGTTCTGGTTGCTGTAGGAAAAATAGGAAAAGCCTTATTATTTACTTAGCCAGTATGTACATTCTGCAGCTGCACTTTTGGTTCTCATAAATATATATTTATTTATTGGAATACACTTTTATAAAACAAATACTTATAAGTACGTATATTTGCATAAACACATTTGTTATACACATATTTGTTTGTTAAAATAGTAACTTCCCTCAACTTGCATATATGCTTCTGACATATTAATACAGTTTATAGTATACTTATTATCGAATATGGCTTACATTTTAACTCACTACTGTATTTCAAATCTGTCTTCCCTTCACATGCATTTCCAACTTACTCTCAGTGCTTTAATATTTTTTCACAATTGATAAAGAACCACATTACTGTATATTAAAGAAAGCCCGTCCTTGTATGTACATGCTATTTGGTTTTCAAATAACATAGAAGCATATTTGTGCTTTTTGAGATCCCTTGATAATTCATTTGCTCTGTGGTGGTCTTGAGCTACTGTGAGATTTCCATCTTTAAAGTCATACTATAATTTTGGATGTATCGTAAATAAATGTCAAAAGCATTTTGATGTGGTGAAACCTTCCTCAAAAGATTTATCAGTAAAAAGAAAACCAGAAAGAAAAACTGTACCCAATCAAAGACTAGTGATTTTGTATGCAGCATGGAACTCTATTCACTGTCATGTTATTAAATTTTCATACATTAAATTATATTTGCTGGTTATAGTAATCTAATCATTATATTTCTATGAATATAAAATGGTCTATTACAAGCAAGTTTGATTTGCAAAATTGACAGTATAAAAATAATTTCTCCTCTTATTTTTAGTTTTGATGTTTGCAAATTGTTTACAGAGAGCTGAATAGATTCATCCAGACCTTTCTAGAAATCCAGACAAGGCTGAGTTTTAACAGAGGTGATCTCTCAGTGTGTGCATGCCTAACAGCATTTGTTTATTATATCTTTACAATATACATCCCAATCTTTCAAGCTGCTGTACAAATTAGTATGACTATCCAGCATTGCTAACCATTGATCTTAATTCCTTTAGCCACGATTGAATCATTTTTAGCAACCTCTCTCTCACCCCACCCCACTAAATTCTTAAGCATTTCTGCAATGCAGAGAAGCAATTGCTTTGGAACAGGCTTGAAACCTATAACAGCTCTAATAAATGAGAAGGGAAAATGTGTTTATAATTATTTCTTGCATATTTATTTCAGAAGAAAGCAATGTGGGTAAATTGGCATCAACTTCGTTTGTAGCCCAAAAGTTTTATTTAAAGTGGCTGTGATGTGAGTTTAAAATAATTTTCAGTAATATGATTTTTTAAAAGTCAGCTATTAGTTTTTGGGAGCAAAGGAGTTAAACTACTTTTTCATTTTTTCATGAGATTATATTTCCTGGCTAAAAATAAACATTATATATATATTTATTAATGCCAATAATCAATTGTAGTCAGTTTATGAATAGTTTATACTTTGAAAATCTGATACGATAATAAATGCATTCAGATACACAAATGTGCAAGTGAAAGGCAGGGCCAAATTCATAATACAATTTGGCAAACAATTTAACACTTCTGTTAAATGACAAAACTTCCCATGTCTTCTATATGACAGTTGTGTGGTAATCAATAATTGGATTTATTGTTTGTAATCAGGCATACGACTAACTTAGATGAAAGGTCTGTTATATTTGGAGCTTATGCTTTCTTATCAAGTCTCAATATATCAGATATCTTGCTGTACATTAGATATTGATTACCATTTAAAGTTTTCGCTATCCCTCATACAGCAAAATTGTCTAAAAATACTTAAGATTGAAACTTCATGTTTTCTTAAACATAACTTAGTGTTTTCTCTGAGACTAAGAGCAGTAGCTGCATATATTTATATGTATTACCTCACAAGGTACTCTAAAGGTCTTCCAAAAACACTTTAAGAACTGAATCTACTCAATCAGTATTTCAGAATCACTTAGCCCATAAGAGAAATTCCACCTCTGCAGTGGGATGGTGTAGTGTTTTAACAGCCCACAACAATGTTTTATAACAGCTCTTCTTGCATTTTCTAGAAATTAATGAGATATCATGGAACTAAGCGCCCCTATGCACCAGTGCTGAGTTAAGCATCAAGAGCAGGAAATAGTGTTAAGCTTTTATATGTAAGTAGCCCAAGTTGCTAACATTTCAGGCACTAGACATAGCATTTAGTCTTTTGCCTTTTTTAAAATATGTAAAATATGGGGAGGGGAAGGGAGGAAAGCAGGCAAGGCAAGGCAAGGCAAGGGACCTGTTAGCTGAAGCCAGGCTTCAATTAATAAAGGGCAGACTCTTCTCATTGTCCTATTTGCACTGAACAGAAAGAACTCTAATATCCAACAGCTTATCTGAACACTTACTTATTTTTGCAGTTATTACTTTGAATTTACAAAGGAGGTTTCACAATTATAAATGATCCCTTTCTTGCTTTGGATCCTGCTAAGTAATCCAACTACCTTGATATGTAATGGTCCATTGTTAAAATTATTGTTGCATTTTAACAGTGGATTTTGTCTTCATGTGATAAATAGGTTTGAGTAGATAAGATATGGAAGAAAAACTTCCTGATTTACTATTTGGGAAGGCAGTGTCATAGCTGACAAAGATCTTCAGATGCAAACCACCATAACTATTAAAAGCTAAGAAGAAAAATGGATTTTTAGTGTCACATTTTCTAGTCTTCTTGATGAAAATTTTTATATTGTGTTTAAGAAATAACAGAAAGGTACTGATGCTTATCATCCTTTGCTCTTAATTTCATTTGATAGGACAGTCTAGTTCAGAGTTAATTTCACAATTCTTCTTGTGAATAGAGTAGTTGTTCTTTCCAATGCTAGTATTGTTATAAATGAAAATGAATATTTATAAAAGATATAAAAGGTAAGTAAACAGAGCTGGGTGTGCAGGGAGTCTACGCTCCACCAACACATACACACGAACATCAAACGTTCTAAATATACAGAACATTGCTTTTACATACTAAACCCGAGTACACCTATACATATGTACATTCAGAAAAGGTAACAAACAATCCTTTAAGTTCCATGACTTAACAGTCTCCATTTTCCATTCCTTTTGAACAATATATCTTGCTTTAAGTTGTCAAGCAACTCGGCCTTCGGGCCTTATGTATCCCGTTCTTCCCGGATCGAAGAAAAGCATATCTATCTCCTTTTCAAGGCCAATAGGGCCTGGGCCAAAAGGCACGTCCAGGTCAGCAGGGGGCGTAACAGCAAAGGCCTTCGATAGCAGTAGCGGCGGGGGGGCTGATGGTGTAGCAGTCGAATCAGTGAGCGAGTCCGCAGCTCCCTCACTGTCTGGATTGTTTATTACCTTTTCTGACTGTACATATGTATAGGCGTACTCCAGCTTAGTAAATCATGGAACTTAAAGGATTGTTTGTTACCTTTTCTGATTGTATAGGCATACTAGAGTTTAAAAGCAAGAGAACATGCTAAGTCTCAACACATGGATATTCAAATGACTGCATTTGGATGCAGATGGTTGCTTTTTACCTTCCCCCACCTCCACTTGAAGACAATTGCACACGAGGCAGTGTTTCTTCTTGAGTACACAGAGAGAGGTTTCACATATTTTAGATAATATCTTAGACGAGACGATCAAACAAACAGATTATTAGTATTAATAGTAATAATATTATGCTATTATTTGGTTTTGTCAGTTTTGAAGTATGGAGTTGTTTTATATGTTCTCTTGCTTTTAAACTATTTTTACATACACACCTACACATCACAATTGAGGAAAAAAATCGTATGATAAAAAAAATGATTCCTAAATTATGTTTTTATTTTTTATTTTATTTTTTTTTTTTCCCTACATGAAGGTGTCTTTTAGAGTTCAGGAACTGTTATATGTAAAGTTTGAAAGGAAAAATAGATTGTTTCTGTGGGCTGTCACAGTTTCATATTTATGGTGGCATATCACTTTACTACTCCTGCTGACGGCCCACCTGTCTCCATTGCTCTGAATCGACACTTTAGGACTCAGCACCTACTGTTAGCTACTGAGAAATACTCCCCAAGGCAGGAAAGAGGCAGCAAGCCAAAATCAACATTCACAGCCAGTTAAAGAATACAAAAATTAAAACAAACAAACAAACAAACAAATACCCTGGAAACCATTCCCTGAAAAGTAATTCAGTCATGTAATAAATTGTAAAAGATAGGGTTAAAATATACACATGCAGTACAAATTAATGTAAAAGATGAGCACATAAGAGGATTGCTAGAAAGGACAGAAAAAAAAAAGTCATTTTATATGTCACTACGTTATCTCTCTGTCCTATTATGTACTGAATGGTTTATTGTCTTATTCCCATTTCACACTAGCCTAAGTGATCCTGACTTAAACTACATAGAAGAGGAAAAAAGCCTTTAACTTTGATTTTTTTTTTTTTATGAACATCAGATGGGTCATTAGAAAGACAACTCTTATATAAATTTCTTCCCAGCAGCTGAAGGTGCTTTTGAGGTTCATAACTTCCAATTTTGTCACTTTTTCTTATAAAGTGATACCTTCAGATGAAAAAGAAAACAAAAATTGTTATCTGCTAGAGAGATTTTAAAGCACAATCTGATTTAGCCTAGATGTATGACCTGACATATAGATTTCTGAAGGAGCTAGAAAGATTCCTTTTGATTTTAGCAGAAGTTTGCATAACTTATCAGCGCACTACAGAATTCTAACGTTACCTGAATGGTAGGGAAAAAAAAATGTTCATAAGGTTCTCAGCTCAGCAGGAGTTGAGAGTCGTTCACTCTCATGCTGATTATGAGTGTTTTGCTTTACTCCCATTTCCTGCTGAGATAGAACTCAGTGGGAACTAGTAGGCATTGTCTGTAGCAGGAAGGGGATTCCAGCTCATGCAGGTTTTGAAGCTTCTCCTGAACTCCAGATGATATTTCATTTGTGAGAGATGAGGACACCTACCTCTTGATGAGTTTTGCACTCAGTGGAATTTGTGGGCTGGAGTTTGACTGGTGGTTGCCAAGGTTTCTCAGGACTTGCTGAGTTCATGCTCTTCAGAGTGAGAAGCCTTTGACTTCTGCAAAATTTAAGATGATCACTTTTCATCAGTGACCATGTTGTCTAGCTCAGCTGCTAGACTGTCTTCTGAGGTCAAATAGAAATTCTGCTGGACCAATACAACTCAGTGATTTTCTGATGATGTGCAAATTTAGTAATTTACCTTCAAAGTAGGTTGACTGTCTGAAAAATTGCACACCATCACATACTGCCTTACCATCTACTTAATGTTAAAAAAAAAAAAAAGGCACAAAGAAATAATTAAAAAAAAAGAGAAATTTTTTTAAAATAATTTAAGATTGAAGAAACAGAAGAATATTTAATAGACTCGATCCTGAAAAATGCTGAGTTTATTTCTCATTCAGAAATGAATGTCTTGAGGAGCTCTGCTGATAATCATTGCTCAGATTAACTAGTTCTTGAATTCAGATAACTTTTTTTCAGCTACTGTCTGGGACAGAATATGGGATTTAATGCATATTAGCTAAGGGTGTGAGCAGCAAGCTTCAGCTTTCTTCAACTGCTTCACGTCAGATACTGGTGGAGTAGACATGACCACATAAATTACGCTGTTGCTCTTACTAAAAATCAGAAACTAACAGTGTCACTTCTTGAGAAGTTACACATTTTTCACTGTGCAATTAAAAAAAAAAAAAAAACAAAACAAAACAAACAAAAACACCCTTTGCTTTTTCCTTTGGTTTCGAGAGAGAGAGAGATTCCAGGCTCTTGCAACCCAGGAACTGAGGAAAAGGAAATTCATATGGTGAACCTGCTCTCTCTTTTGGGAAACATACCCTTAACTTCATGTTCTGAGGTAAGAGTGAGAGATTAGTCTTCTGCTGTTCGTCTCCAGGAGGCCACATGGAAGGCTACTGGTCTCAGCTAGGAGATGGAGCAAAGGAAGAACAGTCCTGCTCAGGCTCAGCTAGGAAATGGCAATTAATGCTGAGGTAGTAAGGAATAACTTTCTATACTGCTTCTTAGCTATACTTCTTAGCTATACAGCTAAGAAGCAGTATATACTCACCACTGAATCCACACTGATAGTGGAGGATGCTCTGACTTTTCTAGAGCTGTTCAAGATCCCATGGAGGACGATGCTGAAATGCAGAAGTTTCCTATCACCAGTGTACACCAAACAAGTCAGTGAACAAGTCAGGACTCAGGCTGTTTCAAATTCTCCAGACGTACTATCTGTCGCTTTTTCTCCTTTCCTATGTGAAACTCAATGGTTTCAAAGTATATAACAAGCTGATGCATAACTTGATCTTCTCTTTTTCTCATAAGCCTTTCTGTAATGCTTCTATGCTGATGGTCTGAATGCAAATTAAATGACTAGTGTCAGCCTGCTTTCTTTAGTTTCATGCACTGTAGAGATTCCTTGGTGGTAGTTGATCTACGAAGGCAAATTTCAGATACAGAGAACCGTCCTTTTGAAATGAGAAGGAAATCCAGACTTTTCCCTCTATTTTCAGCTATTGTAAATTATTTCCCCTCTATTGATACAATTACTTAAAACATTCTACACTTAATTTCAGTGCTCTCCAGAGCTGAAACTGAATCTGATTGCTTAATGATGTAACTGTTTCTAACCTCAGAGGTCACCTTCTTTCTAACTGCAGCTGAGTGTAACATGGTAAAAGCAACATTAGAAAACACTAGGTGAACACTAGGTAATTTCCAAGATGCAATTAGAAACACCGGGGACATGGCTATTAATTACTCGTAAGGTTTTCTTTGCTTCTAGAAAATGCCCTTTAAGGGTAATGTATATATATATATATTTTTTTTTTTTTTACTTTTTTTTTTTACTTTTTTTTTTTTTTAATATTATTATAGGCTTCAGCATTAATGGAATCAGGCTTTAAGTAGTTTTCTGTATAACTCTGTAAGACTATCTCAAACCTTTGGCATACCCTACAAAAATAATGGAGCCCAAATCTTCTCCACAATCTAACAAGGGATGAAAGAATTTGAGAAAAATAGAGATGAATAAATGATCAATTTTCATCACGGTCAGAGGAGAACATTAAGATTTTTCAAGACTCTTTGTTAGGCTTGAAGTTATTTCATACACTTGTTCATAATCTAGAAAAGTAGCAAAATCTGCAGAGCACAGTTGTATGATTCAAGTCCTTAGAAACCCTCTAGAAAAATCTGTGTAATCAAAACAAGCTGAGTGGGGATGAGTGTACAGTTGCAACTATGGTTCTCTGTTGCTAAATATAATGTAATGAGCATTGGGGGTGGATGGGAGGGGTAGCTAAATAAATAAAATTTGACTTCTATCTAACAGGTTTCAGTAAGCTATAGCCACTCAGAAAGAGGTCTCAGGCATCATCTCAGGCATCAGGGTATATAGCTGTGGTCTAAATGGTGGCCATCTCTCAACAGAGCAGAATAGCACTACAACATACTTCTTGGAGGCAGCATAGTTATGGGGTGGCTGTGATAGGTCCAAAATGCAAAATCTTTCAGATCAGGAGACAATCTCATGGTTTGCTTTGTCAGCACTGCATCAGTTTTGTACTAGCACAGTGATACAGAATTTGCTCTTTATGATAGAAAATAAAAGTACTGCACAAAGATTATGACTGAGCTTGCAGTACTGACTTGCTCACTTCATTATGCATTTGCCAGTCCATGTACTTCTTGTCCTCTCAAATTCAGAGCTACTATAGTCATACTTAGTACATTGGTTTTGTCTTTCAAAATGGAAAGGTATAGACCAAATAATTCTAAACGTGTACTGAAGGCCACTTGCAATTGGTGAGGGGGAGCAGTATGTAAGGGCAATAGGAAGAAGGAGGAAAAAGAGAAACAGTGAAGAACCTGAAATAGAGCCAATCTAACATTTAAATCCAGCAGACTGCTGAAACTTTCCTATGAAATGGAACTGAATTGTTCTACCTTTTCAAAAATTGATTCTATATCGTATCACATGCAATGCTGAGTAGATTGGTTCCATTCTAACAATGTGATTTGTGCCTTTTCCTTGCCACTGGAAGCATTGCAAAAAGGAGAAAGTTCAGTGAGACAAGAGTGAGAAAACATCTTCATAAATGAGAAACTGTAAGTACTGCCTATATACTGACTATGGCTGTGTGGTGTTTTACTCTGGGATTCCTCTTCATGGATCTTGATTTTTCATCATATGACATCTTGATAATACATTGCAGATATGCGTTTAAAGGAGCTGTGTAACCTCTGATATGCCTTTTCTTGTATTAAGCTCCGCAGGCCTCTGTCAAAGCTTTACAAAGCTGGAGGCTTTCAGTTCACATGTGATTTCAACTGATTAAATCTTAGCAATTCAAGGCATCAAAGAAGAAGAGAAAACTTTAAATTTAATCTGAGTGAATTCTTGCTTGGAACTACATTAAAAACAGCTCTATCTGGCTGCTGCAATTCTGAGTTAGTAAGCAGGTTGGTATGCCAGCCAGTAAGACTCAGTTCTCCAGAATCAATATTGCAGTTATTGAGTAATTACAGTACTTGCCTGGGAAGATGGACAATGTGATATTTGTTCTGGGCCTGATAATGGTGCTCAATGAAAGACGATAATTGAAAACAAAATGATCTTAATGCAGTTGACTGACACAATAGAAAGGCTATAGTCTTTAAATCAAAACACACTTCATCTTCTCGATTATCAAAACATTAGTTTAAAAATAGTAACCAGCAGCAAGACGCTTAGAGGGTAATATTCCACTTGCACTACTTTGTTAGCTTCAGATCATCAATAAAGACCCGTTAAATGCTAATCGTCTTGAAAAAGCTTTTTCTTACTGACAGCATGCTTACAGGCTATTACCAATAAGAACTGTCTGCATTTCCTTTAAAAGATAAAGAAAAGTTAAAGAAAATTAAACTTTGGCAAGTCACTTTTTGTCTTTTTGGTCACTTTTAGCAAGTGATGTCATCAGTCTGTGAAGAATACATAGCGTGCATTCCTCAGCTCTCCAACACTATATATACACACTGAGGACCTCATGAAATTGCTGTAAGTTCATTAGCAAGCACTCCCAATGGGTAGATAAATACCATATTCAAACATTCAAACAATACTGTAAAATTGATTTCATACACTTTGATAATATAGTTATAAACTATTGTCCTCAAGAGAAGATGAGAAGCTCATCTAAAAATACCAGAATAGAAAAGACATAATTTGCCAGAAAACATTATTTGATTCCATGGATTCCATGGTATTTTCCCTCTCAATGACTGGGCAAAATTCTCCAAAAAAAAAAAAAAAAAAAAAAAAAAAAAAAGGATAGCCCTCTCCGAAATCTCAGGATATTGATGAAAGACCCAAAAGGGAGTAAGTGAATTTGTGGACCAGTCACCACTGACTGCATTTCAGAAACAAATATTCTGATTTCAGATGTAAAATCTCCATGATAGGGTGAAATAGTTGAGTTTTAACTTTAAATTAAATTTGGTTTGTTTCATGTGGAAAAGGAAATAATCCTAACTGGCTCATGCAGCATGCAACATCTAATGAGCATCTAATTAACTGATTCCAACTTTTCTGTCCCAAAGTACAAGGTTTATGATACAAGTTTTTAACTATTATACTCAATTTCTTATGTTTGTTGCCCTTAAACCTTTTCAGAACATTTGTCAAAAGGCTGCCTGAGGCACTGGCCAAAGTAAGCCCAGATACCAAATGTGACTAATTCATGAACCATTTAATGAAGTAGAAGTCACAGGGTGAGGATGATGGGAGATATTGGCTATGTGATTTATCATGATGGGAGGAATGAAATATTGCGTGAAGTGCAGGATGACCCAGATTAGTCTAGAATGAGAACATCAATAACAAGCTCTCCTTAAAAAAGGGGAAAAAAAAAAAAGGTAAAGATGAAAGGTAATAAATAGGCTTGTTCATACTATAGATCATGGTATAGAAATCAGAATAATAAAATATTTATTGTTTTGAATTGTGAACACCAGGAGAAAATGTTTTGCCATTGTGTGTCTAATACTGAAGAGTTTCCTCTAATGAAACGTGTTCTTGTTGTTGCTGTTGTTTTTTCTCCCAAGCTTTGTGGTTTCATAAGAAACATAATTCCTTGATTACCTATGAAAATATAAATTGTTATATAAATTGGAAGAGTAATCAAACAATCTGGAAACAGCATGAGCTGTAAGTAGTATCCTATGCAGTAGAACTACCACTGTGCTCAATTATCTAGAAGTTATTTTTGTATGTTCTACTCCTAAGGGAACTTTAGTGCCCAGAAATTCTGTTTTCATCTAGAATAACAGTGACCTCTAGGGATACAATTTAGTGTGATACATCAAGCGTTAAGCTCACAACTACTGATTTATTATTACACATATCAACAGAAAGAGCATGTATAAAAATTCTAAGTTTCTTAGAACTTCTAGGCTGTTATGCTCTGATCAGGAATTAAATTCATATAAATATATATATATATACATATACATATACATATATGTATATGGAGATATTTATGCTTGCTGCTTTTTCTTTTCAGGGCTACTCTAACCATTATTTTTTGACATATTTCTTTTTCAGCATTTTATTCTTTTTCCTTGTAGGCATGATCTTAGAAAATAATCTAGAAACTAAAGACTGAAATGTTTAAATTTGAAATAGAATATATACATGTATATATATATATATATATTTTTTTTTTTTCCTTAATCAGACACTTAAGCTGAAAAAAATAACTAGAATATTCTTCAGGTTTACTTGAATATGCTTTTTTTTTCAGTGAATTTTTATGAGAAATTTCTTGTTCTTCTAAACGGACAAAGAGAATACAAATCCAAAGTATTAGTTAATCTATATGTTATTACTTATGTGACAGAATAAGTAATTTAAAATCTCAATTAAATATTATATAGCAGTCATTTTTCATCTCTAATATTATGAAATATTAAAAAGCAATAAAATATAAAAATATTACCTTACTTTCAAACTCTGCTTACTCAGATGAGATTCTTAGTAAAAAAAGATGAAAACTTCCTCAGTAAAGGATATTCTGTGAACTGAGGATTAATTTTATTATATGAATAGCAATAATATTCTGGACAGTGCCATGATTTCACTCGGTTAGCTGTAGTATTTAGGAACCTAACTGTGTTCAGTACCTCGTAAACCCATGAAGGAAACTGCAGAGATACTGAATCTGTTGGGTGGTAAACAAGTCATACAACCAATTTATAGTTCAAGCCAGTGTTTACAGAAGCAATAGGCATTAAGGTTACATTACTCATTCTGGGTGCCAGACAGATGAGGAAATTAGAAGTCCCAGTTTTTGTTACAACTGCTTGACTAGCTGTCATCATCATACATATTCCAGAACAATCCTGTCTCTTTTGTATGGTCTTGTAGTCCTCAGACAGCTGAGGACTTCTAAAAGGCAAGAAGCTGCAATCTGCAATTTGCCATAAAGGTTCTTGGTGAAAAGTACTTGTTCCTAAGCAGACTGCAAATTCCCATCTCAGTCACAATCTGAAACACGGACAAAGAAGGCAGGAGGATCATGTCCATATAACTGCTGCTTCTTTGTCCTAGACAGGATACCTTCTGGCAAAACTAAACAGCCTAAGGATGTCTGCAGCTAGAATGTAACATCTGTCTCCCAGAGGCTACTCAAAAGCTGAGCACAGTGATTTGAGCAAAGGGATAACTCCTCAGTCTATCCCTTACCACTACCTATCTGCTTCGCTCCTTGCATGGCATGAGGTCACCTAGACCATCTAAAAAGATAGTCTAAGATCTAAGTATACATTAACTATACTCTCTATGGTGGTCACTATGTGTTAGGGAAAGCTCAACTAAAAGATGACCTAGCTTTTCTGTAACTTGTTTCAGCAAATATTATTTCTCTTTCTACTCCTCCTCACAAGGAGCTACAGGAAAGTCATCTGACTATACAACCTAATAACTCATTAGAAACTCATTGCCAATGATAAAATGAAACATAATATTGCATATATGAGGTTATGGAAGCAAGCATACAAACGAAGGGCTCCCAATTTGGAAGACTGCTATTTCCTTCAGTATTTTTTCTCTCAATATTTTTTTTTTTTTTGTGGTTATACAAGACCCTTATTTAGATCCATACATTTCCTCTCAAATTTGCAGTAACATACTAATTTATTATGCAAGTGGGCAGCTATAGCTAGTCCAGCAGAGTCTAAAGCTGTGCTAACTTTTTTAGATGTAAACCAGATGAAAAATTGCTGACACGTAGTTTACTTCCAACAGAAACAAACATTTCCTTTTGTTTTTCTTGTTTGTCTTGATTTATCAAGATTTCACTCTCATGGAAGGCAGTTGCATTTTTTAAAAAGTCAGTTGGAATTAAAAGGGTAGGCCCAAGAGGAAGATGATGGTTTTCTCTGCCTAGGAAAGGGAACAGAACATGGGAAACACATTTTTTGCCAGAGGGAAAACAAACTCAGTCTCCTATAGGAGCTTTCCTGTTGCCATTCTCTAATATGGAAAGAGATGTTCACAATCAATCCATATAAAATTTAAACTACCTAGTAATCCAAAAATAACAGCAAGGCTTTATATGCTTATGTATAGTAGAGCTGCAAATTTGGGGCATGTGGGTTTCATTTCTTTTCTGTTTTCCTTCTACTTCATTCCTTGTATAGCCTACTGGCCAACAGGACATTCTCTTGTCAAGTTGGTAGTATAAGTTACAGTCCTTTTAACAAGCTGAAAGAACATAATCGTAGTTTTGTACATGTTGGATGAGCCAGCTGGCCTTAAGCTTATTGCATGAAAGATGAACTGTCTCTTGGTTTTAGAAATGAGCTCTGTGTCTGTTCCTTCCAGGGGGTTATTTGTCAGCTGAAACTATTCAGTGAGCTTGGATGAAAGTACACAAATAATTTCAAGTCACTGTAAATTGCTTTGTTCATCCAGTAAACTATTTGCCAAAATATTGTTAATTATTAATTTGATCAATTCCAAACTCCAAGGTTCTATTGTTTCTGTTCTCACAGTCTAGTGCATCTGTTTTCAGTTTTACAGAAACTTTAATATGCTAGTTTCTATTGATTTACAAGAAAAATAAATCAAAATAACACATATATTTTTACATATCATCTACCATATACAAATATGCATACAGCATGTACATCTTCCAGCATGATCTCTCCAGAAGAATAAAATTCAGGAAAGGATACACACGATGAGTATCCCACAGACTTTATTATTGGCAGTATGACTTTTGTTAGGTTAATAATGTCAACAATTGTGCAAAAGAGAGTTAATCATTTTACATTACATTGCTTTGGTTGTCTCTAATAACAAAATAATGTACTTCTGTGGACTTTTTCTTTTAAGCCTTAGTATTAAAAAACAACAACAACAAAAAAAAAAAAAAAAAACATAAATCAAAGCTGTTTTGATGGGTGAACAACACAATTTTGTAACAGAATGGAAAATTTTAAAAACTGAATAGCTGATAAAAGATGAATAGAACCAGGGAGGATTGATGTTATAGCTGAAGGCAGCATTAGAGATTAGGTACTCATTTGGCTTTTCAGAAGGCCTGGTGACTCATTCCACATAAATGAAGTTTGTGATATGTAATGAAAAGCTTTCTATCTCCACTGCAAGCAAATTAGCAGGTATTTTGTGGGAAGAATGTTAATGTTATCTTGCATTTGTTTCAGAGCAGAAACACATTAACAGAGTAGATTTGAAAAGAATTTCACTTTTATAACATCAGGTGCTGAAGGTATTAAAACAAGGTCGCCTCTCTAAAGCAACGAGAGAAAATTAGGTTATAAACAAGCAGTGTCTAAAAATATATTCAGCCTGTTTCACGGACTAAATGTAACACAGTATTGCCCCAAATTGCTAATTTTCTTTACTGAGAGTGATACTCATATGTCCAAAGCTGAATCCATAAAGTTAAATAACAATAAAAAGCATGGTTTGCTGAGGGAGAAGGGATAAGCATTTCAGTGGGCAAAGTCATTTCATTCCATTAAAGGAAAAAAACAGCCAGGCTGTTTTACAGCCTTTACTGTTCCACGTTATGAAGCAATACACTGTATGAAGATATTACCTCTTTATTTATTTATTTATTTATTTATTTTTATTTTTTCAGGAAAGCAGGGATAAAAAAACAAAAAACAAAAAAAGCAGTATAGTAGATATATTTGAGGAAGAGAAGATAAAAATAATCATTTCCAATATACAATAATTAAGTTAAATAATATATATATATACATGTAGAGATAACATAAAGGAGATTACTGAGGATGAAATACTGAACATGAGGAAATGATAGCTAGATAGGAAGACACAGATAGGGAGATAGATAGAAAATGGATCTACAGGACAACCTGAAAAGGTAGATAAAGAAACACATTTGATGACAAAAATGGCCTTGCAACCTGGGAGATATGATTTACTATTATGACAACTTCTGGTAACACTGGAAGAACTCCTAAGATGTTAACATACTTCTAGATGTAATACAAGACCTTTTCATCCCTCGTGGAAGGGCCATAAAGAAAACCGACTTTCCTTAGTTATTCAATTTATTTTAAATAGATATTGTCTGCAATGTTCTATTGAAATATGTTTATAAAAGCCTTGCATTCCATACATAGAAACATCACATAACTCCTCCTTCAGTCAGTGGTTTGTATCTTCACTCCCTCTGACTGGGTCTAGGTCAATACAATGAATCTAGGGTGTAAAAAGCAATAGTCTGTGAATTTTTTAATGTTTATCAAAACTCCTTCATCAAAATATTTTATCTCACTTTTGCAATTTGGCAGATGGTCAGGTGGAAGTTTGTGCAGGCTGAGACAAGTTAAAGGCAAGTGAACTTTCCTGTAAACTTCAGTAATTGCTTTAAAAATGATATTTTAAGACACGACATTTTAATATTAATTTCCTCTAAAAATGTAGTTCTCTTCCCTTGAAACAACTTATAACAACTTCAAATGTTTGATAGAGAAAATGTCAGGGAATCTAATAATGCTTGTCTACACCATGTGGATGAAATAAGGTTTATTCAGTTAATGTTCCTAAAACACCTTGAGGGCTTCTGATGAGGTGGCTATTATTTCTTGATTGTACCCTTATAATAAAATATTGTGCTCTGTAATTTCTACTGGGATACACTGCCAGAGCACCAATGAAACCAACAAACCTACAGGCTTATGCCAACTAAAGATCCGCCTAAGAATATTTAATGCTTAATACAGATAATTAACCTGAAAGCTTACATAAATAAAGAGCATAGTGTTAATATTTTCAAAGGAGACAATCATAGGAGGAAGAAAAAATAATAAAAATAAAGTATTGCATCACTTTCCCAGATTCCCAGATAAAACCATAACATTTTAATCCAAGATTAAATTTATAGATTAAGATATTCTGGAGGAAATAAAATATATGATCACTTTTTTTTTTTTTTTCCTGAGTAAAATACATTTACATTTGTCAGAGAATGTACTCTGTGTGAACACAGAGTACATTCGAGTATGTGAAAACAAGTGGAGACTGAAATAACAGGAGGAGGTTTAATACATGTTTGTATAGGTTCACCACAAGCAAGAGATATTCCTGAACACAGCACAAAAAACAGAATTATGTCATTATTTGAAATATGATTCCCACTTTCTGACTTCACACTGCATGTGGTCCCAGATTTTAAAGCAAAACTATGACATAAATCCCTGGCAGAGAGACTTTATTGAACACTAAGAAAACTATATTGTAAGATAGATTGAAAACAAACACAGATGAAGGAAGAGATGAAGGAAAGGGATACTTTTTAATATCTTGTAATTAGCCAAAATTGGTCTACGAGATCTGCCTGTAGTTGTATGAATAATATTTTCAGAAGTTGCAGTTAAAATTACACTGAAATGAAAGGCTTTAGAACATGAAAGCTGTACGTCTTCTTTCTACACTGAGAAAGTGGAATGGAAAAAAAAAAAAGTAAGAAAGAAAGAGAGGGCAGTTGCAGTCCAGCTAGAGTCTATAGTCACTCACAATTCGTATCTTACTATATACAAAATGAATGAGCTTTCACTTAGGTTTGAAAATCAAATTCAGAGTAAGGAAAGTGCTTTGTGTACTGATACATTCCCTTATAATACAATAGTGTCTAGAGGCCTGACCATACTTGTAGCTCAGACTTCATTTTATATTCTCATTGGAGAATATAAAGAAGTTGCTTTCCAGGCAGCATCACCTACTGCAGACAGATCTGAGTTCTGTAGCCATGGAGGCCTTCCTTGTAGGGCTGCCCTGTGCCCTACAAGTAACAGACAAGTGCCCAAAGATGCCAGAGTTCAGAGCCAGATCGATATTCTCAGCAGTGTAGACCAAATCTAAAGACAAAACAAGATTTAAGGGGTGGCAAATTTCACAGTCATGGGGACAGAAAAATTATTTCCACAGGGACAGAGGTGAGGGGTCAGCCTGAAGTATCTTCTTCAGTGTCAAAATTACCAGAAGGTGTTTATTTAATGCAGAATACCCATTCTGTATCCTCAGTTTACCCTTCAGAATCCACATCTCTCTTCCTCTCTCATCCATAAGTAATGCTTTGACTACAATGGCAGAGAAAGAGCTACAAGACCTGTGAGAGATTTTTGAGCTTTCACAAATAAGAACAGCTTTCTAGTGTTCAGGTTAAATTCAAACAAGTCCTACTTTAGTATCTATTTATGAGGTAGTTTATGACATACACTGTGTAAAGAGTTACTATTTGGAAGGAAATTTAGATGTCTTAGGTTACACAATAGTTAAATTTGGACATTGGTTATTAATAGCCTCATAAGGCTTTTCAATTACGATAATTTTCTCTTCGAGTTTAGGAATGTGCAGGGCAAAAAGCTCAACCTTTCTGTCAATTGATCTTGTGGCTTGATAAGTTTTAACACTGTCAGCATGAAATTTGAATAGAAATCATTTCTGACTCTTGCTTGCTGATATGGCATGGGCTGTCTATGCTTGCTCCATAAATTATCAGTGAAAACTCCTATTTAGTAGGGTCTTGAGTGGATGATCAGAATTTACAGTTCCAGATCTTATTTTGGCAGGTGAAGTTTGCCCTGACTCCATTGACTTGGAAATGTCCAGTCTTTGGAAGTTTGCTCCTCATACAAAAATAAAAGATGCCTTTGTTCAGAAAACCTGTGTATTATCACTCCTACAGATAAATATAAATGATTTTTATTACTAAGTACTAGTTGCTTTATTGCATCCTGGAAATTCACTTAAATTTATTTTAGAAAAAAATGCAATTGCTATGCTTTGTTTGAGACAATTTATAATTTGAGATTTCATTTCTGTTTTACAACTATTTTAAACACATTTTATGCTTCATATTTTTAAAAGGGTTTATTTCATAGCTTCCTTCAACTTAATTTTAGTTTTATAAGGAAGAGTACTGAACATTAATACAAATTTCAGCAAAATTTTGTTGAAACAGTCATTTTAAATAAAGCTATTTGAAGTTTTTTTGAACTGTAAAGTCAATTGCTTGTAAAATACACCAGCATCTCAGGGAAGCCAATTACACTGCAGTCAATGAAGTTCCCTTTGCTCAATAAAGCAGGTTATAATGTTCATGGGCACAAATCCTTCCTTGCATTTCCCACTGCAGAGGAGGTAGTTTTTCTGGCCAGTAAGCATCAGTGTGGAAGGAGCTCAGTATTCCATGAAAGATTATCTTGTCTGCAGCATCTGGTCCTTGACGAGTGTTTGAACTATAACAGAACTTAATGGTGTTTTGTTTGCCTACATAGTCTCTGCATTGTCCAATTCCAATACCTTTGTAAAGTACTCTGTGATAATTTAGTATAAAAGATAATGCAAAAATGTCCAATTTATTCATTTTTAATGTTCTTTAGATTTGTTTTTATTGAGAAATGTCAGTGCTAGTTTTGCTCATTGACAACAAATGCGTATGTTAGCAACTGAATATCACACTCAAAAGTGGTTCTGATTAGCAAGGTTTTTGTATTTTGTGAAGTAATCAAAAGAATATTGGGGATAGTACTATTGTAAACTGCCAGAAAAAAAAAAAAAAAGAAAAAAAAAAAAGAAAAAAAAAAAAACACTTAACATGAGCACAGTTGGAAGGTGCTTGGCACAGTTGGAAGGTGCTTGAAAAAGCAAGCAGTTCAGTGCCTTCTGCCTTGGACTCCTGTCAGGTACATACTGATGCACAGGGCATCCAACATGTTTTAAATACTTTCAGCCCTGCATAGACAGATGGACTCACATGCACAGCATGTCCTACACATCTATGAACAATAGTAGATTTTTTGTGTGTCATATATGGGAAGCATTTGCTCTGGACTCCTAGATGTCAGCCTGCTGGATATCATGGTAAGTAACTAGTTGACAAGGGAGAATTCTAGTTATGCTAGCACAAATTATGACCAAAGTGCTGGTCTGCATCCACATCTGTAGAACTGAAGGGTCTGGTAGCCTGAATATTCTTCCTCACAACAGAATTACAATTCTGTATCAAGGTTTCTGGTTTCACATAATCCTACATTGAAATCATAAAAAATTACCTTTTGTATAAATAAGTAAATATTGATCAGAGAGCAAGAAATTAAAATGTTTGTGCTAAAGTCTAAATTCTATTATTAATCATAGTGAGTGGTACTGTACTATGAAAGTTTTCTAGTTGCTTTCACTGGAAGGATCAGAATCAAACTATTATTTTTGCTTCTTGCTCACTTCACATTTTCCTACTTCTTCTGATAAAATACCAATCAATTCATGGTTTTTATGTCAAGAGGCTTTATAAAATGGTACCGAGAAAAAAGAGACAGAGACAAAAATATGTTTAGATTTTGTTAAGCAAACTGTGGTGATGGGTAGTGTTGTGACTACATAATAAATTTTATTTCTATTAATGGTACTTAGTTCTATTTGCACAATAGAAACAAATAATCAACCACAAATACACTTTGTGGTGTAGACTCGTGGGCGTGCTAAACACTGGGCTATTTTGGCTTTAAGCCAGCTCTCCTCTTCTTTCTAGGTTGGGGAAATCCCCAGTTGCTCATTTGAATCAGTGGAGGTAAGCAAGTATAGTGGTAGAAACTGTCTGTCCCAGATCTCACATACGTCTCTCTAAGTGATTTCTCAGGTGGGGGTTGTAAATATTTATATTTGGGAAATCAGGTTGTAAATATTTATATTTAGGAAATGTTATTACAGTCATTATTATTTCTTATGTGGTGATAAAAATATGAGTGATGAGTTCATTATAGAGTTCAAACAAAGCTCCCGCCCTGAAGAGCTCCGAGTTTAAGTTGGAATTTACTCTAAATGTCACTGAATACAGTAAAGCAGATTTCACAGTAGAGATAACTAAAGAATCATTTTCATATTCAGTCTTGACATACATTTGTGTCACAAAATGAGGTCTCCCTGAAGTAACTTACATTTACTACTAGAGACTAAGTAGATACCCACAAAAATGAAATAAATATATATATATATAAAGTACATTCTTTTTTCCATTTTAAGAATTCCTGTGTTTAACTATTTATCAAAGCAATCTGATTCTTGCTTAATCTGCATAGGAGTCTGCAGGTATACCTAGATTCCTCTATATACTGTATAAAATGACAGTAATTTATCTGACGTGCTATAATTTTGTCAGTATGTTTTACTTTATATATTTCTCTGCTTTCTTTTTTTCTATGTTCATTTTACTATTTACTATTCCAGTGAAAGTTTGTGCTTTGGAACTAGTTGGAGTATATTTTGCATGCAGGGAACTAAAAAATTCACAGGTGACCTTCAGAGGTTCTAGGAACAGATTGCTCCTGATTCACTTTTTACACATCGGCTGTTTTTTTTTTTTTTTTTTTTTTTAAAGCTTATTAATAACTGAAACAAAGTATTAAAATCACTGAAGGCCCAAATCTAGTCTTACAGTGTATCATTTTTAAAATCTCTATATTCTAAATATGAACATATTTTGCTATGTAATACTCATAGGAAGTTATTTAGCAAAATATTTTAACACAGTATTATGGTACTGAATTGATGTGCAGATTAGATAAGAAAGCAGAAAGATATTTTCTCGGAAGAAAGGTGACATTTTAATTTAGAGCTATTTATAGGTGTCTCAGAGTTTCATGGCTAGATCACAGTCTGCATTTATATCTGACAACTGAATAGCAAATCCTACCAGCATGTATAACATCTAGTGTATCTGGAGGGCATATAAGGTGTGGCTGCACTGGGAACTTCTTGTTTGACCTCTCTGCCTTCTGAAGACATAAAATGTCATAGCTCTGTTAATTGTGCATGCAATAAAGATTTTCAAGTGCAGAGTATTTTCCAGACATTGAATTAAAAATTAATCAATTATACTCTATCACCTTAAGACTACTCTACAGTTCATTCACCAACAGTCATGAGACTGAATCCTAGTACTAGCAGTCAAGTTGGGATTTTAACTCAGTGTGTTGTTATGGCATATTTCCAGGTCATGATCGCAGGACAGCTGTTTTCTTCCATAACAGGGTGAATTACAGCAGACAGTGAAGCCAACAAACCTCTTAGCATTTGAGCAGGGTGCTCTCTGCCAACCAGGGAGCAGGCATTGACAGGCATTGGCTTTGGAAGAGTTGGCATTTGTTCCGTTGCTTGCATTTGCCAGCAGTCATTATATAGACTGGTCCTGTGGTGCCTCCTATAGGGACACAAGATTACAGTAAGGGATAGGTAACAGCAAGAACACTGGTGTTGGAAAACCATCTCATTTCATGATGAAATTCTATACATGTATGGTCAAAATACAGCTCCTGAATCTTAAGCAAAGCCTGAAATATTCCCTATTAAATATCTGATTATCGGGAAAGAATATCAGAGTTTGTCCTAAAATACATATGAGATGGAGAAGTCACATACATAAACCTCTTTGCTGTTGAAAAATATCATGACCAATCTTTGTGGCCTTTGGAGCAATTTGGTATACTACACTTTAATGAAAACAACAACAACAAAAACAGTAAAATCTACATGGGTTTTCCAAGTGAAGGAAAATCTCAAAGTGGAGGTCAGGACAAAACTCTTTTGAGATGACTCTCATTCTCTCATTGAGTTGCTATGGCAAAAATGTCCTGAGTTTTTCATAGATTTCTGTGAGGGCAAGAAGTATTAACATTTACTGTGGTTCATTCAACTCACATTGATTTAGAGAGGCAGTCTTTCAAAACAGAGTGCTTCACTAAGAAAAAATAAATAAATAAATAAATGAAGGTTCTGGCAGCATATTCTGTTCTTTTTTTTTTTTTTTTTTTTTTTTTTTTTTTTCCTTGATCCTTATGTTTTACTAACTGTTTTAAAGCTGTCTCCATGTTCTGAAGAATCAATGTTATGGTGCAGAATGTACGACACAAAATGTCCTTATTTGCTAATAGATACCTCAGTGTGTTCCATATTCATAACAGGGAACTGTTTCCCTAAAACAAAAACCTTATCTTTCAGTATTCTGCAATGGTGGAATCTGTCTGTGCTAGCAGCCTTTCTGAATAAGACACAGACATCCTTTTCCCTTCCTCACAAGTTGCTGTGTATGTTCAGTGTACTTGTTGTTTATTAAATATCCATCTTTAATGTCTAGACAAAGGTAGTGTGAGATAACTGTCATAGAAATATTTATTTCCTAACATCTGTGGGCTTAAATGGTATTTAATCTTTAGATTTTTTCCCTTATAAAAGAACATTTCAGAGTATAAAATGAACCACAGCAGACTGCCATAAAATAGATAAAACAGGAAAGTCCAACTACCTTTCCAAACTTGTTTGACTTAAACCAAAAATTCTTTACACATTTTATTTACCCCTTTATAAAAAGGGTAAAGACTGTTATTTGTGCACATCGCAGAGCTACAAATGTTAACTACAGAATGTGCATAACACTTAAGTCATGAATAAATACACGTCAAGTCAAGTCACATCCTTTTGTTAATCCAACAGTGTGGTACCAAATTAGTACACAAGTCCCTAAAATGGATCATCTTTAACATGGTTCAAGGTGGCTAATAATTGCTCCTTAACTAGGAAAAGCTGATGTTTTTTGCTGCTTCTTATTTAGGCTGGCTGATTTGGGGGGTTTGATAGTTTTTTTTTTAACCAGATAGTTAGAAATCTGTGTACTTAATGATGGTCTGTTAACTGGCACTGCTTCCCTTCCAACATCTTGAGGAACAATACTTTTCCAAGCATCAATTCCAAAGCAGCTTCTATCAATACCTTGCTTGTATTTTTTTCAGGCATCCTGAATAAGTTTAGGCATTCTGATATAACAACCCAGATTGTTCCACTTGTGTGAACATGTAAGAGTAGTAAATGTTAAAATACAATATGGTTGTGAATAAAATACGAATTCAACCAGATTTGTTAACCATATGTACAGAAATACACAGGAATAGCATATAGAAATGTTTTTTCAAAAGAGGATAAAACTAGATCTGTTAATCTGACATATGCATATGTATATATAAAGAGTTAGTTATTATAGACTTACAAATTAAGTAAACACAGAGTTCATCTAATATTTCAGCATTAAGAGGGTATGATGTCCAAGACTTGAGAAATCAGGGTAATAAATATAACCTTCTGATTGAAAAAATGTGGATTAACTGAAATTTTTTCACAGATCTTGACTTGCATAACAAGAAATTAAATTGAAGGTGAGACAATTATAAAACATAATATTGAAAATCTCACAATAGCACTAAAATTGCTGTCAAAATGATACTGTGATACTGTTTTTTTTTTTTCTTACCTTTTTTTTTTTTTTCTGAAAATATTGCTTCAGTTCTACTTGGAACAATTTGAGTTTACTTGAGTACTGAGAAAACATACTGAAGGAGATTTGATTACTGACACACCTAATGAAATATGGACTAACCAAGATCAAGAATACAAGAAAAGGCAATGGAAAGGGTGGGCAGAGGGAGAAAAAAAGACATGAATATCCTACATAGTTGCATAGAATGAAAAAGAAAGATCACATGCGTTTCATAACCAAAGAATAGAAAGGGATGTAATAGGTATCATATGAACAAATGAATGGAGGAAAAAAGCTAGAGAGAGGCACTCACCAGTATGATTTTAATAATGTATTTCTAAGAATAACCTGATGAAATGAGCTGGTCAATTTCAAATCACATTTATTTTACGGCAAATAATGATATGTTTGTTTCAGGTTAACTAGCATTAGAAATGTGGGAAAGATGCTCTGAATTATGAGGGTCTCATAATAGGGAGGGTCATACTTGAGGGTCTCAAACTTTTCTTGCCCTTCAGATGATTGCCTCTAATGCAATAAAGCCGAAACAACATTGCTTGTTTCTTACAAGAAGTTATTCAATTCATGATGTCCGGTGGACAGCTAAGGAACTAATGCAACCAATTACAAATCAAGTTTCACTAATGTGGAAGAAAGGGCAGGTATGACATACCTTCAGCACTCAAATGGCTTGTTGCTATCGTGGTAGGTATCATGGAAAGGAAAAGTTACTATGTTGCTTCAACTAGATTACAGCTGGCAAATGACCTACTTGGATTAAGTATCTGTCCAGCAGACTCATGTCACATAGTAACAGCAAGTAAAATATGATTTCAAAGAAAATTAGCACTTCTCAGTTTGGTTTTATTTATTTATTTTTTTAAATGCTACATTGATATTTTAAAATATTTAATCCAGATATCTCAACATAGTTTTGAAAAAGCTAATTTAAAGAGCAAAGCAACAACTTAAAGTGTACCTGTGAAGACACTTGGAATAATTATTTGGTTTTGATAAATTTAAAAATTGAGATATGGGAATAGCTTGAGTCTCTCAATTTCCTGGTTTCTTTGTTAACCATGAGGCCATTTTCACAGTGTAGGTCAATATGCCAGGTGGAGCTGGCATTTGAACTGATTATAACAGATGGTAAGTGTGGTCATTTTTACTATGCTATGAGTGCAGTGATTGAGCAATTATATATAGAACAATACTTTCTAAAGCTATTCTATAGAAGATGTCTATGCTGTGGTCACATGTGAAAGCTAAGAACGTGGTTAAAAATGCCTGAGTACAGCTACATTTAAGAAAAAATAAATAAATAAATAAAAAAGAAAAGAAAAAGAAAAGTGTGGTTAAAATATGCCTCTTTTAGTGATCCTTCCCCCTGACCAAAGGATATTTTCAGAAAAGATGTTCTTTAAGACATTTGCTACTAATTAGATATTTTTGTTAATCTTAAGGAAGCATTGCTCTAGGATAACTATTTTCTTGAGCTTGAGATTCCTCATTCATATGAACAAGTACAATGGAGTAAGGGCAAATCATCTGAAATGGTCAGCAGAGCAGCTGCATTTGATGTTGTTAATAAGCTGTATATGTACACACTACACATTAGCAGACTAGAATTAATAACAGCTACATTTATGGAGTCCCTATAATGTATTTATCTTTTAAGCCAGCTACTAGGTAGTGTCATAACTAGATTTGCTTTTATTTTGTTACTGTGTTACTTAAAATGTAGTTACCAACAGCATAATTAAGATAAAAAACACACGTAATCGAGGCTTTTACATATAACAAATGGAATCGGACAAAGGTGACCTTTGTATATTCAGGAAAAAAATAGGACTTTTTTTGTGTGTGTGTGTTTGGAGATGCAGGAATGTATGGAAACTAGCAGGTAAAGAGAATTAATGAGATCACAAATAAATTAATTAATAAATAAATACATCTAGGGAGAGATTACAACCTAGGTATAACCAATAATAACCAGCAAAAAATAAAAGCAAGCACTGCTGAATTTGCATTAGAAATATTTGCAAGGCAACTTTTTCAGTTGTCTGTCTTTCTAAGTACAGTGATAACAGGCAACAGCTGCTGCAAACTTATATGTTGAAGTCATGCAGAAATGTTGACAAGTTACAAAAAAGACTGGCACGGAATCTAGTCAGATTACAAATGGGACTAATCTGGGCCATTTCACTCTATGTAAGAAATAAACATTTCACTCTATATAAGAAATAAATATTAATTACTCAGATTTATTTTATTTTATTTTATTTTGAAAACTTGTAGTGAACTGCCCACATGGAAATATTCTGTATAGTTTCAGGATCACACTATCATCAGAGGTCAGAGTTTAGGTAAACAAAAACTTAACAATAATTTTTTATATGAAAAGCTAGAAAAGCTGATAAAAAAATATATATATAAATTTCCCTATATTTGCCTTATATTTGCCTATAGATGTAAGATACTCAGGATCATAAAACATGCTATCCATTATGCTTAGAAATGAGCACAACCTACACACTCATCTTTTATGTCCTTATTCCTGAGGAAAAAAAGAAAGTTTTGAAAATGCTCTTATGATTTTGACAGGTGTTATTGTCAAGAATCCAAATTCAGCAAGGCATTAAGCCTCGTGTAAAATACAAGCTTAAATCTTTACGTTTTTGCTGAACTCAACCTAGATTCATCAGAACCTAAATAGAATTTTTTAATTATTTGTTTATAAACACACTATCACAACTATTCTCAAAATTCACCTATGACATTCTTTAGTTAGATATATTTGCATATGTACTATTTGAGATTTTTGTTACAAGGAGTTTTTTAATGAAGTTTTATTTAATTTGACTTTAAGATTTGTTTTAAATAATTGTTAAATAAATCTAATTCTCAATAATTTTATCGCATATTGCACAGAAAATGTATAATGAGGATTTATTTTGTAACAGCAATAAAAAAATAACATTGTATATTCAGAAAATAAATTAAATCCATCATACAGACATATTTAAAATTGCATGTTCCAAAAAGTTGATTTTCTATTACTAGAGAAAAATATTCTAAATTAACTTTTCAAAACTATTTTTATTATGAGAAGTTGAAGTATTACAGTTTGAAAACTAATTTGTGTTTGCAATTTTTAAGCTTTAATTTGTCATTCTTAATATTTTCAAATCACTATTTCTGCAGCGCATGAAATTATTCAAGAAATTTTATTATTTGTCCTAGGAGAGGGATGCTTCAGAATAACCCCTGACCCCACATGGTATCTGTGATTACTGCCTATAAATATTAATCACATTATAAAGTTATAACACAGTTATAAAGCTGTACAAACATAGAGTAATTCAACTATAGTCATATAGTGTTACTGTCCAGATATTCAAACTCTGTGTGACAAGATCTGTAACCTCTAACACCCAATCCAGTGATTCCCCTGACTGTGTATCATTTCTTAGAAGTTCCTGAATTAAATAGTTTTGCTCCAATCTGGCATAAGGAGCAAAACATTTATTTCCAATATCTTGTACTGATTTTAGTAGTCTGGGTTGCATGTTAGAAAACACTATAATACTTACAGCCTTGGGGTTAATATGTATTCATTATGGTTATCTTTCATTAACTAGACAACCCTTGGTTTTAAATAAGGGTTTAACTATTTTTTTTTCTTTAGTGTCTGCATTTACAACTAGTGTGAAAACCAACTGTAAAGATGGTATTTTCATAAAAGCCTACTGAGAAAGGCTGGGAGAATAATTCCAAATAAGTTCCTATGAGAAACAGGAAAATATAAGGCTACCTCTGGAACTATGAATTCCTTTCACTTCAACAACATGTCTTACAAAGAAACTTGTAGTATAGTACTTCACATAAATGATTAAAACATTACAGCCCATTGCAGGCTAAATCTCTGAAATTAATTTAGCCTAAAAGCTCAGTCCTTGAGCAGTATCCACTATTCACAATTAGGAAATCTTAATGAGATGCCTGTTTCTCTGCCGGCAGATACATGAAGAAGTCCTTAATATTTTTTCAAGTCTAACTCTCAGTAGGATCTTCTTTCTTCTTGTCTTCCAACCCCCATATTCCAACTTCCATGCCCATATTCAGAATACACCTATGAAATCAGGTCTTTCCAAAAAGCTTTTTGGGGACTGTCCTTTTTTGTTACCACAGAGGCCACAAATTAGATGTTCCCTTACTTAGGAGCTGGAGGACCTCACAAGAAACAGAGGGAAAGACAACTTCTAGTCAGATGTCTGTTTTCTGTACACATTGCAGTAGTTGTATGCACTAAAGATCAGCCACAAGCAGGGAAACCTGATTTTGTCACCCACCTTACTGGCTATAACCAAAATGTTCCATAAATATCTTCTCCTATTGTCTGGCTATTTTCAGTCTTCATTTGTTTTGAAAAACATCTTAGCAATCTACTTTTAAATTTAAATTGGCATCATTTTTACAGGCTATTTTCAGACTGGGAATAGAATATGGCAGAATTCATCCAAATGAATTTCCTGATACCAGATGCCCCCATTACCTTTCTGTATTCTGAGGGAAATCTGTTGTTCAGATGAAATAAATATAGACTTTTTCTTTGTTCATATGATTTTGGCCTAATTGTACTCTTCCACAGATTCCCTAGTGATTGGAATAATTATTAAAAAAAAAAAAAAAAAGAAAGAAAAAAATATTTTCATCTTCACTTCTTATAGTATACATTGGTAGTACCAATATCTATTTACAAACCATGAATATTTAGTCGTTTCACTCTAGAATAAGCTGGATATTAACAAGTTTTAACAAGTTTTCTAATTACCTTGCAATATAAATATTCAGAGAAACTCATATAGACTCTCCTCCCATACAACTCAAAAAACCAACCAAACAAACAAAACCTTAAAGCCAAGATATTATATGTGGCAAAATGGATAGGGATTTAGAGGTGACAGTAAAACTGCTGAATTCTGCTGATGATATTCAAAGATTAATAAAATTATTATTATTTTTTTTTTAATGGAGCTTTCTTTTCTTTTTCTCACATATGCTATTACAGAGGATAAACTGTAAATAGAGGGAAAAAAGTTTATTATGCTATCTTATTGGGAAAAATAATCTGCAGTTTTTTTTATTATCTGCATCTTGAATACATATTAAGCAAAGTGGATTTTAAATGATACATAAACCATATTCAGGATCCTTGAACAGACTAAGGACCATGTTAGATGTACATAAAGGCTGAATAAGATACTGTTTTTGCTTGATTCATTTTTTATCCATAGCTGAAAGTGCTAAGTTTATTGATCCATTCTACACTTTTGCATTGATAGTACAACCAAAAGTGCTGTTGCATGCTCTGTGAATATTATTCATTTTTATGTGAATAATGAGTATGTTATGCATGTAGAGACACAGACATATAATCTGAAGTCAGAATACAGTGAGCTTTGAATTCAACATAAAAATTGTGAAACTAAGGAAAAAAATGGAACTTTACAATGACTATGATGACCTTAATACACATGTACCATTCCTGGCAGTAGGAAAAATTGTAAGAACCTAAATACTTAAACTAGTAAAGTGTGCAGCATTGCAGTTTTGTATTGTTCTATGCTGCAGTGCATCAGCTCTTATCAACTTGCACTGCAGTGTATCAACATTACCACTGAAAACAAAACTATGTAATGGAACATATGTCTACTATACCAATCCCATCAATATCAAATTAACTGAGGTTAGTGAGGTTAGAATAAAATGTTTCTTTATGTGTTTGTTTTCAGAGTTTATCTTCTATAACAATATCCAAGCACAATGGCAAGCCCCTGCAGTCTCACTACCAATAAATGTCTTTCTTTTGTAGCCTTACTGCATTAAATTTGAGTCTTATCAGAAATTACTCTTTTAACACATTGATTCTAATTTCAAATGGAAAAGAAACAGAATTTGTTACCCAAGAAGCAGAGAGATATTTGGGTTAAGATTTTCAATGATATTCAGGCACAGATATATACTTGGAAAAGGAGCTTAGGTAACTAAATCTAAAACAACAGACCTTTGATTCATCATAAAAGCATTAAACCTCTCTGCAAGAACAGTTTTCATCAGCAAAGCATTTATGGGCCTGAAGTTTCACGGCTCTGCAGCTACCTTGGAAAGATTAAGCAATTACCAAAGTCTAGTGAGGATCTACTTATAGTCTCTCAAGAGCTCAGTCCTGGAGCTGTACTCACAGCCAATACACATGAATAAGAGAGCTCTGTTCAAAACATAGTCACTAAATACATTTTATTGAAAGAAAGACGATGGTCTTTTTCCTCTCAAACGTAAATTAACTGGTAGGTACTCTGGATGTATCTTCAATCACCTCCTCATCAATAAGTATCCAATGCCACCTTTGTGAGAGCCTAAATTGCAAAGGGATCTCTGCATAAAGTTATTCTCTGTTCTACTGAAACCAAGACAGTTTTAAAAAAGAACTCAAGATACAGAGAGAAGGAACATGATTCTCTACACGATGCATGGGAGAAAAGAAGGACTTCTGTGTTTTACAAGGTTGATTTTCCATTTAATAACAAACGTCATAGAAATTGAATATGCAGTTTTGGAAACAGGTCTCTCTTCCAAGATAACTACTGTAATAAAGACACAAAAGTATCTGTCTGTTCATCTCTGGTCTTTAGAATTTTTTTTTTTATTATTATTATTTTTTTTCTTTTATCTATAGAAAGGTACCCTGCAGGTAGAAAATGTCTTTCTGCATAGAACACAGAAGATGCCTGATTTATCTCCATTTTCTAAGCTATAAAAAATTTTCTGAGGCAGTCACAGCCCACAAACTTTCTCCAGGAAATAGAAAATATAACAATAAACAGAAAATGGAATTTGTGCCCTTCTAAGTGCTTGAATACCCTTGTCTTTACTTTTTGTTATACAATTAAAATGTGAAGTAAAAGACGAAGAAACTAATACTGGGGATAACAGGGAAAATTTTCTAATGCACGGCAAACTGTGTTGGAAAAAGGTTATTCTGACAGCAGTCAGCTTAGCCATCTATATCCCATGTTGTACTACAAATGTACCCTGAGGGATTAAACACCTGCAACCAGGTAACAGATTGTTAGAGAGAAGGCAGCTTTATTCTGTCTACCTGCGGCTACTGAGTGCTGGTGGCTCTTGGAGAAATATTATCAACACTTCCAGCACAGATGAGAGTTAAAGTTCACAAACATGAATTTCTAATGTGATTCATACCTGCATAAGTGTGCTCACTTGAGCATGCCACACTGCCAATACTTTTCCCACAGAAATACTCAACACCCTGTGAATTCAAATGAGTTAAATACACAGTCTTATGATTAATGGAAAATGGCAGAGAGTAAGTGACTGAAACAGTTCGTGCTTTGTTTGATTAATTAATAAGAGACTCTCTTTTCCCAGCTTCAACTCATTATGCTAATGAAATGTCATCAATTAAGGCTTTCCCCTGATTATTGAATCTGTCAGGTAGTGTTCAGTTAAAAAGCTGCATTCCGTTGCTGCCTTCATGGAGTTGCTATCACAGCTTTTTATGAAATGCTGCTTTCATTAGACAGTATTTGTTCTACTTTCTTGTTATTGTAGCATCCTGTTGACCTTCAGACAGGTTATGGAAGACAGAATATGGAAGGTCCAGAATGAAACAGAGACGACACTATCTGTGGTACCATAGGTCAAGATAATATGTTAGCAGAAAGATAAATTCTTCATTCCTGGTTCCTTCATAATTATTAATAGTCTGGTCAAAGATAAATCCAAGGACAGCATGTTGACATTCAGAAACCTCTGCCATGCTATATAAGAGCTTCTGGAAGATTAGTACAAGATGGAGGGGAAACATTTTAACTATTCAAAATACATCTTTTGCTATGCAAGTGATTTTATAGACAGATGGAAGTGCAATAATATGATAAAAATATTCTAAGTAGCTCACAGAAAAACAACAAAGAAATTCACATTAACATGTATACTTACAATATTTTGGGGGATTCATTTTCTGTTCATATATTCAGGACTCTCAATTACTTTGAATAGCAATATATGTGGTTCAGAATACTGACCTCAGTGATGCCAGTGGCTACAGTAAACACTGATGGATTAGTTATCATGGAGAAAATGTGACATGACACAGCTGCATGAGAATGAGGCTTTGAAAGTCCCATCTTCCACTTTTACTCTAGCAGCTGGAACACAGTGAGTTATCTCATGGGTTATTCTGCACATTAGTTACAGATGATCATAGATAGGTCCAGTCAAAAGCCTGTCTCTGGCACATGGGTCATGAACTAGGGGAGAAGCCGTTGTGCTGCAATGCAAGTGCATGAGATACAGGCACCACAGAAAGAAATCATGCAGATCAAGCAAATGTATGACTTGAATGTTTCTGAATTAAAATGACAACAACACTCAGAAGATCCCTCTTTGACAAAAACAAAGCTCTCAAAGGAGTGGGTCACCTTGTGACTTACAAGATATATTTAAAAGATAGAACATAGATTAGGGAAAAATCTTCATGGTGACTGACATGCAGGATAACTATTTTGAGTCATCTAGGGATCTGTACTGTTCCTGTTCAGGCTTATATATTAGAGGTACAGGCTGGAGCTAGGAAAGAGATTGAATACTGAAATAACAAACTTTGCATGTGATATGAAATTATTCAAGGAAATCAAATACAAAGCTGACTGCAAAGATATGAAATACAAAAAGGTCTCATGATACTTTATGTACAGCCAAATGATAAAATGACTGATTAAATTCAATTATGGGCTCTAAATTGTCTATTACTATACAGTGTCAAAATGTTAGAATCACTGCAGGTAGTTTCTATAAAACTTCAGAATTCCATAGCTTTTTAAATGGTCAAGATTCAGTAGATGTCAAAACAGTAAATAGTATATTAGCAATTATGATGAAAGAATAGAGAGAAACTTTACAGCAATATTTTAAATTAGTATGCACCCATAGTGTAATGATTGAATATAGTTCAGAATTAGATAATAACACTTGAAAACATAAAGAGAAAGGCATCAGATATCATCAAAATAATGAAATGGATTCTGAAGAAAAAAAAAGGTAAAACTAGGCAAATTAGAAATTCTCATCTTGGAAAAAAAAAAAAAAAAAGACACAAGGTAGGAAACAATTGGGTTTTGAAAAGCCTGGAAATAAAATTTTTCATTACTTACATATTATGTTATTTATATTGAAGGGACTAAAAATATAATGAAGAGATAAGATATAAAACAAAGCAGTGTGGTCCTGGGTTAGAAAATAGGGCTGCTGTATTACACAAACAAATAAACAAAGACAACCACAACCAAGACTAACAACAAAAACGCAATAAAACAACCAAGCAACCAACCAGTCATGAAAAACGGACATCTAAGTCAGAGGGCCACTGTTCTACATCTTTAAGAGGTCTGTAACTCAGAAATTTGTCTCTTTGCAACCATGCTACACCAATTCTTAATCTAATAAAAAGATCAAATCCTTGAGAAATCCATCAGCAAAGAAACAACACAAGAAAATCATAGTCTTTGAAGAACATTTTGCTGTGTTGTTTTGTTTTGTTTTGTTTTTCCTTCTGATGCTGGGATATCCCTTTCATATTTTCTCATTCTCCCCACTCATTCTCCCTTTCTGTTAAAAGGGTAACAAAAAGTTATAGAAACTTTTAGTTTTAAGAAATGAAACCGAATATTACAACATAGTACAGAGCCTCTGTATATGCAATTGAATTATGTTTTTATATATCTTTTTGTGTTGGACAAGAATGTCACATTTAAGACAACTTTTATATATATTTTTTAATGATTATAGATTGCAAGTTATTAAAGACATAGTGTTCACCATTTTATTTGATGTCCCACAGTCTAATCACTTTAACAGCTAACAACTGTTATCTAAAGCATATTCATGAAACTACTGGCATGAGGGTGATCAGTTTACTGCTAAACGGAAGTTATTCATGAAAAATCTACAGTGTAAACATGGCATATATATAGATGAAAAGTAAAAAATTAAAAAGCTGACAACTGATGTACTTTGTGTCAGTTTTATTTCTAAACTTTAAATGATTGCTTGATCCCAGTGTATTTGGACTGCCAGTTCTTCTGAATTTTAAAAATAATTCTCTCCAATAATGAGGCTTTTCTTGTTATTTAAAAATGAATCCCCCCCCAATTAAATATTTTAGTTATGCTTATTTTATAAGGTTACCCTAGAGAAAGGACAATAGTACTAGTAGGTAATTAGTAGGTATAGTAGGTAACTCGTAGATGTTACCTACTATAGTAGTTACCTACTATTTACCAGTAGGTAACTATTTACCAGTAGGTAACTATTAACCAGTAGGTAAATAGTAGGTAACTACTATAGTAGGTAACATCTACTGGTAAATAGTAGGTAACTCGTAGATGTAGCAACTGCACTATGGACTGCAGTGATATCTTCTTACTAGATAATAGGAATCAGTGACTTTTTCGTTCAGAAATGAAAACTAGAATCTAAAGATATTAGATAATATTCTAAAGATATTTTAGTACTTTCTTTAGTACTGTTCTTTAGTAAAGATACTTTAGTATCTTTAGATACCCCAGCAATAGGATTTTAAAGCCCTATTAACTCAAAAAAAAAAAAAAAAAAAAAAAGAAAAAAAAGCATTTGGAATTGTAGCTGGTTCCTCCTGACCATCTATGTATCTTCATCTAGAAAAGCACCTAAATGTGTGGAAGATGTTCTGTATTGTATTATACGTCCTTTCAACATTCTGCAAAAGCTTGAGGATTCTGGGTTCTGAAACAGAAGTGGCTGGGCAAAAATCTGTATGTCTCTGATTTTCTTCTGCCTGAAATACTGAGTTAAAGACTGCTGAAATTAATACAGCTGCAATTTTCTCTCATTTGTGTCATGGAATTATTCCAGGGTTCTGTGGCAAGAGAGGTGCTGGAAACATGACCTGCCAACATCTGAATTGCTCATGATCAGCAAAACCTAATAAATTGAAGAGTAGTACAGGAGGAAAAGATAGTTCCCTAAGGAAAAAAAAAAAAAAAAAAAGGGTGTGTGGGGGAGGCAGAACGGGGGGGAGTATTTTCAATATCTATCAGAAACAGGAGGATTTAGCTGAATCCTCCAACACTTTTATGTGTTGAATTGGTCTCTACAGAAAGATGAGTACCTAACATGCACTGAATTGTCTTCTGAAGGACTTCATAGACTTCAGAGGAAGCCTGTGGAATCTATAACATAGGTAATTAAAATGTAAAGTTTGTAAGTATGAATACTTCCCGTTTTTCATGTAGTCCTGTTGGGGAAAAATACACCCAATAATATAGACTGTTTAAAACAACACTGAATTGTGATTGCCTTCTTTGTTTGCATTACATTGAAATTTATTGAAGGAGAACCTGTTCATTCAAGACAGTAAACCCTGATCAGTGGATGAGAATCATTAAAAACTATTATTTTCTTCAGGTTTTCTACCCTAGAGATCACAAGAAATAAAACGTAACTCCTTTTTCTGGATGCCAAGGTGATTAATGACTTTATTTCAGGGATGAATATTACAGATGAACAACAGTGCGATCTTTAGATAAAATGGGAAAATATAGAAGGTGATTAAGGAGTTTAATTTACTTGGTCTGTTATAATTATGATATGTTAAAATACAAAGAATTACAACAATTTTTTTTTCTTTTTACCATTTATTAATACTACTTTTGCAGGTTTATATTATGAAAACAGTTTTTGAAGACAAAGGGACACAATAAAGGATTATTATATATATTTTTTTAAATTTTGCCTTTCTCTATCATTGCTTATCCCTTTTTTCTTATATCTGAATACACAACCTCTCTCCATGTTATTTTTCCTTTCCACTGCATTGTAGTCTCATTTTTATATTGAAAGCTGCTCCAAACAGCTAGACTCTTGTTACTGACAGCATTAACTTCTATGGGCATGTTTCGTCCTGTTATTTTACACAGTTTGTTGTTCCAGTTAAATTCAGTAGTAGCCAGATTTTACCAGCATTAGACCAAAGGAAAAAAGAAATGAGGTCTAATGAGGTCACACTGTTCTAATGCAAGAGCCGCTGAAGGTAAAAAGCAATCCCTTCCTGCTTAAGTGAGAACAGAATCTGCTTCTACTTTTTCATAAAGCACACTACATAGATATACCTATTTTTTTTTTCTAGCATTTTCACATCCCAGTGTCACAAAAATGTTCCAGTTTATTTTTTTAATGTTCCTTTTTTTTTTTTTTTTTAAAAAAATCTTTTCAAATATTTTATTTTTCAAAATCTAAATATAGAAATAAACTGGACAGGTTAATAATATTTCCTTGGGATATATCACATACTTCTGTTATTTTCGTCACATCTATAAGAGAATATTTAATTTTACTCTAGGCCATGGGATTATCATTGTGCTAGACATACTATGCAATCTGCATAGGGTTTACAAGGGTCTGTATGACCATGCTTCAAAGCATGACAAGCCAACAGAGAAGTGATGACATCAGCGAAAAAGATGTCCATGAAATGTGCCTGTTTGATTAAACTGTATTATATGGAATTGCTTTTTATGATTATATTTATTCAGACTGGCTGAAGTCGAAAACCTAGTGAACCTTAATCTCAGCCAGTGAGTTCTCACACTTCAACCTTTCTGTTTTTCTCCCTCATCCCACCTGAGGAGAGAGAGTGAGTGGCTGTGTGCTACTTAGCTGTGTGCTCATGCAGCCATCACAAAGTATACACAATCATATGTAGCATTTGTGCCTCACTTTACTGATATGAAAAATATGGAATTTTGTCTATTTGGAAATTTGGCAAGATAATTTATCTTGATCCAGCCCCTGAATTAATGCAGGCAGATCCAAGCAAGTGTATGTCACACAAATATGTCCCACGGGAAGAACTGGGAGTACTAATAAAATATGCCACCGTATAATGGCATATAAATTTATACAAGTTTCAGTGTAAAGAGAAGAAAAGGAACAACAAAGACATTTTTAGATGCAGAAGAGCTGCTTATTTTTATAGCACTAAGGCCATGAAATACAGGATATTCCAGTTCTGTACCTTGTATACAATAAAAAGGACAGATAGTTATTTTTTTAACTGTCCCTCTTGGAGAATAATTAAAAACAAACAAAACAAAACAAAACAAACAAACAACTTTCCATTGCCAGTAAAAAGGTGGAAAACAGCTTCTTTATTCAGCAGCTATTGCATGAAGAATTTCTTGGGCTGGCAAACCTTTCTTGTGAGGAACTACATATTAGTGAGTATAATAACGTCATGCTAGGATGAAAATAAAACAATTAAAGTAATAATGGAGATAACCTGAGTTTTCTCTCATTTATGAGGTTGTTGATGTTAGTATTCACTGGTGAACTATTTTATTATTATGATGAGGGCTATATAATTTTCTAAATAGGTTATTCAAGGAAAATCTCGCTGTATTAGTGGTTTCTGTCTTTTTATCATAGGAAGTTCTAATTTGTCACTGTTTTGTTTAATTAATTCCACATCCTGCTGACATCTAGTGACCAAATAATCCCATCTGCTTTGATATTTCTGAGACCTCTAAAACAGGTAAGTGGAGATTACATGACAGCTATTGTGAGAGATTCTGTCCTCATCAGTTATTTAGAGTTCATTAAATTATGGAACAAAACTTGTGTAATTTTTTAGAGCCAGAAGACTTCGACTTAACTTCAATTTCACTTACATTTCCATACTGGACAGTGGATAGGAACAAAAATAAGTACCTTTGAATGGCTTAATTTCTGTATATTAAAATCTCACTTTGGTATTTTTTGTGCAGTGTTTTATGAGTATAAGGGACAATCCTGCCATAGCTCAACTGGTGGAGCTAGCCTAATTCTTAGCTCCAGGTGGTGAAGACTCCAATTTATTGTATCAGGCAGAAGAAAAATGTCATTAAATCCTCTAAAGTTTTTTTGAAAATTTAATATGAGTCATTGATGAGATGACTGATGGGTAGGCATATTTTAGGAAAAAGAGTTCAGAAACAGACCTGATAAACAGGAAAGTTAGTCATTCCATTCATTCCTAATTCAAGTTTTGCCAATCTGAATATTAAATAACCATTTAAAATTAATTTATTATCATGATTTGCTTCAATAAAAGGTAATTTAAGTTTCTTATTTTGATGTCCTTGACAGTGAGGAGAATATACCTACAAGGCTAACAAAAAGATTAAAATAAAAGGGGGACCAAGCATGAAATTCACTTAACAGTTTATCTGCTCTGTACAGTACACTTAGAAGGATGGGCACCCCAGAGGGATGTAAACATGGGGAGGAGTAACTGCCTGCACCAGTACATACTGGGGACTGACCGGTTTTGATTGCTCTGTTGACAGAGGCATCCTGTCAACAGGATGTCAGCAGGCCCTGACTCTGCTAAGTATAAAAAAAAAATAAAAAAAAAAAAAGGAGGGTTAACACTAAGAATATGAATACTCCCACCTCATTGAAGCTGTGATGCTTGCTAAACTTAAGTCTTATGCTGACCAATCCCATAACATTCATAACCCTGTCATAGCATTCTCTTTATAAACAACATATATTTTAGTGTTCTGGCTGAAAATTTTAGGCTATGTCCATTTAATAAACACAGAAAAGGGAAAAAAATAAAAGTTGTAAAAAAATCTGTAGCCATGTTAATCTTATTTGTTTGTGGTGACTGACTGTCCTGGTTTCTTCTTGCATTTGATAATCATATTAGCATTGGAAGAAGCTTTGTCAGTTCTGCCAATGGTCTTTCTCTCTTAATTACTATTTTCAGTAATTTTTTTGGTGCTCATTGATAATTTTGAGCCACAGCTGCTCTTTCCATTTTGATTTGTTTATCTTCCATGTGACAATGTGTAAGATGAAAATGAATTCCATTAGAGTGTGCTTTCTTGTGCGATATGTGAATATAGTAATATAGTTTTTGTCTTAGGGTATTTATTTGCATGAACACTTTTTTTTTTTTTTTTAACTACTTCTTGTTAGCAGAATATTAGGTTTTAAGATTTAGATTATACATGTTTATTCTTTTAAGTTATAATGCAATTAGTTTATATATTGATATCACATGAAGCCAATGTATCTAAAGGGTATGCATTAAAAACCCTGAAAATGGGAAGGAAGATCCCTTTGCAACTGTGCAGGCTGGGGACTCACTGAGGAGTACCTCTCCTAAAAGCGGCCCTGGGAATCTTGGTAGGCAGCAAGCTGAACATGACTGCACAGTGTGCTCTGGCACCTGAGGTCAACAGAAGTGATTGGCAGGGAATGGTGGTGGAGGATTGCTCCATGAGGGGAGGCAACCTGTGAGCTAAGGGCAGCAGAGAAGTAGGCAAGGGTCCTCACTGTCACGGAGTCTGAGAGTTGAATCAGTAAGTCAGGATCAGGATTAGGTTTGAAGGCAGTGATCAACCTGAGGCCTGTGATCACACAGCAAATCCATCATGATGAGGTTGGTCCAGGGTCAATCCAAAAGGCAAGCCAGTAGTTTAGGATCACTGGCAGAACCAAGGTGGTACAAGCCTGGGAGCAGATCTGGCTGCTGTGCAGCTGAAGTATTGCTCAGGTGGGCACCAAGCATGAGACTCTTACCTGGAAAGTAATTCCCCAGGGAAGAAGAGGCAGATCCTTACTTCTTTCTCCACGACAGCCCTTAGCAGCTGTACTAAGTCAATCTTGGACTCAGTCAACTGAGCTCCTAGAAGAGGGAGACAGGCACGACAATGACTATTCTCCTTTCCTTGGTATTTGCTAGATCGATCTAAAATACTACATCCAACTTTGGTGCCCCTCCAATATAGGAAAGGAACCAGATATCTTGTATTTGTTCAGCAGAGGGATAACGATATGGCCAAGTGTCGTGGTTCTGCTCAAGTGGGCAGCCGAGCTCCACCACAGCCGCTCTCTCACTCCCCCTCCTCAAAGAGGAATGGGGAGAAAATATGTGAAAAGGGCTCAAGGATTGAGATAAGGACGAGAAAATCACGCAATAATTATTGTAACGGGCAAAACAGACTCAGCATAAGAAGATAGTAAGATTTATTGCTCATTACTAACAAGCTAGAGAAGTGAGAAACAAAGGAAAGAAACCAAAAGCACCTTCCCCCCCATCCACCCTCTTCCACCTCCTCCCCCCGAGCGGCGCAGGGGAACGGGGAAGTGGGGGTTATGGTCAGTCTACAGCGCTTCTCTGCCGCTCCTTCTTGGTCACTCTCGTCCCCTGTGCTGTGGGGTCCCACCCATGGGATGAAGTCCTTGATGAACTGATCCAGCGTGGGCTTCCCACAGGCAGCAGCTCTTCCAGAACTGCTCCAGATATAGGTCCGTACCACGGGGTCCATCCCTCAGGAGAAAACTGCTCCAACCTGGCTCCCCTATGGGCAGCAGCTCCTGCCAGGTCACCTGCTCCTGCGTGGGCTCCTCTCCACGGGCTACAGGTCCAGCCCGGAATCTGCTCCGGCAGGGGTCTTCCACAGGCGGCAGCCTCCGTCGGTGCAGGGCCACCTGCTCCACCGTGGTCTCCTCCACGGGCTGCAGCATGGAACCCTGCTCCACCGTGGTACTCCATGAGCTGCAGGGGGACAGCCTGCTTCACCATGGTCCTCACCACAGGCCACAGGGGACTTCTGCTCCGGCGCCTGGAGCACCTCTCCCCCTCCTTCCTCACTGACCTTGGCGCCTGCAAGGCCGTTCCTCACTGCTCTCACTGTCCCGGCTGCTGTGTGGCGCAGCGTTTTTTTCCCTGTCTTAAATATGCTCTCACAGAGGCGCAAAACAACATCGCTTATTGGCTCAGCTCTGGAAAACAATGGGGCCCATACCAAACATGGGGCAGCTTCTAGATCCTTCTCACAGAAACCACCCCTATGGCCCCCTGCTACCAAAACCTTGCCATGTAAACCCACTACACCAAGTTGCTGGAGCACTTGCCTTGTGAGAAGAAGCTGAGGGAGTTTGCTTATTCAATTTGGAAAAGAGATAGCTTTGGTCATGTAGGCAGCCTACCACTACCTACAAGTCATCAAGACAGAGCCAATTGAAACAAGAGATGTCCAAAATGGATGTAAGGAGATACTTTTTTCACTGTGGAGACAGTCAAGTAGTGAAAAACATTTCCAAGAGAGGTGATGAAGTCTCTGTCCTTGGAGGTTTTCAAGAGCTGACTTGATAAAGCCCTGAGCAGCCTGGCCGTGCCTTACAGCTGACCCAACTTTGGGAGACCTCCTGAGGTCCCTTCCATCCTGGGCTGTCTTATAACCCTGTGGCTCTACAATGTCTGATTACTTCATTATCTAAATTCTTATTTATTTCAGTTTCTAGAGTTTTATTTTTTATTATTGTTATATTTATCAACAATAATTTTGAGAGTGAAAAATGGGAGAAGAATGAAAAGAATAAAATTATTTTAAGATAAAAAAGAGGCAATGATACTATAATAAAGACATCTAAACTAGATCTTCAAAAGCTAATTACAATTTAATTATCCTGGCCACTGGTAAGTAGAAGTAGAAGCTTGCTACCCCAAAGTACTTCCTTCAAAGAACAAATTAGACCAAATCCAATTGTATCACATGAAACTGCTGGAATTTTAGGTAGTTTTCTGCTACACATTGGAATAGGTTAAATAGGTATTTAAATCAGGAGTAGGTTCTCCAGATAAAACAAAGAAATCAAGAAAAGAAATCTCACAATAAGTTACTGAAGAAAAGGAAATATAAGACAATGAAAAAGTCTTCATAATGAATAATTAGGAATTGTCCTTGGAAAAGCAGATGTTCATTTTATACTCCTGATACCACCATCGAAACTGATTTGTAGAAGGTGTGAATCAGCATGAACTAATAGCATGTTATTTATCATAAACTAGTCATATTGGGTTCCTTTTCTGTTGGCATTTTAGTTTAGATAAGGAATGTGCTTCTGTGTTCAGTCTACTGGTCATTCCCTCTCACTTCACTTTGGTTCATGTTGCAGGCAGGTCTTAGAGGCTACTAACTGTTATTTCTTTTGCACAAAACTGAATAACAAATAAATAAATAAAAAGCCACTGTAACTGCTAATGGGCATTTGGTCCACGTGACCAGGCTAGAATTGGTTGAAAGCAGAACCTTATGCATATACCACAGTCTTGGTACCAACCTTCACTCTATAGTGAAAGTTTCTTCTCATTGGTCTGCACTGTTTGCTGACATGTGCATATGGGTTCTTGACAGGAATTAAAGTACTTGAACAAAATTAAAAACTTTCTCATCTGGATTATATTCTAAGAGATGAAAACTCAGTAACATCAACTGAAATTCTAAAATTGACTTCACATGAACCTGGATCTGACTGAAAAACAAGTAGCAACTCATCTGTATGTAATGTTATACTTACCTTTTGAACAACCAATATTTTCAAATGATTTTTTTTTGTCACAATTTGCTATTTAAAAAAAAAAAATATTATTGTTTTTCTTTACTTGAAATCAAATGAAAATGAAGCCTGGATACATAATTTTCTTTCCAGTAGTAGAGAATAAAAATGTATCTCTATCCTCTAGAAGGAAGGCTGAAATCAACTCATATATCCATGTTTCCATCAATTTAGAAAAAGAAAAACTTGGCAGAAAGTTAGGACTAGGCCGTTAAGGATTCCTACTGATAACATTTCTGAATTAAGAACAAATAGAAATTTGTTCTTGATAGCTCTTTTATAGCTTCGTGCAGCTGGATTACACTTACCTGCAAAAGGAATTCAATTTTCTTTATCATCAATTTGACATTGTTTAACAGATGTTTTCTGGAAACTATTGTAATCTTCTTAATTTGTCTCTGTGTAATGTGCAACAAATGTCCTTGGTTAATAGTCTGATTATTAAATTTAATTATTTTTCTAAAGCATTTTTCATTGTTGCAGAAACTTTGAATCCTAATAACAAGGCTATAAAGAACACTGATTTCACTCTGGTTTTAAAGCCCACAACTAGTTTACAACAGACACATGCTAAAACAGTCCTCAATATAAAATGATCTGTGACAGACTTATGATTATAGATAGTATAATAGAAATGGGAATCTTTATTGGTGAGTCTTTGTCTAATGATTCAGAGAGAACATTTGTCTTAGTATTTGTTCTTGTCATGACCCTCTGAATTTTTTTTTAATCTGGAAACTAAGCCTATTGATGGAACTAGAAATGCATAGAAAGAGAGGTAAATTACTAAGGAAGATCTGTCTAAGCACAGACAAAAAAATAACAGAATAGGGAAACACATTTGTATTATAATTTTTTTAGGCAAAATGGTGTCTAGTGATGGTTCAGAATTTATTAGTTCATATAAAATAATAGTAAGATCACATCAAGCTATCTTGCAGAATATTGCTTTCTTGTGCTACATCTTTTTTATACCATATTCAGTCGCCATTTGGGGATGAATTCTTATGGTTTATCTTCACAATTATATATCTATTTTGGATAATGGCTGCAACTTTTTTTCCCTGTCTGCATATAGGCTTTTCAGAACAGCCTCTCAGCTCCTATAAATAGGCCTCTCTCCATTAACATAGGCATACTACTTTAAAACTTCCATGCGAACCTTTATTGCTGGAAGAAGGTGAGGCTGGATCCTACAGCCAGATTGAAAATGGCAGGGCTAAGTCACAGAAGAATGTGGAAGGTGGGGATCATGTCCCTCGGTATGGAAGTCAGGATGGAAGCATGTTAGGAGTGGAAGAACTTTAAAAATTTTGCAGACTTTGTCTCATTTCATACTAAAATATGAATATGAAAATTATGAAAAATATTATATGAAAAATGAAATTGCATGTCCTTTGAAATCACAAACTCTGTGTGAAAGCACATCTCCCCACATTGCAGAGTTATCATGTTAATAAATATTTGGAGCTCTCACAGAAAATGAACTAGCATCAAGACAAGTGGTTAAGAATCCTCACAGAATATCCCACTAGTTGGAACACTCAGTCTGGCTTGTCCAAGATCTATCTTGCCAGACCTGACATGCATTTGCAATTTCTTAGAAAATTCTATAATTAAGGGTGAAGTTTTCTATAAGACACCTGACTAAGAAGGCAAGAATGAGTGAAGACTTGGCTCTGTAACACAAAGATGAACCCATAACATCAGAGACATGGGAAAGTCATTTTCTGTTTCCAAAAATTAGTGTTTAGTATTAAAAAAAAACAAAACCCATAAGTCTGCAAGCTATTATAGAAATACATGCATAAATTATTTATAACTATTATATACTATTGATTAAACATTTACTTACAAAAAAACAAAACAAAACAACACACTTCAGTACAAAAAAAAAAAAAAAACAAAAAACTACAACAATTACATTTTAGTATAAAAGTCACATTGTTTCAGTAGTCATTTCTTTCACACTTGGGGAATTTCTGAAGTGAAATTATACCAGCACTTTTATGTTTAGTTGGCTTTGGTAGACTTCTATTCCATTAAATTATTTGATCAATTTTTAAATCTATGTATGTGTTACACATCAACAGTATCCCATGGCATTGAATTTTACAGGCTTCTTTTATTCTTGTGACAAAACGATTTCCTCCTATGTTTTTAAAATATCTACTTGATAACGTTGTGGTTTAGACCTGGCAGGCAGCTAAGTACCACACAGCTGCTTGCTCACTCTCCCCAGGTGGTGGTGGGGAGAGAATCAGAGAGGTAAAAGTACAAGAACTCATGGGTTGAGATAAAAACAGTTTACTAGGTAAAGCAATAGTGAAACACAGAATTCATTCACTACCTCCCATCAGCAGGCAGATGTTTAGCCACTTCCAGGAAAGAAGGGCTCATCGTGTATAATGTCTTCTTTGGAAGACAAATGTCATCACTCCAAATGTCCCCCTTTCCTCCTCCTTTCTCCCAGCTTTTATTTCTGATCATGATGCCACATGGACATCCCTTTGGTCAGCTGTCCTGGCTGTGTCCCCTCTCATCTGGTGCACCCCTGGCCTCCTCACTTTCAGGGCAGCACAAGAAGCAGAAAAGTCCTTGGCTCTGTGCAAGCACTGCTCTGCAATATTAAAAATACCAGTATGTTATCACAACTATTTTAATCAAAAATCCAAAACACAGCATTGTGTGAGCCTCTACAAAGAAAATTAACTCTGTCCCAGCCAAAACCATAACAAATAATTTCATGTAATGGCATCCAATTATTATACCATGAGTTTTGGGAGTAATTTTATTTTATTTTTTTTTCCAAAAGAGAAGCTTTTTCCCGCTGTTCTTATCTAGTCTTACAATATTGTGACTCAATTCAGGTAGAACCAGAATTTCATGCAGTATTTAAGATATAGCTCCATCCCAGTTTTGTAGAATGGCCATATTGTTTTCTCCTCTAAACATTTCCCAAAGCTTCAAGCATTATATTTTATGTTTTGAATGCTACTGAACATTGAGATAATATTTTGATGGAGATATTCACAATGCAAACAAAATCTGTTACCTAAGCAGTAATGACCAAATCAGAGTTAATCACTGTATTTTTAGTTAGGGCTGTTGTTTCTCATGTGCATTAGTTAGCATTTATTAACATTGAATTTGATCTGTCATTTTATCATTCAGTCACTCAGCTCTGTGAAAGACTTTCACATTATTTTACCATCAATTATGATACAAAGTTATTCAGAGCACTAAAAATGATCAGTTGGCCTTGTCACATCACCATTCACTACCTTTCCCAGGTCATTTATACTGAACAGGTATCTCAGCAGATAACAATATCCATTGTGAGAACTAATAATTTATTCCTACCATTTATTTTCTATCTGTTAACCATGTATCACTACACAAGACAACTTTCTTACCTTGGAAAAAAATATATTATCTTTTTAGAATGAGAACATTAAAAGCTTTAGGAATTTAAGTACACCATATCTGTTGAGTTTCCTTTACCTGTATACTTGATGTCTTCAATGATTCTAAAAAATTTCTGAGGTCTGGCTTCCCTTTATAAAAGCCTACTCAAACCTTCCCCATTATGCTATTTATCTGCATGTTTAAGTAATTTCATATTTTATTTTGTATTTTTCCCATTTGTGCAGGACTAACTAAAAGTTTTATGAAACTGAACTTTATGCCCTACACTGAGAAGAGAAAGAATTTGAACCTAAGTTTTCTTCTATTTAAAATCTTTTATTTGTGCTTTTATTTGTGCTTCTATTTGTGCTTTAAATCATAGGGCTGAAGGAGAACACCTCTGACTAAAGATGTGAGGGAGAAAAGGCAATCTTGTTTAGACACCTAACACCACACACACAGGCGATGGTTTTTGAATTTCAAGTAGAGACAAGACCTGGACTTCGCAAAATGCTTAATAGAGACCTAACTCACACACCCCTGTCTAGCATTGACTAATGGCTATCTTAGGAAACTCTACACGCTGACTTTTCTTACACAACTGTTACCCATATCACAGAAGGTCCAAGGCTATACCTCTACAAGTTAACTAAACATGCCTGAGCACTGAAGGCAACCAGCAGGCTCCTTGTGCCTGTCCCCAACACACAAGGCTGCATGCAAACTACCTACAGGGAACAGTCTGTGGAAAAGTCACCCTAAAGGGCGTAAGATTTATGAGATTTCTAGCTGGCATACTTTGGAAACACACAAAGACTGTTCCAAGAGAGGCTCCCTGTAGACAGTCATGTGTTGGCACACAGTAGCGACCCTCAATGCACTTACAGTCTAGAAACAAAGGCCTATGCTGCTTTATGGAGCTAGCTCTGTTCTCCCTCTAAATATAACTTTACATTAAAGAATAATTTGAATATACCTCTTTAGAGAAGCTTTGTTTTGTTCTCCAACACCTCAAAGGAATTCAGTTGTATAGTAAAACAATGATATTTATATAGTATTACATTCCATTTCCTTAATCCAGAGGCATTATATATATTGCTGCACAGTATCTTTATTGTATGACAGCAGCTTCTGCCACAAAGGAAGCAAGGTTCCTTTACTAAGTATTGTCAAGGTGCTGCATGGTCCTACAGCTCCCTACAGGCCTCGGGCTAGGAGCTGCAGACGTCCCCTGGGCAGCATGGCCAGGGCCTGGCAATCACTCTTTCCCTTCTGGAAACAAGACAGACGAAGAAAATAAAATGAAAAAGCTCAAGTGTCAGGGTAAAGGTAAGATCACTTACTAATTATTGTCATGGGCAAAACAGATATGACTTGGGGAAAACTTTGAGAGCAGTTGCCAGGGCCCATCCCTCAGCCCCAGCCAGGATCAGGGCAGCTCTGGGGGACAGCGGGGCAGCCCCAGGCCTAGGCACCTTCCTGGCGACAGGGAGGGACAAGTTAGGCTGGGAGGCGGGCCTGAGGCTGGGCCTGACTTTGCAGGGCTCACAGCTGGGCAGGGCAGGGCTGCAGAGAGCTAGAGACAGGCCCTGCTGAAGCTCTGCTGGGGCATGGGCTTACAGCCTTTTGGTGTGAAATGGGACTTGGGCAGGGTTGGGAGTCCTGGGTAGCACAGGACAGGGCTGGAAGTACCCTCAGAGCCCTGATGAATATTTTTAATGTATCCTCAGAAAAAAATGGTAATGTGGGGAGAATCCAATCACATAATCGCAAAACAATACAATTCAGGTACACAGGGGAATAAGAGGTTGCACTGACAAGTATGGCTTTACCATATCCTAATTTTTGGCTGAGTTTTACGTTATTTTAATATTCTTTTGCACATAAATTGTATAAAATAAGAATTATCCAAATGAATCAAACATCAATAAAACCATTTCAGCAATACATAATACTTTAAAAGGTTTTAAATAACATAACATTATGAAAATTACATGCAAATAATGGATTTCTGATATAGAAGCTTACATATTTACTGAGAGCAATTAGAGAGCTGAGTATTTTTGATGTATTCTTCCTAAAATTTAAGATAATAATAATTACATTGCTATCATACCTTAGTTGGTGTTTATAAAATGCAATCAGAATGGGTGAGTCGCTACATTTGTTTTTTAACATTTTACAAGTAATGCAGTTAACACTTCTAGACCTTTGCAGAACCCTGCTGATTGAGCAACCAGTAAGATTTCTTGTGTTGAATTTGTTAATAGCTTTTTTCTCACTTGTTTAAATTATTTTCATACATAATATATACAGTTAATGTTATATAATGGAATAAAGATAGACTGGTACATATGTGGGTCTTCAGCATGGAACAAGTTCTGAGGATACTTCACTATTTTCTAATACCCATCACTTCTAGGACTAACTGACAGTCTTGCTTGCTTTATTACCTTGAGTTAGAATCATGGTAATAGTAATTGAGGTGGAGTTAGAATCATGGTAATAGTAATTGAGGTGGTAGACTTGATCCCATGTCCTTCTAGAACTATGAGATTTTTAGAAATTTGGATACAATAGAAAACATTTATGAGCGATAATAATCATGTGAAGTATTTGTATCATTTGAATTATCAGTTATTTATAAGATTATTTAAATGATGCTCCTACCCTATATACCAATACAATTGCTATCATTTTTTTTCTTTAGGATCAATGCCATTTCATAGAATCATAGGTTTGGGTCTGAAGGGACCTTAAACATCATCTAGCTCCACCCTCCCTGCTATGGGCAGGGACACCTTCCACTAGATCAGGTTGCTCAAAACCCCAACCAACCTGGCCTTGAACACTTACAGGGATGGGGCATTGACAACTTCTCTGGGCAACCTGTTCCAGTGACCCAGCACCCTCATACTAAAGAATTTCTTCTGAATATCTGATCTAAATCTACCCCTTTTTTTAAAGCTATTACTTCTTGTCCTATCACTACAGTCCCTGATAAGAAGATTCCCTCTCCAGCTTTCCTGTAAACCCCCTTTAGGTACTGGAAGACTGCTATAAGGTTCCTCTAGGCTGAACAACCCCAGCTTCCTCAGCCTCACTTCATAGGAGAGATGCTCCAGCCCTCTGATCATCTTCATGGACCTCCTCTGGACTTGCTTCAACATGGGTCCTTCTTATGTTGGAGGCCCCAGAGCTGAACACTCTGCTCTGATGACTACTAGCTGATGACTACTGTTGATGTGTCTAATCCTTGGGCATACTATTGAAAGTAGGGGAGATGTTTCTACCTGAAATACCTAAGGTGTCTCACACCTTTCACTGCTATTATTGTTAGTTCACAAAAGTTAAAGGACTATTTTAGTAGCCTGTAATCAGGATGCTTTGACCTTATTCTTTCTTCCTTTTGAGGTTAAAAAATGAGTATTAATCTGTAATCGGGTATATTGGCTTTACTGTACACATGTATTAATATATACTGGGAAATTTCTGATTTTCCTTGCACCACACTAGAAGTCAAGATATGTCCCCTAGCTCTCTTAAGTGTTCAGCATGTTTTGCAGTGCATTCTTGCAGAAATTCTATGCAGTGTTTTTAATTGCACTTAGCTGTGATTTGGGAGCTGTGACTTTTTTTGTGCTTTCTTTATATGTATTCACTTACATGTTAAAGAGATCACCATAACATTCATATCTGAAGCTTCAACAAGAGTAATTAGACTACCATATATTGGAAAAAAAAAAAAAAGAAAAAAGACTACAGGAAAATATAGTCATCGCAGTCAGTGAAAAGGAAAATAATCAAAGATTTCTGTATAACACACTAGTTAGGCTAATTATTGTGAAATGCAATTTGTATTCAACAGTCCAGAAACAAAAGGAGTTCCCAACAAACCATGCATATTAATTTTTTTTGTTTATAGCTATTGTTATGTCAAAACAAAACAAAACAACCACAAAAACAGTTGTAACTTCTGTTCCTGTTCGTTATAACATGGATATGTGTGACAGAAAAGTGAGTGCATGCACAGGTGTACATATAAACATATTCATGTTTTTAAGACATTTTTAGTGTTACTGCATGTCAACATGGTCCCTTAAAATTTATTTTCTTTCATCTGTTTTTCTTGTCCCATGTTCACATCATGAAACTATTTTTTTATTCTCTTGCTTTGACTGTCCTTGTAGCTTTGTAATTGTTTTCTCCTGTTATAGATTGCTTGCATCTCCTTTGAGCAGCAAGGCATTTTGGCATACTGTGTATTTATTTTTTTTTCCTGCAGTTCCTTATCTTCTGCAGAGGAAATTGATTTGGGGTTTTCTTTTTATCATTCATTTAAATGATTGTTTTCCTCTGGAGATTTTGCTGCTTCTAACTTGATTTTATTTTTGTGGCTATGGTGCATTTTTTGGCTGAGATTTGACTAGGATGCTATTTGTGTTGTGACTTAAGCCATCAGCACTAATATATTAACATGAGAAGAAAAAGAAGCATAATAATATTATTTTTTTTAGAAAAGGTAAATAAAATGAGTAAGCTATACAGACCAAATATTAAACCTACAGGACATATAATCCAGTGTCAAATTTTTTTGCAGGACTTATTTTCCCTATCTGTCTGATAATCATGATAGGGTAGCTTCAACAGATTTTCTTTGAAGAAAACAGGAGACTTACTTTCCTGCTCTCATTAGATACTGAACTCAGAAGAGGCAAAATCCATAGCCAATAGATACAGGCCAGCTTTGTGTGTACAGAAACCACAGTTTCTGTGAGATTCGCGACGACATCTTGGTGAAACATTTTCTAGCTGAAGATGGCAAGAGAAGGTGTATACATAATGCCTTTTTGGTCACAGAAGTATTTCCTGTGGGTTAAACATCAAACCAACTCATGGTTAATGCTGGGCTTTCTTTTCCTGTTCTCCATTGAGAACACATTCTACACATTCTCAGAACATCTAAAAGCAGTTGTAGGTATAGTCCTTTCTTAGTAAATGCAATTTTGTTTGTTTTGTTTGTTTGTTTTGTTTTGTTTTGTTTTGTTAGTGACAGGACTGGCTTCAGTCTTTCCTCAACTTGCTTCTAAGCCAAACTTTACATTTCACATACCCCACAATACCATAGAAATTATTTATACACGTATTGTTGTCTTAACCTGAGGTCATACATATTACTTTGCAATGGTACTGGAAATAGAAAAAAAATAATAATAAAAAAAATTGTTTTGAACAATTGTGCAAAATAATGGTCAAAATAGGGACAGAGAATAGTTTTCAGGCCACGAACCTCTGGCAAGTGTATAATAGTTTTTAATATTTTTCTTGATAGCACTGAATTGAGCCAAAAATGTTTCCGGGGATAAGCATACAGGAGGTAAAGCCATAAAATAAGATTTGCTGAAACAATGGTGGGTAAACTGTTTCCTAGAACTAGTAGGAATACTTTTGATCTATCAATCAAAACCCTTCCCTGGCCTGAAGAAAGAGGGAATTAAACCAAGGGATGATCCTGGATTTACAGAGGAAGGGGAGAACTGGGTAAACAGCCATAAAGGCTCTCTACCAGGGAACACAGAGCCAGCACATGAGTAAACCAGAACAAAACTACTGATGCCCAAGACAGGGTGTGGTGATGGAAAGATTGTGCTAGTACTTGAGACACTGGGGTGGAGCTGGAAACATATATACTGCTTGCTTTGGTGGTGCTATTTTCCAAACCAATGGCAAATTCCCCTTTTGCTTGATATTTTCCATTAAGAGTTGAAAATAAATGACATGAATGGCACTTGCCAACAACTCTAGGATAGCATCAAGATTTAGGCAGGAGGAAATACGGACGGGTGGTGTTAGTTCTGAAGCAAGCTGCTTTTTAGATTAGGTTTGATTTCTATTCCTCAAGCTCGGTAGACACTTTACTGATCTTAGCAGGTTAGAAGATAAAAGAAAAAGCGGTTTTGCGGCCTCCTTTCTTAGTCAATAAGGCTGGAAACAAAATATGTTGTAAATTATATGCAGTTAATTGCTGATGTGAATGTTTTTACTGTTGTTTTTGATGAAAAAGATAAAATCTCACAGGCTACAGGTGAGACAAAGCTAGATCCTTGTCATTTCTAAGTTTGATATATTCACTGTCAAAACTTAGGGCTGCCTCAGCACTGGGAAGGCTTGCATACAGGTGATTTCCCTGCACAGGAAAAATAAAAGAAAACTAAACAAAAAAAAACAAACAAAACAGAAACCAGAAGTGAACTGAAACTGAACCACTGTCCTGAGGCTATCCCTAGTTAAAATGGCAGCAGCAGCCTGCCTGGCCCAGCCCCATCATCCTGAAGATGTATTTGTCAGTTCCTGCAACAGAGAGGATTGTACATCATGCACAGCACTTCTGCAAATGATGAGAGTGTGGAAGTGAGGAAGAAAATGATGGGTGGGGAAAGAAAAAATGCATGTAACACTGTGAGCATTTTATTCCCAACAGTGATCAAAACTCAGGGCTCTTGCAGTTTTGTCTACATGATTACCTACAGTCATAAGCAATGTTTGCATTTCCCTATCCAAAGTAATATTGTTGGAAAATAAATGAGAGAAGGAAAAGACATAGAGCTGAACAGGCATTGATCTCCTCCATCTCCTCCACCTCCTCCAAAGTAATATTGTTGGATGAAATAAATGAGAGAAGGAAAAGACATAGAGCTGAACAGGCATTGATCTCCTCCATATTCAACAGCTACTGAAGTAGTTTCAAGGATGCTCAGGTGGACAGTGATGGCCAAAATACTAAATTGTAATTGGCCAGTGTTGTCAAAGGCTACCCCGACAATTGTCTTCACAGATTTGCATCACCTAACAACCTTCTGGGCACTTGGGGCACCATTTTAAGGGATTTTGCTGTATGAAGAAAAGAGAGGATAGATGAGTCCTGAAGACATTATATATATGCTTATCCACAGTCAAGGTCAAATACCCTCTTGCTCTTCTGCTAGTGTTGCTTCTTGGGAACATTAAAAGACAGGGATGGTGATGATGAAAGGGTGGTGATGAAAGACCTGTGGGCTGGGACATCTGGGAACCAAACCCCAGGAAATGTTATAACGTGTTATAACGTATCTTGTGATACAGTGGGATCTTTCTTACAGCCCTTTTCATTTATAGTAAGGCAAATATCCAAGCAAATATTATAGTCATCATAATATTATGGGGTCCACAGTCTTCTTCTACATGTTCAAATGATGGATGATTTGAAATGGGCTTTTGATTGCTTTTTTTAATATGGAGGAATTTCACAAAATAGAAATAATTACCACCAGGTTCTACTTAGCAGTTGGAAGGCACGAGAAAGAGTTGCGTTACTCAGCCTTCTATTCTGCTGAAAGTAACATGATGTTCAGAGAAGCAGAGTTTTCATCCATAATCTTTGAGAGCAAGGTATTATCATAAAATGCACGCAGTCAGCACGGCTGACACATCAGCACAGGCTGGTGAAAACCTGGTTACAAACTGTGCAAAATTCTATTCATTGTTTGGTGAATATAATTATCTTTCCTAACAGGCAAAAATAAAAGCGACTTCTTAATCTCTGTTTTGGTTTACAGCAAATAAACTAAAAATCAAAGCCCCATTAGTGCAGTTCTTACAAGTTTACTCCAGTGTTTATTAAACTGTGAACAAGGCTGTAAATTTGTTTTTGTAAAATTTTCAAAACACAGCCAAAAAACCCACATCTCTCAGCAATTAGAAGAAGGTAAGATGGCTGCACATGGTTTCTGTTTTCCACGAACCTGGTAACACAGTGTCCTTTGCACCACTTGAGGTGGAAATATTGTTCCCTGGGAATAGGTATTCTATAATCACTGCAAAATTGACTGCTGCCCTGGTAGTCCTTGTTTCTTCCATGGCTCAGCCTTTCATCCCAGTAGCAAGTGATGAGACCTTCTTGATTAACATCTATCCACAGAATTTCATGTCAAAACATGGAGGTCTCAAACAAGTATTTGTTTGTCCTACTCAAGGCTGTGTCTGTCACACAAAATCTTACTTCTGGGTAAAAATACGAGACAAATAAAAGTTCTGCACACTGCACAAGATGAATTCCTAGCCCTTTCTAAAAACATCTCTCAGTAGCTTACTCATCTGACAGTGATGTGCAGAGGTACAACACAAAACCTGCTTCCACCCCAAAGTTACCGTGGCCAGAAGCCGCTGCTACTTACATGTACATTATATTCTCGCATGCTGCAGCTGTGTCAACACACTGAGCTCAAACTGAGCTCACTAGCTCATATTAACTGTTTCTCTACCAACATAGTAGAGACATATTATGTTCCCATTTCTATTTTGTGGGCAGAATAATATCTCTTAGATTGTCTGACTGTTGCTCCATTCTGTTCATCTATTTATTATTAATATTTTTTAATTAATAGATAAAGTCATTCTGAGGAAATAAGATTTTCCTTTGAGCATCCCCCAGCTCAGCCTGTGGACCTGAGAAGAGTTGTTTCTGTATCTTCATCAAATTAATAGACAGAGGCCTTACATCCTTTACTTTTAATGCAGTAAAAGAAGAGTAGTTTTACTTCGCATAAAACTTTTCTTCAGAGTCAGCACAGTCATCTCTAGAATGCCAGTGCTTTATTTCATACATTCAGAGAACATAGTCTGACACACATCTCTCCTGTAACAGTCCTGTACATGGTCTCTTGCAATTGTCTACCTAGACAATAAAAATGCTTCATGCACTCCACACCTACTTTGAAGCCATCTAACATGAATTTTGAAACCACATTTTCTACTGCTTGCCAGAGATCACAGTTTTGCTCAATTAAAGTGGAACTAAAAAGGAAAGCAAGCAAATTGTTGTATAAGCAGAGAAGAGAGTTTTCTGAATTCCAGCTAAGTGATTTTCACTTGTAGCTGATAAAATAGCATCAGTAAATATGTAAAAATGCTGACTGGTAAGGACTGTGCTTAATAGTTACTACTAGAGCTTATTTAAAGTGGGGCTTAATTGAGACAAGTCCAGTATGTTTGTATTCACATTCGCATTTTTATGAAGCCTTTTCCTTTGGGTCAATCATTTATTTTTGTTGTTTATTTTTCTTTCTTCACTGTTTGTACTATCCTCCTAGAAACAGTACTTTCTTTTCCAGGTTTATTATTTCCATTCCAATAAACATTGTTTTCTCCCTGTTTCTTCCCGATTCCCAGCCAACAAGATTCATTTATTTATGACAGAGTAATATTATTTGTCAAAAGCATCTGTGATTACATCACCAGTGATGTCAGCATAGTTCTGGGAATAGACTTTCTGAGCTAACTGTTTTGGCTGAAAGACTGCATTCCATATGCAAATTAAAAGGGCTAAAGAAGCATGTTATTTTTTAAAAGTCAGATGTTTGCAATCCAGGAATAGTGGATCCAGAAAACTATAAACAAATCTAAAAATCTGGAGTATATTTTCTCACAAATTTCACCTACATCAAAACTTGGTCTAAGCTACTAACAATATAAAAAAAAGCAATCTTCCCAAGTAGAGAAATCATTGTTTCACCATAGAAGTGGTGACAAAATTTTATATTCTACTGAATGTTTTTCTTAGAATTGGGAGCTTTACATAGGTAAGAGCTGCATTTGTTATTTTTCTAAGCAGCAGCTGCACAGTGAGACAGAGATTCTGCTTGGGGGAGGGAAGCAAAAGAGAGCGATAGAATTTATTTCCCCCAGGAAATATTTAAAAAATAAAAACATTTTGGTGGATCTCTTTCAGTTCATTAAATTTAAATTAGGGAAAAAAAGTTTCAACAACTGCAGCGGCTGGCCATCTGTCTAAGTAACAGCCAGGAATAAAAATGCACTGACCCTTTCCCATCTGCGTTTGTCAGTGGTTTGGGAGAAGTACATAATGCTGTCTCTCTGATCAACGCTGAATTTTCGTTTTCATTCATGTAATATTTTGGGGCAAATTCATGCTGTTAAGTAATTATTTGGCCATTCAGTCCATTATTTAATTATTATTATTATTATTATTATTAGTAGTAGTAGTAGTAGTAGTAGTAAATTATTGAGTTTTTCTAAAATTTTCATTTTAGATATTTTACTTGAAAATATCAAAATAAACAGGATATGTTAGTATCTGTATCTACTGTATGAATTTATCCAACAAACGGGGGAAAAGGTGCATAGAGTAAATGTATTTGTTGCTCTCTAAAGGTGCCTTATTGCAAGGAACAAAAGAGATGGATCAGTCATCTAGACCTGAAATCCAAATTCCTCAGTAAATTTTCCTCATTTAGCTGTGACACAGACTGAAGACCATTGTAAACGTAAGGAGTGGTACAAACTGTCCCTTGCCAATTGGCAATACCTATCTCTGCCCATGATACCAAAGAGCTAGCACATCACTGGTGTTAAATACACTGTAAAGAAAACATGGGGGTGCTGGGGTGTTGGAAGATCCTAAAATGTCTTTTACAATCATGGTGTGAAAAGAAATTTTGGCAATCACTGTGTTAGTTCCTTCACAGCTCAAAACTATGTTGCTGTGAAGTTCAGGGTTAGGCAAACACAGACTGGATGATATTTTATTGCCAGAAAGAACTAATGCCACTTAGTATAACAGGGCGTTCTGCTCCACACATACACTTACTGGAGTGTTTAAAGAGCACAAACCCATGGTTGTCTGAAAACAATCACAATTAGTTTGCCAGTGTTGGAAATAAGTAGAATAATGGCAAAAACTGTTAAGAAGGGGAAAACTGTTAGAGGGAAAAAAAAAAAAAAAAAAAAAAAAGTGTCTTTGTGGAAGAATTTCTCGTTGAAATGTCATCAGCTCATGAAAGCACAGCAGGGTTTTATTTTATTTTTTTTTCCCCTCAGTCAGTCCAGATACATGAGTGGCAGAAGTAAAAGGCTGAGATAAAACAATACTTTATATAGTATTGGTTGAACTGCTTTAGATTTACACCTGGTGAACATTTAATACCTGATAAGAATTCATGTTTTCTACTAGTTAATAGTGTTTGAATCCGTATTTTCACTTCACACTTACCTCTAGAATTGGAAACTGCAAATGTATACCTCTGGCATTTTGTAGGCCAGGGAAATATACTCTATGCTTTCTATATTTCTATATTCTGTACTCTAATGCTTTCTTTATTTTGATGTTTCAGATTTTCCTCCATTATTGGCATATATAAGTATGTTGGTTAAGCAACAGATTGAAAAGATTATACTCTGCTAATTTTTCATGCAGTGTATATTATATTATTTTTAGCATGTACTGTAAGTTGTTCAGTAAAATTAATTTTTGAATTCAGTTTAATTTACTGTAGATGGTCTTTAGTACATCTAATTTTTTCTTTGAAGCTTCACATTAGTTTCTAAAACTGTTCAGTACTTGAACTTTTAATAGGAAACCAAAGAGAGATGAAACAGAGAAAATTCATTACTTATTTTCAGCAAAACAAAAATACAGGTGTATGCATGTGTTAAATTAAATCTAATCATATCTCCTTGCACAAGGTGTTATTAGTGATGAGTAGTATCACATTGTCCCACATTTTGAAATGCCAGTGTGTTAGTAAGGGGTTACAAAGACTGAGATACGATGGTATATTTCTTTACTGTATTAGTTCCTGTTCTACATGTGTTGCATTTATAAAATGCATGGCATATTAAAAGGGAGGAGTTAGTTCTCCCTGACCTGAACATCTGTGTGAAGAAATTTCCATCAGTTCTTTAAATAAGAATATAAAATTTTCTTTAGTTTCCACCTAAAATGTAACAATAAAAAACTAAAAGGAGAATCAAAATACTTGTAAAAATTATGGCTATGTCCTTTATGATAATAAAACTTGAATGATGCAATTAGTCTGTCTGTTTATAATTGGTATTTTATACTATATGCTCACTTGATGCTAAGTTTATCAGGCTAAAGTTAACAGGACAGAAATAGTCTTACAATAGCCTACGCCCATCCAATAGTGGTTTGTGCTCCCAGTGACTAATTTACAGGTTAGCCTCATCCCACTCAGCATCATCACTTCATTTATCCCAGGCTCACAGGGCCAGAGATGAGAGCATCATGTTTAAAAACATTTGATAACTCTCCATACCTGGTCTAAATATTTTTGAGCTTTAAAACTGTAAACATTTATTAAGTCTTTAAAAACATAGTTATGCCTTCAGGAAAATAATCACGTGCTTTACTAAATCTGACACAATCAAATGAAAATCAGTACAGCATAGAAAACCCTTGAGGTACCTAAACTATAAAAATCGCTATGTGCAACTGGGAAACAATTTTTCAGTTGGTATCAAAATTAGTTTTAATGGATTTAGCTCATCAATAAAATAAATCAGAAGCACATTGATTTTATCTTTGCCACACTGTGACTGGAATTTGAATTACAGAATAAAGCAAAAAATTGTTTTGACGCATAAATTAGTATCGGAAGTGAAAAACTGTATTGGGAATACATTTATATCATGCCATGATATCACTTTTACAAAGTGACTTCTTCTGCTGGAGGGGCAATTTCAGGTAAAGCATATAAATTAGGATGCCCCCAAGGCATAGTTTTTCATTCTATGTGAACCTAGAAAACATTATATGTCTAAAAGGAATCTGGAGGGACAAACAGGCTTATGCTTAGTTAAGGGGAAAACTGCCATAGGGATGGAAGTTAGCTACATGATCTTGATACCCAGCAGGGGAGCAGGGCTGATATCGCTAGTAATAAAAACTCATCAAACTCAGCATGTAGTTCAGCCCTTGGTTGGAAATGTTAAGTGACACTGACAAAAAGTGTTCCCAGGGTCATATGCAGAATTTTTCAAAGGCAGATGTGACCACTTTCAACTCACTGCATCAAAGTTAAAGAAAGTACTGTAAAGAACAGCAGTCAGCTGCAGAGAGAGAGAGAATGCAAGACGAAAAGATGATGGAAATCTTTCCACATATGAGAGTATTAGGGTGGTCTTCATTATAGTTAAGTTACTAAAGGTAACCTAACCAAAAAGCAGACTCTGACCTCTGCATCCACACTATAAGTGTAGTAAGGTACAGGATTTTTTATTTAATTTTATGCTTGTATTTAGAACTAGAGCTTCTACTCTTGAATTTCATAATCATTCCAAATTAAACGTTAGCTGAAAAGTCCTAGTCTGATAACACTTGTCCAAAGTGACTGCTTTAAGACTGGGATGAAAAAGACCAGCAAAGCAAATAAGGCAATGGAAAATCTGAGAGATTAGCCCATTTTATTTAGGTGACTTCCTAATATCTGAAATAGAAAATCCACTGGGATTATGGTAACCACTCTTGAAGAATTTGCATTCATTTATACCGCACAACTTTGTGTAAAATTTGTTATGAACCAGTCTCATTTGAAATCTTTGCAGAATTTCTTTGGTTTTAAAATTAACAAATACTATTTTTTTCTCCTATTATTGGTCTTGCTTTCTTTTCTTCTGTTCATATTTCTGCCTCCATTCTTTCTCATTTCCATTCACGCTTAGCTAAAAGACTATATACCCAAAATAGCTACTTTTCATGTTTTCTTCACCAAAAACATTGTGGCATGTAGTAAAAGATCTATTTTTGACTCCCATTTCTTAATTTCTCAAGAGATAAGGTTAAGTAGCTGCAGACTAATTTAATATGTCTGGACTGTTTGAAATCAAGGACTTATTCCAGTGTTTCATTTTATGACCATAAACACTATTGGTTTTGACAAATTGTTTTCAAGAAGTGAAAGAATAACAGATGTCTTGCAGCCCTTACCACCAACAGCTATTTTGGCTAGCAGAGTCAACACTGCAAAATCCCTTTGTGTCTATAATTATCTTATTCATGTGATTACTGGCGTGGTCTGGCCAACCATACCGAAGTCAATCCGAAGTCAATCCGAAGTCAATACCGAAGTTGAGCAGGGCACAACCTAATGGAAATGCTAATGAAAAGACAGCCTTTGCTAATGTAACTTCTGTCAGTCTCCAGAAATAACTTGAGGGCTATTGATTGTAAAAGCTGGGGAACACAAGCAGCTTCTGTGATACTTGAGTTTGGCTGAATTGAAAAGTGGCAGCGTTTTTAGATGCATTGTATATAAATATTGCTGATAGGGCTTTATGGTTGTCGGATATGTGATGTGTAAAAGTATCTGAGTGGAGAAAACTACGTGGGCACCTGAAATACTAGCATCAGACCCTGGGGTAAATACTTGTGTTTCTGGATGTGGAATCTGAGGTGATTAAAATAGTGTTGGAATCTGACAGTCTCACAGCAGTCTTTCACTGGTTTACATGAGCTCTAAGTTGTACCTTTCCTGGCAATATAGTTTCGTGTGTATTATTCAGTAACGGAAAGGTTAGAAATGCCGATGTGTTTGAGCACTCTATATAATATCTGTCTGTCTTATGCAGGAACTTCCATCACCACAGCTGCACAGTTGCCTAGAAGCAGGCAGGATCTTGTTCTCCAAAGTTTTTTGGACAGGTACTTTTTCAGTCCTAAATTGACAAACATGCTCTGATTGAACTGAATGCTCAAGATTTTTAAGTAAAGCCTGGTATAACATAACTTCATTGCATACCATTCTCACCATCACTCCTACTGTCCTTTTGTACATGATTCACTTGTATTCAGCTCTGTCTTAGAGAGGGTACTTAAGGGTCCCTTCCAACTCAGATATTCTGTGATTTTATGATTCTATGGGGGTAGTGACTGACTCACCAGAAGGCAGCGCTGCCATCCAGAGGAAATTTAACAGGCTGGAGAGATGGGCTAAGAAGAATCTCATGAAGTTCAAAGAGAAGTGCAAAGTCCTGCAACTGGGAAGGAACAACCTCAGGCATCTCTACATGCTGGGGACCACATAACTGGAAAGCAGCTCTGAAGAAAAGGACCTAGGGCTCCTGGTGAGCACCAAGTTGAACATGAATCAACAATATGACCTTTCCACTAAGAAGATTAATGGTATTCTTGGCAGTTTTAGACAAGGTATTGCCAGCAGGTCAAGGGAGGTGATCTTTCATCTCTACTCAGCATTGGTGAGGCTGTATCTGGAGTACTGCATCCAGTTCTTGGCCTTCCAGTACAAGAGAGATGTTGGCATACAGGAAAGAGTCTAATGGAGGACCACCAAGCTGATCAAGGGACTAGAGCACCTCTCCTACAAGGAGAAGCTGAAAGAGTTGGGACTGTTCATTCTGGAGGAGTCTTGGGGGATTTTGTCAATGTCTATAAATACTTGAAGGCAGGGTGCATAGAAGATGGAGCCAGGATCTCTTTAGTAGTGTCCAATGGCAGGACAAGAGGTAATGGGCGCAAACTGGAACACAGGAGGTTCTGTCTTAATATTAGGAAGAACTTCTTTATTGTTTAAGTGATGGAGCACAGGTTGCCTAGACAAGTGGTGGAGTCTCCCTCTTAGAACATATTTAAAATACATCTAGACATGGTCAAACTGGGCAACCTGGGTGTCCCTTCCTGACTAGGAGGTTTGGACTACATGAGCTCCAGAGGTCCATTCCAACCTCAGCCATTCTGTGAGTCTGTGATTTATCATATTATAATACATAAAAACTGAAAGACAAAAATGTATGTCAATCTAATATCAACTTATGTAATTCTAGAAATAATAAATATTTTATTTATTTTTTTTTCTGTGTACTTATATCAGCTAAAATCCTATCAGTTTGCATTTTTGGTGTCCTTGTGTACAATGCAGCTTTGCACCAATGCATACAGCCCCAATCTACTGTAGAAGGCATATGTTAGATGTCCTTTCACATTCATGCCTCCCCTACAATGTCTGGCACTGCTTTACAACATAAGTGCAAAGTGGCATTTTGTATGAAATCTCTTGTTGCATCTGTTGCCATTTCCTCTGTTCCGTAATTTGAAATGATGTGGCATGCACAAAGATTTTTCCATGCCTTGTGAATGGCCAGGACCATGCTGCTTAAGGCAGGGTTGTGTTACTGCAGCATCTGCCACATCCCTTATTCATATTGCCTAAGTTTTTTGTGTGAAAAAATGAGTTTGATTTTTGTTTTAATAATTTTTGTTAGTTATCTTTTTGTTCTTTCTGTTCAGACCAATCTAGTCTATACTGTCCATGCTTTCTGTCTTCTTGATTCTTTTTTTCTGTTACTTGTTGATAGCCTTAGCAGTTATGCTCTTCTTTCATGTGCTTACTGACAAAGACCTGAGAGGGAAGGGGCTGAGCTCCAGAGGTAAAATATTTCTGAAGATGAAAGTTTTCTCAGTATAATTCAGTCTATGTCATGTCTCTCCTTTGCTTCCACAGCAGTAGAAATCAAAAGAGACAAAGACAAAGCATTTATACTGTGAGAAAGTAGAAGCAATTTGAGCTTTCTGGAGAAAAAGAAGCAGAGTAGCTTTTGTCTGGAATATGTTATGATTTACTTAACCACTATGCCTTTTCTTTTTCTGAGTTTTCAGGAAAGTAAGAAGAATAGCTATCTCCAGTATGACAGAACAGATAGAGACAGTGCATTCAATAGCCAGTCAATGATTATGCTTGTTATTCTGTTTGGTGGTGGTAGTCTTGTCAAGTAACTTTTCAAAATGGAAGAAGAACGTGAAAGAAAAGACAAGTCATTTTATTTGTTATTTTTAAAGAAGTGTTTTGATATATTGCTCTAGTCAGTCCTGGTATCCTAGGAATTAATCCCATAGAAGGGTGTCTGGTAGACCCAGGTGCTAACAGAAGTGTTTCAAAATGTGCATTAAGAAAAATTAGAAGCCTGAGCTGTGCTGAGCTATGCTTTCAGGCCTGAAACTGGTAAGAGTTTTCTACAGCTGGCAGTTGGCTTTCAGCTGTCCAAATCATCACTGAAATGTGAGTTGGAACATTATGGAATAGCTCCGAGAAAACTGAACTGTAACTTTACAGCTGCTATACTGTGCTGCTGGGTCTACAGTGGCAATGCAGTGGTTCACAGTGGTCACCTTAGCGTATGACAAGGTGCTGAAATTTGCTTTGGGGAAATTCCCTTCTTATATGGTGAGGTGGTCTTTGAGCAACACTGCAGGTACTACTGTGTATGCTCTAACTGTGAACATAAAAGAGGTGTTTTACAATGCCAGCTAGCATTAGTATGACTTTATAGTGATTCACAGCGTCCTTTTAATCGCAGAGATATACACAAAATGAATGTATAGAGGGCAGCTTTTTCACTGTTACCTGTTCAATACCAGTGTTCATGAGGGGAATAGTGATACACTGTCAATATACAGTTGCCGTTTTTTTCAACATGCCTGGGGCAACACTAAAGGGCAAAACCTTCCTTTCAGACTCTTACAATTTTATTAAAGGAAAAGTGTAAGAGAGGGCTGAGGGGGCAAATTAGGGACAGGAATGGGATTCTTTACGGGGACATCCTCATGGCTATTTGCATGCCATGATAATTCAGAAGCTATTATTGTCAAGAATAAATAAAGAAGTGCGTGCACATCTGCCTAGGTGTTTCAGATTCAGCACCCTTGCAGTCCTATCAATGCAAAATTAGCATGAATAAAAATTACATTTCTGTCCCTCTCTGTTTCTCGGTTTTAAAATCTTCATATAGGTCATCTCAGAGCTTCCTCTTTCATTATGCTGTTGTCCAGCAAAATTATGAAAACAACATGATGATAAAACAAGAACAATAATCACTGTTATTCCTGGAGCACTAAGAATAACAGCATTTATTGTCCTTGTGCTGACATTGTTTCTCTGTTACTGTTCTGACTTAATGCTTTGTGCTTTTGCAGTTCCCACCCCAGTGAGCCTTCAGTGCACATTTAGTTACTAACCCTTTAAGGGCCAGAAGCAGTGGTTTGTTGTTGCAAAATCTAATATGATATAAAATAAGGTAAAATCCTTTTCAGATCCTTGTGATAAGGAGGTCCTCAGGGGGTGCCTCACATTGTGCAAACTGTGGACAGATGGAAATTGGATGTAATGAGACTTACTCCAGGGGAGAGTCTGTCAAAAATGGGAAAAGAAGAAGGAAATACATTTGAGAGCAGGAAGTTTCCAGACTGCACAGTGTGCTTTGTACGGATAAATAAGTGGAAGTAAGACTGTCAGCTTCGAAAAGAAGCTTGCAGCAACCTGCAATTGGGGAAAAAATCACTGTTAGATGCCACATACAGGAGAAAGATATGCTAGAACAATAAGTAATTTTCTTTTTGCCAGCCTCTCTTTAATGAGCAAAAGAAAAACAATCCAATAACACCTATAGAACAATATAAATGAGTGATTTACACACACAGACACACACACTAAAGGGATTCTTCATTTTTTCAATGGCAGGAACTATCAAATACCCTTATCTCAAATTATGAGAAATCACTGCAGAGCAAAAGTGTTTGCTATTCCTAGCACTGATACCTTTCAGGTACAGGAAGCCAATGGGAACAGTAGTGTGAAATGGATCCTTATTGCTGCCTCTCTTTTCATCTTCTGATTTCAGCTGGTGCATGGCACTAAGCTCCCCCCCACCTTTTCTTTTCCCTCTTTCTCTTTTACTACCCTTTCTGTCTTAACAGTTCAGACAGAAAGGAGAAGAGACTCTTGCTGTATATTATTACTGCATATGGCAAATTGAGGCCTTTTGGCACTCATGTAATAAATATGTTCCAGCTGATTAGTTACTATACATTTATATAAACTAACTTAAAAAAAAAAAAAAAAAAAAAAAAGGATTAAAATACTTCAAAATAACTGTATGAGTTCAAGCTCAACAAATTGAGGTTGCACTATTCCATCTTTCCCATATATTTGCTTCAGTGAAAATTCCTTTGCTTTGTTTTCCATGCCAGCTGTACAAAAATCTACCATTTTTAGCTCCATATAATTTAAGGATCAAAATTTATGGATCGTGGTCACACAGATTCTCACACAGAGCTGTGAGATGCTTTTCATTTCATACATTCAAAACTTTTGAATTTTTGTAGCTTTTAAAGATTAGCCTTGTCAGAGGGAAGGGGTTGCAGAGCAAAAGCTGTTGTTGCCTATGTACCACCGTGGGTAGAAATGACTAGCTTAAAAGTATGTGATCAGGTTGTCCTCTAGTGGCTGCCCAAGAGAAGATCTAACCATAAATTTCACAAGAAATGTTACTGCAATGGAAATTAGTGTAAGTCCTGACAATTCTTGTTTCTGCAATGATTTGACAACCAGATCTTAGAATTATCAATCCATGTGATTTCCTTTCTAGTGATAGAACCTGCAAGCCTTTCTCTCATCTATTCCTGAATTATGCTTCTTAATAACATCTTGAATTATGCTTCTGGAGGGTCTTTATGTGGAGAAAATGCAATTTCAAACCTGTGTTTTTTTTTTTCTTTTTTTCTTTTTTTTTTTTCTTTTTGTTTTGACAGGATGAAACAAGTCTCTTCTGACATTCTGTTCTCCTATTATACTTCCACCATCTCTGCTACTGCAAGTTCCTTGGCCCCAGTTAAAGTGTGTCTTCCTAGGAGAGGACAACTGCAGTGGTAGATGTACTTAAGTAACAGTACCGTCTTACAGTTAAGACTTTTTAAAAAAAAAACATTGTAAAACAAAGGCAGCAATTAATGTATTTCATCACAGTTCTTGAAAGGAAGTTACAATGCAGTTTGTCATCTAGTAATTTACTTCATGTGTGTGTTTCAAAAAAGACAATTACTGAGGCAGAGAGGAGTAAACTGAGTAGCACAAGGAAAGCTGGTGCATTGGTGTTAATTTATAAACAGAGTAAAAGCAACAATACAACAAGTAGTCACTGTGCAAACATATTCTATTAGACACCACAAGATTAATGCTTATAATAGTTGGAATATGAAGCCATATGAAGCCATAGTGTATTTCAAAACGGAAGAATTTAGAACAGAACAGAACAGAATAGAATAGAATAGAATAGTTCATCTGGAAGGGACCTTCAAAGTTCGTCTAGTCCAGCTGTCTGACCTCTTCAGGGCTAACCGAAAGTTAAATCCTATTTAATGAGGACATTGTCTAAAGGCCTCTTGAGGCATGGGGCATCAACCACCTCTCTAGGAAGCCTGTTCCAGTGTTTGACCACCCTACCAGTAAAGAAATTGTTCCTAATGTCCAGTTTGAACCTCCCGTGGCATAACTTCATGCTATTCCCTTGTGTAGTAACATTGGTTACAAGGAAGAAGAGACTGGCACCTTGATCTCCACTACCACCCCTCATGAACTTGTAGAGAGCAATGTAGTCAAGTGGAAAAATAAATAAATAAATAATTCTGAGCCACTAACTAAAATGAGAATAAAAGTTATATTGTTTGCATTTAAGTGGGACTATAAAAAGGCAAGATTAGCAGGAAGTAGAAAGGATCTAGCAGTGGGGATTGCCCTCTAGTCATTGGACATAATTTTGTTAGTGAGACCAAAGTACTGTAAATCTGGCTATTTCTTTCTTTCTTTTTTCCCTTCCAGAACTGTCATATAAGAATATGCATATGAGAATAACATAAGTTTTTAAATCTTTGCTGTTGTAATGACAAGTTATTGTCATTACTTTCACTAAAACATGCTGCATTTTCCACAAGATACAGATTTCCTCAAAAGTATCCACAGAATAATGCATATATTCTTGTACAGTTACAGAAGGCTACAGAAGGCAGATTGTGCATCTGACATCATCAAGCAGCATAGTTTAACTTGAAGAACCCCACAGCACCTCCTGTTGCTTAGCTATTGTGCTGGTCCTGCCAGTTACATCTTGGTTATTTATGCTTTGCTTTCTCTCAACTTCAGCAGCTGAGCCTGTATGAGAGTGCAGGCCTAAGGGAGCACGAAGAAAGTTTGAATGTTTAGTAACAGCATTCTTTGAGAATTCCCATAGATAAAAATCTTCCCTCCTCCCACTCATGATCTGGGGTGTTAGATAGCTGCTTACGCCCTGTATATGACATTACTTCCAGCTGGCACTGTCACAATGTGATCATCACTCTCTCCCGAGAGTACTGGATCTGCAAGATGACAAAGCTAGTAATGGATTTCAAGCCATTACCCTCCTACTAAACAATCTGAAAAACAGGTCTAGAGGAAGGTTGTGGCTTTTTGTTTCTCTTCCCTGCCTCCTCCCCTCTCTCCCCCACGTTTTGCTATGATTGGAAGAAACAATTGTTCTCCTTGAAAGCAAAGGACAAATAAGAATTACTGGTGACCTCTTATTTCAGAAGTTCACAGGCTGATAAAAAAAGGAATATAGAAGATCATTGTAGAAGTGGTATAAAATTCAGTGCAATTGCAAATATGTTGAGAAACAGAGCACATAAAAAAATGAAGCTTTAAAACTGTGAAGTTACAGACAAAAAAGATGCTATATTGTAAAAGACTATGAAAGTATACAAAAGCATTAACAGCATAAAACTGGAGCTTTAAGATTAACAAGGGTACTTGAAACACTTTTATGCATGCTGGTTTTCAGTAAATAAAAATGAAAAAAAAAAAAGTTTTCAATGAAATTGTTTCTTTTGAAAAATGCCTTTTTTTGGGGGGGGGGGGCAGGGGTTGGGGGGGTGGATCTTTTTCCACCAAACAAATTACAGGAATACCTAGAAACAGATAAACATAGACTAGTAGATAATAAATTGGAAAATAATACCTTTGGGACATTTTCATCTTTTTTGTCTTATTGTCCCTAGCTTACATGAAGCAGTTTCTCAGCTGGGCTTCTACTGAGGCATTATGGCCAGTGGATCCTATTCAAATATTCAATGATCAGTCAGCAAGAAAATAGGTCATCATGACATACAGTTAATATAGCCTGAGGAGGTCACCTGGCCTGTAGATGGAGTAGAATATTTAAACTACACGATCTTTATCTATTTGGGTAAAAGAGAAACTGATATAATCAAACATAGTGGATAATACTTTTAAATCTTATTTGGGGTCAGTTAAAAGAATTGCACTTTGTACTGGGTAGTTTTTGAAAGGAGGCAGAGGTTTATATAAACTTGTTTTATTAATACAACAAAACCACTCCTCTGTTGCAGGAAATAAAACCTCTAGGGTAGCTGTTGGAAAATCAAAGCTTTGCTGAACTGGCAGAAACCAACAGTTGGATAGGCTACCCTTGAAAGCATGAAGAATAAAACTTGTCATTGCACATGAAATAAAACAATGTACTGTTGAAAGACATAATGTAGCTATTAGTGAGTCACTTAGTGACTACCACTTGGGAAAAGTACCCAGAGGGAATGAGAGTGTATTTATGCCAGTTCATTCTTGAAAAAAAAAATAAAAAATCATGAATTCTTTTGAGGATTGTACTCTCCCAAATGATGTTATTCTCATACTTAAAGTCACTTTTCTTAATAATATATATTGTTGGTAGCAGAAGAAAAAAAAGAGAGAATATTTGATAGCTGATGTTTCAAATTATTAATACAATTTTAAAAGCTGTCAAAAGCAGAGAAGAACGTATCTGATGCTTAAACTCACAAAATTACAGAATCACAGAATCACAGAATTTCTAGGTTGGAAGAGACCTCAAGATCATTGAGTCCAACCTCTGACCTAACACTAACAGTTCCCACTAAACCATATCCCTAAGGTCTACATCTAAACATCTTTTAAAGACTTCCAGGGATGGTGACTCCACCACTTCCCTGGGCAGCCTGTTCCAATGCCTAACAACCCTTTCGGTAAAGAAGTTCTTCCTAACATCCAACCTAAAACTCCCCTGGCGCAACTTAAGCCCATTCCCCCTCGTCCTGTCACCAGGCACATGGGAGAACCTCCTTTAAGGTATCGGTAGAGAGAGATAAGGTCGCCCCTGAGCCTCCTTTTCTGCAGGCTGAACAAGCCCAGCTCCCTCAGCCGCTCCTCGTAGGACTTTTTCTCCAGACCCCTCACCAGCTTCGTCACCCTTCTCTGGACTCGCTCAAGCACCTCCATGTCCTTCTTGTAGCGAGGGGCCCAAAACTGAACACAGTACTTGAGGTGTGGCCTCACCAGAGCCGAGTACAGGGGGATGATCACCTCCCTAGACCTGCTGGCCACACTGTTTCTGATACAAGCCAGGATGCTGTTGGCCTTCTTGGCCACCTGAGCAAACTGCTGGCTCATATTCAACCGACTATCAACCATCACTCCCAGGTCCTTCTCTGCCTGGCAGCTCTCCAACCACTCATCTCCTAGCCTGTAGCTCTGCTTGGGGTTATTGCGCCCCAGGTGGAGGACCCAGCACTTGGCCTTGTTGAACTTCATGCAGTTGACCGCAGCCCATCGGTGCAGCCTATCCAGATCCTCCTGCAGAGCCTTCCTACCCTCAAGCAGATCGACACACGCACCTAACTTGGTGTCATCTGCAAACTTACTGAGGGTGCACTCAATGCCCTCATCCAGATCATCGATGAAGATATTAAAGAGGACCGGCCCCAGCACCGAGCCCTGGGGAACGCCACTAGTGACTGGCCTCCAGCTGGATTTGACTCCATTAATCATCAGTGTTTTCATTATCCACATGACATTTTGAATGACTGGGATCCGTACCTAAAAATACAAAATGTTTTTTACTCTCTATTTTTATTAAAAATATTTCACAGGGTCATAGATGTATTGGTATATATCCATATATGTAGATACATAGGTATGTATCTATATAGGTATATAGAAAGAGTTTTTGAAAGGTAAAAATTATATTTTCATTAATGATCGCATAATATGTACAAAATATTGGTATTGGCCAGATACCAAAGAAAGTTGAATTTTACTACTGTAGACACTCCAAAAAAAGAAGGCAAGGCTACTGTAATGTATCAGCTTTGTGGTAGAGGTCTACAAGGTTGTAAAGCACACAGAGAAAATGAATAGGAAATAATCGTTTCTAATAATAAAAAATTATGAGGGACACCAAATGAAGATGTTAGTAAGGTCTAGACAATCCAAATGAGATATTTTTATATGGAATGTTTAAACCTGAGCAAAGTACTGCAAGGTGTTTTGGATACTAAAGCCTGAGTTCAAGTAATAACTAGATCAAGTCAAGAAAAAAGAATCCATGCAACACTAGTAAGTACACAGTTTCCATCAGTAGTGCAGCAAGTCCCTCAACACATATTGTTGGAAGCTGTGAAGTTACTGTTCAGTGAAGTGTTCTGTTCAGTATTCTGACTTGTTCTTACAGTTTTTCCATACTTGCTACTGATTCCTCTCAGACTGAGTCTACTGGGCATGATGAACGTTGGGTCATACCTATGAATATAGGTTATAGGATATCCTTATAATCTTTCTGCACACGTTCCATTTAAGCACCAGCTTCCTGGTTTGGAATTTGAACCAAAGCCTACTTGAAGGAATCTATTGATTTATCCTATACACGCGTGGCATGTGGTTTAGGCAGTGAGTATGAGCATTAGCATAAAATGCTAATATATTCATCTGCAGTGTAATCCTCTTCATAATCAAGATATTCAGAAATGAATGGTTCTGATTTTTTTTTTAAAGGCAGATATTTTTTCGCTATTTTTAATTTTGCAACTTAAGTCCCCGATGTACATTCCATGATACATCAACGATTTTTATTTATTTGTTTTCTTTATAGAAACTTTATACATATATATATATATATATATATAGAGAGAGAGAGAGAGAGAGAGAGAGAAACAACATATGCCAGAAATCTCATTGCTTGTTCTGAGAGTTTTCCTTATTTTTTTTTTGATTGTACTAAACCAAATAAATAAAAGTTTAACTAGAATACTTTTATTCAGGACACTATATAAAAATCTTCTCTTGCTCTATAAATTATATAGTGACTTTTAAAACAAAATAAAAATAAAAATCCTGGAACTTAGGTTTATGCTAACTTACATTAAATGCTAACTTACATTCATATGAATTAGACCTTAATAAATATGATCTCATATAGTAAATCTGACACTTACTTCAAGTATCAGTGAACTGCACTGTTATGTTAATATCTTCTTACAACAGTTTGATTCTTTTCAGCCAAGAAAGTTTAATGCCATGTTGATGGCTGTAAAGCAGTCCAATTTATTTATTTTTTAAAAAAATTTATACCAAGAAAATATCATAAGTTTGCTCTACTTATTTTTTACAGACATATGAAACCGTTTGGCATATATTTTGAAAATAAAAATTTTATTTATTGTACTGTAAGGCTATATTAATCAGAATTAAATCTGAATTAACTTGATAAGCCAAAAATAAATGATCCCTGAAACAGAGTGGTTTAAGTACTGTCCACAGAAAAGGAACACCCCTGTTTATTTTCTTTACTCAGCTTCAATACTGTATATAAATTACATTTTTTCTCTGATTTTATACTGTATTCTTTTTTACATAAGAATTGATTTATTTCCTACGCTAACTACCCATGAAATTTCTTTCTAATTTAAAAAATCAATTCAATTAGATGTGTAGCAGTAGAATGAAATACCTTAAACAATTCTGTTTGTTAATGTTTCACTTTCATATTCCAAATTAACAGCAAAGGGTTTTTTTGTTTGTTTGTTTGCTTGCTTTGGTTTTGTTGTTATAGTTTTGTTTCATTGCTTTGTCTTTCAAATGTAATACAAAATATAATACCATCTGTTCTTTGGAAAGAGTTGAATGTGGTCAACAAAACTTAGCATCTATGTATTATCCCGAAAAACAACAACAACAACAAAACAAACAAACAAACAAAACAGTCAAGAAAGTTAGGGGGGGGTTATAATGGATAAGCCTGAAGACCTTTAACTGTAGTTATAATAAACGGCATATCAAGCAAAAAGATCATCATCTCTGCAAAAAGCTCTCCAGTAATATCTTGAAGCTAAAGAGGAACAAGAGCTCCTGACTGGTACTTTGTTACTTGAATGGTAGCTCCACTGATGAGATGGAAAGGCCACTAAGGATGATTTTTACACTATCTAAAATCTGCCAGATGTCAAACTTAAAACTATGAAAGTTGTAAAGCATTTCCCAATAATAATATTAATAGTAATAACAACAACAGCGTGTCCAAACACAGAAAGTTAAGCTTTTCCTAGGCAACCAAGACGCATATATACTCTTTCCTTGCTTATACTCTTTTCCTATTACTTGCTGGATACACTTTTCATCATAATGTCTCCTTTCCTCCTTTTTTTCTTCTACAAACCAAAGAATCATCTCCATCAATACGCAGTATGAGCCTCCTGCCACAATATAAATGTGTAGCTTTAAAAATTAAAAATATTATTTTTTACACTGTGTCAGGATGAAAAGTGAGGCTTCATTTTCACTTGCAGTTCTGCTTCTGCTCTGTCATCCTTCTTGTATTATACCACAGGACATGATCGCTAGTAGACAGTCAAATTCCTACAGACCTTAAATTACCTCAGCTCTGCTCTGAGCAGAAATCCACATGACAGCAAATACAGATGAATTTTCAAAGGTGAGCTACGTTGGTTGCTGTGCTTCACTGCGAATAAACTTCTTTGATTTAATGTCAGAACAATAGAGAACAGGAATGTATGGGATAGTTTACCATTCACCACAAGCTTCTTAAAGCTAAGACATTATTTGTTTTGGAAGCTGAGAAATCCAAAAGTGACTCTTCCCATGTACTCAACCAATGTTCTTTTAAAAAGTAAAATAAAATGCCTACTGAGTGTGTATCTCTTAGGTTCTTTGAGCACCAAGTTGTTTGATTTTTTTTTTTTTTCCTTTTGCTGGGGCGACAGCAAAATGTGAAGTCCACATTTGTGTTTGTTTGCAGTGAAGTAAGGTTAACTTTCAACTTGGCTGAAGTCCTGGCTCTGCAGAGTCCTCTGTTTTGTAATTTGAAGGTTAAATTCTTCTCCGAGAGCCTTGCTGGAGTTAGTATGCTTACTCCCAATAACTGTAGGAGCTGCCTGACCTTTATAAGTGCAAGTCAATATTCGTGCTGTCAGAAGAAGCATCGTTGAGAGTAATCTTCACAATCATGAGGAAAAGGGATTTGCCGCAGGCAGATCATGATCAGTGAAGAGGAATCAGTGAACAGTCAGATAAAACTGTTTTAACTGGATACAAAGAGTCTCTTTTACACAGCTTCAGGTTTTATTCAAAAGTCTGCAGACCTGCAGTATCCACAGCTCTCCTCCAAATTTCAACAAGATCAATGGAAAAATAATAATAAAAAAGGAATTAAGAATGAAGCACTCTAAATGGTTTGACCTCTAGGTCATCTTCTACAATGCAGCTCTCTGGCATGTTCAGACACATGTAACTGGAAAAGATATAAAATAATTGCTTATTGCCTTTGTTCTCTACCCAGCACAAATTCCAAAGCAGGTCTAGTAACAAAATAAATTGGTGAAAAATACTGTATTAATATACAATATCTTGAATACCTCACTGCACCTCATAAACTTTTCCACTTTTCCATTAGGAACACTAGGAGTTTTTAATACAATATCAGACCAGTAATAAATACCATCATCTGGAGTCAGAATCTAAAAGTAAGAACAGTTTTTTGTGGACTGAATAATTATTTGCAAAAGCAGACAATGAAGTATCCTGTCTTGAGAGAATCCTAGTATTATGCAAATATGCTCAGGTTTCTGTTTGCAATTACAAATAGAGGTACGCAGGCGAGGGAAAAGGCAAACAAGGAACTCAACCAAGAACAAATGATCCAGGATGTTCTGTACCTAAGTGAAGAGTTGCTTATTTTTATGAATAAATAAATAAATAAACACATTCTGACCATTTGAGAGCAAAACACTCTTTGGAAAGTCTACTTTATTTCTTCTTCCACTCTAGAAATGCAAGGTTATTAGAAATCCCATATTTCTTTATACCATCTTATTCTAAAATAAATGCTCTGGACTATTCTTCACTTCTAAATTTTCAGTAAATGAAAAGTCTGTTTATAATTTAATAACAAAAGAAATGACATCTGAAGCTTGGCAGAATAATGTAAACTGAGGCTTGCCTGACTCAGACTCAGTTTCTGGCTGTGTTTAAAGGAAGAGACAAAGGAAGAGCTAAGCCAGTTTTTTATTTTATTTTATTTTATTTTATTTTATTTTATTTTATTTTATTTTATTTTATTTTATTTTATTTTATTTTATTTTATTTTATTTTATTTTTTTAAGCTATTTACTCAGTTCTTTGGCTTATGACCTGGCTTATGTTTTGATACATCTGTTACAGGCTGCAACCAGGGCAACCAGCAAATGATGGAAATTTCATAACACTTAAGGAATGTTTAAATATTATTTGTGGGAACACCCTACAAGTCAAAAGGATTTTAACTACAAACTGGTTAATTTTAGGCCCACAATCTCCAAAAATGTGTGAACATTCTTCAATAATGCAAGATAACGTCTTCACATAAAAACATGAACTGTATTAAAACCATATTAAAACATATGGTTTTGATATGATTGTGTTCCACAAAAACAAAAACAAAACAAAAACAAAAAACACAACTGCTGTAATACATTTCAGTATTATTCAGTTTTATGCCAAATAGACAACTTTCACTAAAGTTTCCACCTCGTAATTGGCCATTTGGACTATTCCTGTCAAATTTTTCATTCAGTAAGTTTGAAAGGGAACTGCTTTGATTTTTACATATCAAAACATTTTTATTTTCATTTATTGTACTGAAGAAATCTTCATTTTGACCTGCTACAGAACTAATTTGTGTACACCATGGTTTCTTCTGTGATTTGTATTTCATTTTTTTCTAGGACTCATACTTGTTGCTGTAGTAGATTCTGGCTGTGAAAAGATGCACAGAGATGATAAAATTTATGTCCTGAAAGGTATCTGTTCAATTTCCAAGGATACAGTAAGGTACACTATGGGCATTGCAGTCCAGCCAGTGGTGAACAGATGTAAGAGGAGTGAGAAAAGAAGAACGATGAGACTAGACTGTGAGAAAACTCTAATATTTCAACTCAAAATTATTCAGAAATATATATATATTTGTAAGTGATAGCTTCACAATGTCAACTATGTAGAAAAGTTTGTTTTCCCAAAACATTTTTTTTTAAATCATAAAAATTAACTCCATGAAACAGTTACTGGGGAGGTACTACTAATTTAATTCATTTGACCATTTGACTTTTTACACAGGTTTCAAACAGCAATTGCTCAAACAATTTTTATGGCTGAAAACAAAATATGAAATACAATAATAAGCATAAGAATACAACTGCAGTTTCCTGACAATGATTTTGTTACTCCATCTGAAGTATTTTATCATCCGCTCTAGAAGGAAGGAAATAGATTTTAATGGTGCACAGCTGCCTTGGGCAACAGATGATAGTCTTCAGGGTTTCCATTTTCCTAACAGAAGGAGATGTAATGTGGTTCCAAAAGAATCACTTATATTTTCCCTGCTTGGGAAACATATATGATGGCATTTTATAATGTCTGTTGTTTTATTTTTTTCCTTTTAAAATCTGGTAATCTTTTTTTTTGATGTCAAGAGTTGTGCTCAGTATTTCTAAAGCACATTAGTTCTGGAGACCTTATGGTAAGAAATTATATGGAATATTCTCACATCAACAGATATAAGCTATTGTCAAAATAGCTAATCATGTTTTTTAGTGGCAATTTATAGCTTAAAATAACATTCGGGATTAGACGTGGTTTGGAGCACATTGATGTTTCTTTAAGCAATGAATCTCAGAAAGGGTCTGTTCCAATCATTGCTTCTATCTTGTATCTTCATGTGAACTTCTAGGTAGGACATGGGTTTGTTCCCATTTACACCGATTACTGGTGTTTGGCACCCACAGATTTCAAAACTCAGTGAAAAACATTTTCCATCCAGAAGTGGAATGAAGTTGTTATGCGAGCCAAAATGTGAAATACTTAAAAGACAGTTTTAAGAAAATAGCAAGGACGGTACAGGTAATGAGTGAGTGTTAAAGAGAATTATGATGAAACAGTTTGCTGATATTTTGGCAGTTATTCAGATCCTGATAGTTCTCCCAAAATTCAAAGGACCACAACAGCAGGGAACGAAACAATCTTATAAATTGAAAAGAAAATGACAAAAACAAACAAACAAACAAAACCCCCAAACACTCTGTCCCTTCCCGCCCCCCCCCCCAAAAAAAAAAAAAAAAAAGAGAACAATAATAAATAAGCAAACAAACATACCAACAAACATCCCTACCAATCCCTACCAATTATAATCACCTTCTTCTTCTTCTTCTTTTTTTTTTCTTTTAATGGATAACCAGTGTTCACAATTTCATGGCCAAAGCCGACCAACTCTTTATAACACACTGTAAGTTTTTAGGCTAAATGCTTGTCAACCATTTACACTGTCCATTGTTGGATTCTGGATGCAACCTTTTAAATTTTTTTTGAATTAACTTAGTAAGTTTACTTTTGAGAACAAAGGAAATATTTACTTTGTCAATGTTAAAATTTCTGGCAGCACTTTTATGAAGACTTTAAAAATACTTCACTTCCAAAAAGGGAAAAGACTTTTATCAGGTGGTACCTTTATACCACCAAATCACAAAGACTTGATTTTTCTGTTCTTCTGAAAACTGCCAGAAATATATGTTTGCAAATCTCTGCTTCCATTTACTATGACATCCTTGATTTTTTGCAGTTAAGCCCTGCAGGGTCCTACTACAGTAAGAGTGATTTGTTCGCGGCATCAAGAATTTTTATTTTTCCCTTTGCTTTGCAAAGTAGAAGTGAGAGGGAAGAAAATGCCAAAAATGTTTGGAGTTCACTACTACAGTTGAACTGCACAGCTCTGAATATGTGAAATGTTATTTGAAAAAAAAAAAAAAGTTTTGCAAATCAGATGCAAACCATTGAAAAGGAACACCCAAACTAATAGTTGTGTGTGTAAAGTATGAAAGAAACAGGGATCCATAAAGATATGGAGTGTGTCATATGCAGATACACTGTTAACTACAACTTCAGTCAAGCACAAATATACGTTTTTTCATACATTTTAGCAAAGAGCACATGCAACAACTTCTGAGGGTATGTATGAAAAAAGTATTCCATTCGATGATCAGATAGAACTGGCTTGGTAAAACTGGAGTGCAGGATATTTTTGCTCTTCTGCAATATGTATATGAAAGTGTGTTCGACCAAATTTCACTGACATGGGAGTAAAGCATATAATTTTCCATACATGAGTATTTCTGTAACACAAAACACCCCTTAGAAAATGTGTCCATTCTGGTACATATTCATGCAATGGAAAAGGAGTCCTGAGGATTTCACTGAGCAATTAGGGAAGTTCTTATGAAAATATTTATAAGGAAATGAATCACTTGTTTTTAGTATAGATCAGCCTGGGCTAGAACCAAGAACTCTAAGGTCTGAGTGAAACAGTTTGCAAAGATGTATTTATTATTTTTAGTTACTGAGCTTGGAGTTTAACATAAAATACGGAATGATGTGCAAGTAATTTACTATTTTACATTCTCAAGTCAGCATTCTTGGTGTGTTCTGAAAAGTGTGGTAACACAGGAGACAAAGAAATGGAAATTACTAGATATTGTAATTGCCACAGAAGAAATTAGTGATTAAAGTATGGAGGAATAAATTATATTTGGCCAACTCGTTGAATAAATCAGATGTCTAAATTCAAGTACAGAAACTTAACAGTTTTATTGCTAATAAGTAACCTGTACAATATTAGCAGTAAAGGGAATAACAGGGGAGAACTTTCTGACTGCAAATGTTTTTTCATGCCTACATTTATTGGCATTTATAATTAAGGAAATATCATTATAAAGCTCACTTATTAATTGAATGTCAGAAAAAATCGCTAGTGTTGACTACTTTACTGAAGTCAGGTTATGAAATGCTTACCAGTGACAGAGTGAAAATGACCTTAATTTTGTACATTGCAGAGTCTAGATTGTGTTTTATTGTAATATAGGATTCTACACACCAAGTAAACAAAAGGGGAAAGATGAAATATACTCCATGAAAGTTTATAATGTTTTTACTTCAATTCTGCTTTATCCCATGTGTGATTTCAAGTAGATTTATTACCAGCTGCAGCCACATCCATTCTGTGGATTTTTCTGTTTACTAAAGGAATGACTCAGGCCCTTCCCTATACATGTAGCTATCATGAGGCTGAAACACAGGAAGAACGTAAGCTCTTGCTCATACTCAGAGAGTTATGCCGAGAGCACCAAAACTTAAGGAGGTGGTTCTGAAGGGCAGAGGAGTCCAGGAAGGCTGGGCGCTCTTCAAGAGGGAAATCTTAATGGTGCAGGAATGGTCTGTCCCCACGTGCCCAAAGACGAGCTGGCGGGGAAGAAGACCAGCCTGGCTCAACAGAGAATTGTGGCTTGAGTTTAGGAGAAAAAAGAGGGTTTATAATCTTTGGAAAAGTGAGCAGGCCACTCGGGAGGACTATAAGGATGTTGCGAGGCTGTGAAGGGACAAAATTAGAAAGGCCAGAGCTCATCTGGAGCTCAATCTGGCTACTGCCGTTAAAGATAACAAAAAATGTTTTTATAAATACATCAACACAAAAAGGAGGACTAAGGAGAATCTCCATCCTTTACTGGATGCGGGGGGAAACTTAGTTACAAGAGATGAGGAAAAGGTGGAGATGCTTAATGCCTTCTTCACCTCAGTCTTTAGCAGCAATACCGGTTGTTCTCTGGATACCCAGTACCCTGAGCTGGTGGAAAGGGATGGGGAGCAGGATGTGGCCCTCACTATCCACAAAGAAATGTTGGGTGACCTGCTATGGCACTTGGATGTGCACAAGTCGATGGGGCCGGATGGGATCCACCCGAGGGTACTGGGAGAACTGGCAGAGGAGCTGGCCAAGCTGCTTTCCATCATTTATCAACAGTCCTGGCTGTCGGGGGAGGTCCCAGTTGACTGGCGGCTAGCAAACGTGACGCCCATCTACAAGAAGGGCCGGAGGGCAGACCCGGGAAACTACAGGCCTGTCAGTTTGACCTCAGTGCCAGGGAAGCTCATGGAGCAGATTATCTTGAGAGTCATCACACAGCACTTGCAGGGCAAGCAGGCAATCAGGCCCAGTCAGCATGGGTTTATGAAAGGCAGGTCCTGCTTGACGAACCTGATCTCCTTCTATGACAAAGTGACGCGCTGGGTGGATGAGGGAAAGGCTGTGGATGTGGTCTACCTTGACTTCAGCAAGGCTTTTGACACCATCTCCCACAGCATTGTCCTCAAGAAACTGGCTGCTCTTGGGTTGGACTGGCGCACGCTTCGTTGGGTTAGAAACTGGCTGGATAGCCGGGCCCAAAGAGTTGTGGTGAATGGAGTCAAGTCCAGTTGGAGGCCAGTCACTAGTGGCGTTCCCCAGGGCTCGGTGCTGGGGCCGGTCCTCTTTAATATCTTCATCGATGATCTGGATGAGGGCATTGAGTGCACCCTCAGTAAGTTTGCAGATGACACCAAGTTAGGTGCGTGTGTCGATCTGCTTGAGGGTAGGAAGGCTCTGCAGGAGGATCTGGATAGGCTGCACTGATGGGCTGCGGTCAACTGCATGAAGTTCAACAAGGCCAAATGCCGAGTCCTCCACCTGGGGCACAATAACCCCAAGCAGAGCTACAGGCTAGGAGATGAGTGGTTGGAGAGCTGCCAGGCAGAGAAGGACCTGGGAGTGATGGTGGATAGTCGGCTGAATATGAGCCAGCAGTTTGCTCAGGTGGCCAAGAAGGCCAACAGCATCCTGGCTTGTATAAGAAACAGTGTGGCCAGCAGGTCTAGGGAGGTGATCGTCCCCCTGTACTCGGCTCTGGTGAGGCCGCACCTCGAGTACTGTGTTCAGTTTTGGGCCTCTCGCTACAAGAAGGACATGGAGGTGCTTGAGCGAGTCCAGAGAAGGGCGACGAAGCTGGTGAGGGGTCTGGAGAAAAAGTCCTACGAGGAGCGGCTGAGGGAGCTGGGCTTGTTCAGCCTGCAGAAAAGGAGGCTCAGGGGCGACCTTATCGCTCTCTACAGATACCTCAAAGGAGGCTGTAGTGAGGTGGGGGTTGGTCTGTTCTCCCACGTGCCTGGTGACAGGACGAGGGGGAATGGGCTTAAGTTGCACCAGGGGAGTTTTAGGTTGGATGTTAGGAAGAACTTCTTTACCGAAAGGGTTGTTAGGCATTGGAACAGGCTGCCCAGGGAAGTGGTGGAGTCACCATCCCTGGAAGTCTTTAAAAGACATTTAAATGCAGACCTTAGGGATATGGTTTAGTGGGGACTGTTAGTGTTAGGTCAGAGGTTGGACTCGATGATCTTGAGGTCTCTTCCAACCTAGAAATTCTTTGATTCTGTGATTATCTTCATACATAGTCTCAGTCATGACCAAGAATATTGACTCTGAAAATCAAAACTCAGTAGTTGCCCACAGGCAGACATCACAGGAGACAAAAAATAATGCAAAATCAGGACAATGAACTAGAAACTGTTTATGTTGCTGTATATTCATTTTCACCCTACATGTTCTTGTCCAAGGGTTCACTTTGGAATGAAAATAAGCTCTTTAAAATTTTAAAGTTATTTTTCCCCACAGAAGTAATAAAACAGTAAATCTTACCCTGTAAGGTCTCATATACCAATCAGTTGTATTTTAAACACCTATAGGTACTGAACACTTTAGATTTGTCTGCTGGAATTTATACTTTGGATCAAAATTCTTTCTTGAATAAAAGTTGCTTTGAGAAAGTGGCATTAATATTATTTCCTTGTTCTCAGGTTTTTTTTGTATGTTTAGTTCATTGTTTTCCCTATATTTACTATCACATAGGCTTGCTGCGATGCAGCAAGGAAGCATCAGTTGTTTTAGTCTCTGCATGTTTCACATTTGTACCTGGTCATTTACTTTTTCAAATACTCATTTTCTATTATTATCTATTCCATAGAATCACTGAAAATGCATGCGACTTGTAGAAGGATGTTAGGAATGGCTGCTGCTTCCAGCAGCTCCACACCCAGGAATTCCTCCTGCCCTGCCATGGGATCACAGTATGGGTCTCTGTCCTAGGCTGAGGGGCACAGCTGCTCACACACTCATCTCACAGGCACCCCACAGGTCTTTCTGAACACCAGCACAGAGCCCATGCCCATCTCATGGCTGGACCCAGGGCCTTCTACACACTACCTTGTTGAGGTTGAAGCTTTTCACCAGTTACACATGGAAACCTCCCCAAACATAAGGCTTGGGGAAGACACAGGTGATTGCACCCTCCAGCCCTAGGAACTTGGGCTGTGACTTGCCTCTCATGTAGCTTGTTTTCAGGAAATACACTGTTCCCAGCCCAGTGGCTTGTGGCAGAGATCCTCACCCACTCCAGAAGCTGACACTAGGAGCAGCCACTTGTCTTGTTTGTTGGCACCATTGGCTAGAAGTACCTATGTCCCCATTCTGACTGCAGTTGCTGGCACCAAATTCACTCACACCAGACCCTCAGTAGCTGACACTCTAGGTGTAAAGTCTGTAGGACTCAATGAAACAACCCAGAGACATATTTTTGACAAAATATTTCTTTTTCTAATTATTTATTTATATATCCTGAATATAACTTTAACCTATCACTGCAGAATATACTCAAGTGTGGCTTCAGTCTTAACATTTTCCTACCCTTTAAATACAGAGATTTGTTTTAGGCTGTTTTCATGCCATTATGCAATATTCTAGTAATTCATAGAAGTAAGGCTGTCAGAGAGAGGTTTTGTGAAGCTTCCACAGAGCCAAGTTCTTTTATGTAAGACCTTTGAAACTGAGACACTGATTTTGCTATGGTTTCTGTTAGAAGATCCTTCCATGTTTTGTAGTCAAGACCCTTGAAATGGAAATTGCCAAATTTTGAAAGAAGTGCTAAGACCTTTTGGCCACCTTAAAATGTCCACCACTCCTCCCTTTCTTCTTCCACTCCTTTCTGTGAAGAAAGTCGTAGCTTAAATGCTAAGAGCTAAGGTAGGAAAATTACATCTTTCAAAACATTTAAATCTTTCCACTCAACAGATTGCAAAGGCAGCTTTTACTACTGTGCTTACATGCTTACATATTCCATACCATTTACCAGTTAAGTTCAAGATGTCAAGATGGAAAGGTAGCCTGAAAGCTGCCAGTATTTTTTTTGACATGCATCATCTGTTTCAAGAAAGATTGAGATAGTGTGGAAAGAACAAATATATGTGTGTATATATATATATATATAAAAGAGGTGTTAGCCAAAAGTAAACAAATTACATGTGCATGCTACAGCAATCAGGTATACAGTTGTGAGTCGTTCCCCCCCTCCAATGAATTCAATGCTGCCTAACCAATGGAATATATGTACTAAAGGGAGTACTACCACACTTCTGGTATTCAGCTCTGTTTTAGCATTCTTTAACTCTGAACTGAAGAGGTTGCTCAGATTTCTATTAATGCAGTGTCCTTCTTGGACCTCTTTAATAAAATTTTCAATGAAAATGTCAGAGAAGCTTTTCTGATTTACATTTTCAGTCCAAGAAGGGCTAATATTGTGCATTCTGTTCAAAAACTCTTTAGTTTTGGTTTAAGGAAAAGAGACAAAGTGAACATTTGTAGGTGGAAAAGTGGGAAGAGTACATATGTCCCATCATCAATAATACGATAATTGACTCAGATGACTGAAATAAACTTCCTAAGCAACTGATCAGGGAGGTCTGGAAGTTTCATATTCTCTTTGGAAGCTTCCCCTTGGAGATCATCCTTACAGAACTAACAACGCAAAGTAAAATGAGACATGATTCCTTACATTGTAAGGTCATTTTGGTCAGGATGTTTACATGTATTGCCTTTTAATTTCTGGCTTGTGGGAATAAAGAGTCACTAGTTTCAAACTTATTAATTAATCAAAATTATTAATTGAGTTGGAAAACCCTAAAGCTGAGAAAAGAACTTTTCTCTTTTAAGTTTAGTTATAAGTTGATAATAAATACATACGTAGTACGATTCATTTCTTTTTCTGCTTGAGTAACCATAAATAGAATGGGTTCACATTAACAAGTTTGGCCTGAAATTGTGTTAATGCACCAGAGAGCTGAAGCTGAGCTGAATGACAGACCAAAGTAGGAGTTACATAAATATGAATGTTTAAGTAAGGAAAATTTGTAGTATGTTTCTTATCTTCTAAGTTACAAAAGCTTTTACCAAAGTGCCTCTCTTTGCTAAGAGTATATTCAACATTTTCTAGGTTTAATGCATAAGAAAAAAATACTAAGAGTTCTAAAGAAAACTGTGTTTTTTAGTTGCAGTTATATGTCAATATCATTGTCATCACACATCATCTGGTAACACTTTCATTTCAAGAGAAATTTTACATTTCTCATCTTTAAAGTTCAGAATCCACAGATCTTACATTGCTCTCATGCTGATAATGCACTTCAGTAATCGTGCTGTATAGCAAATATTTCTGTGTGCAAGTTTTAAATAGTTATTCAGCTGAATATTGTCACAAATCAGATGCTCTGTTTAAAATGCCAGCATGTTCTTTCCATTAATATCACAAGAGTGAAACTGGCATTATTACCAATGCATAACAAATGAGATTCAGTGAATAAATTGAAGGAACATTGTCCTGTGTACAGCTGTGCTAACATAAGTATAAAATTTTATTCACTACACTGTAAGACATACATTTTGTAAGGTAAGAAGTCTTGTTAGGGAAGAATCTTCTAAACGTAATACAGGCTAGCTAGAGGCAACATAATGTCAATGTATCTCCAATGCATAATCAAAGCTTTTATCAAAAACGCTAAGCTGGACATCAAAGTCATTCTTAAAGGTTTTCAATCCAGTCTGTTTTCTGACTGGTTGTATCCAATATCCACCAAAATGCTTGGTCACATTAGTGAGCTGCTTCTGTGTTCCACTCACTCTCATACATTGTCCTCTGCAAAGCGTTCTCAATTTATTGTTGCAGAATCATCAAAACAGATAATAATCTGTATTACCCTATGTACATAATAAGAAAGACATATACATGTATGTGCTTGATATAACTGAGCTGAAATTTAATTGACTAATGTGGAAATATCAGATAGTCTACAGTGTTCCAGGAATCATGTATTTCTTTATCCATTAGGATTACTTCAGTATCAGTATCAGTTTTCTCACTACATTCTGGATCCTCGGACATTGTTTGAATTGTGTTATGAAGATGAGAGGCAATAGAGAAAGAAGTTATTTTCTCCAATGTATCTTCTCTTTAGCATGTCAGTCCACTCTTTTTATGACATCTAGAGATTATTCACACATTCATTTTGATTTGAGCTTTGGGAATTTAACCCATAACATAAAAAGTTAAATTAAGTATCTCTTAAATATCTATCTATTATAGTTGAACATTTTAAACTGACAACCTGTTTGTAGCCAAGCAAATCTTGAATTTGAAATTTTTCTTGAATCTTTAAATTTTTCCGGATGGCCAGCAAAACCTACCTCATCTAGACCGTTAGAGGAACTTTACAGAAAAGTTGTTTACTAATGCAGTGTCTTCAAAAAAATAGACTGCAAATGACAAAAGAAGGATTTGATAAAGGAAGTTTGGTTATCAATATCAACCTTTTATTTTGCTCCTCAGAATCAGAAGAATGCTCAGTGAGGTTATTTTTGTTGAGATTTTAACTTTGGAGAAACCCATCTGCACACAAGAATGAATAGTACATCAAAAATCTTGGTGCATTAGGGACCAAAGCAATTATCTTAATAATAAAGATTCCAGAACAGGAAATGAAATGTGTGATGTGAAATGTCTACATTGAAAGAACATGTTTAAGTATCCTCCTGTAATGGTCACAAACCAAGAAGGTTTCTCAAATTTAATACATTGTATAATATTTATTCTTAAAATAAATTTGTAAAAATAAAAAATAAATAAATACATGCTGGAGATAGTCTTTGAAGTACAAAGACTTATAAAGACCATAGCACTTTTTTTTCCTCAGCTAAAAATGAAACCCAAGAATGAAAGGCTAAGAGCTCCTTCATAATCTACAATCTACACTGTATCCAATTTTTTATTATCCACTGTTTTTATTTTGCTCAGATTTAATTATTTGTGTTTAATTTGTAAAGTTTAATGATGTTAACACTACATCATGCAGATCTGTTTTTCATAAATTGACACTTACAGACATGTTAGAAGCTCATATTTGTTTGAATTGATTTCTTGTCTGAACATAAGAGTGAGCACAGGAGATCAACAGCTTCCTGGTTGCTGATGCTCCACAAAAGTTACTGGAGAAGAAGACACTATTGCAGAAAAAAGATACTGATAAAACAAATATCTTCATCAGCAATCTCATTCTTGGTGACTGAAACAGAGATAGGTAACTGGCAGAAATTAGCTTTAACCCCAAGAAGTTCTCTCTTTGTAATTCATATGATTGATCAAAGAAAACAAAATAAGCAAATACACAACCCCTGAAACTATCCTCTTATTTTCTGTGTAACATCCTTCAACAGGAATGAGTAGAAAATATGTAAATATTTAGTTAAACTTGTATTGTATAAAATAATTTCACTTAATATGTAAGATTTGATTTTCAATGTCACTATTGAAGATTTTCTCTAAGATACTTTTTTCCAGTAAGGATGGCAAAAATAAATAAATAACTAAAAATTAAAACAATTAAAATAAAAACCTCCTTAGGTTTTATTTTATATTTTTTATAAACTCCTATACGTTGTCACCTATTATAATTTCCCCCTTTTGTAACAGTTATAGCATTCAGAGACATAATAGTGTAAATTTTCAAAGAATAATACCAAATATGGGATTATTCTTTATTTTTTTCCTGAAAAAACCCCCAGTAGCCAACAATTTAATTGAAACAGGAAAAAAAAATGCTTTAAAATTATGCTTCCCTTCAATGAATAAATGAGATTACAGAGCAAAACAGTTCTTTAGACCTGAGTTGTGGCTAGTTGCTGAAAAAAGTTTGAGTTCTGTTTCTAAGTGATAAACCTTCCTAAATAGCAATATAGGCCTTTGCTCGGTATCTAGTAGTGTTCAAATACTTCTGGAGTGCCATCAGCTTCTCCTTCTGTTTCACGTGCCATTGAATTTACTATGCTCTATGCTTGCTTGAATTAGTTCAAGATCAACTTTTGAAAATCATCCCTAGGTCGTAGAAAAACATGAAGAGGTGAAAATCTTGTTCTTATTAGGCCTAAATAAATCTCTAATACTTCTAAGCAAAGCAGGCACATACAAGTGTTTGTTGCACTCTAGTATCTTACTTTAAGCTAACGGTATTCATTACTCCGTATTATCTTGGTGAACATTTCAACTTTCCTTTTTGTGACAAAGTTTACTTCTGTGCATAGGACAGTTTTCCATAGACGGAAGGGCTTGTTTCTCACTAAAAGGTTTAATTTTATTTTTTTTTAATTACAAAAGAGGTTTTCTGCACATGGATAATTTTCAGTTTTCTACTACATTTCCATTTGTTTTCATTGAATAAGTTGTAACTAAATATGTAACTGTGGTTTCATTCCCTTTGCCTGAATCTTGTTTTCAGTGCTAAGTGTCAGTGCCAATACCTTCACAATAGCAACAAGGTTTATGGTAAATATGTGCTGATAAAGATTGAAAAGTGATGAAATCAGTACAGTAGTTTACAAGAAGCCTTTATCTGAGGTTAGAGTTTCAATTAAAATAGTTGCAGAAAGGGAGACACGAGTGGCCATATTGGCAAACTCTGGATGAGTGACAAAGTGATGAAGAAGGCAGATTGAATAAGTCAGAAACACCAGTGCTACAATATGTCTTAAAAATGTATAGCAAGATCCCATGACTGCCATTATTAAATGCTGCTGAAAGGTCATGTAGCATTAAAATAGTGTAAGGGACATAATCAGTAATTAGGAAGAAGGCATCAATTTATTTTGCCTGAAGACTTTTCAGTACCAAATGAGACCCACTATGAAATCAGGCAAGAATGTATCATACAAAATATCTTTCCTTTAATTGGTAATTACATGATATAGGTAAAAAAGTGTTTGCTTTATCCCTCCTTTACCTCTGAATGTATTATGAACAAGTAATTATGGTTCAACAGAATAATGTAATAACATCTGTCAATTTAATAATTTAAAACATGTTCAGTCATTATCAAATTATCTTTTTATTTTGTTTTTCACTCAGTGTTATCTGCAGGATAAAATTTGAAATACACATTTTCAGTATTCATTCTGAATGGACTGGCTAAACTGAATTTACATTAAGTATAATAGGTATTAGAATGTCAATATTTCAATGAGTCACAAATATTTTTAATCCTTCCTAGGCATACAAATTCACCATCATATTATTAACAATAATTTATATTATTTTACATAGGAGCTTGTTATACCATTAGAACTCTCAGTATGCAATTAAGTGTTGATAGGTACCTGAGGAAGAAGGTATAATTTTTGAAAGTGCTGCAGGAATAATGCAGAAACCCAAATTTTATTTATCTGTAATTTGGACAGAAACTACATCAGATTGTTCCATTTGCTCATAACCTACTTCACAGTACTTTATTTCCATTTCTACACATCCCAGTCTTGAAAGCTAAACATAAGCAGCTGAAGTTCCTGACCACATATAATGCATATAATGCTTGCAAAGATTGTTCAATGTTGGTTCCTGAACACTGACCCTATGTTCCAAGCATATCCTCATTTTCTAACCTGATGTGTTCTAATAAGAAATGTTACATATATCTTTAGGTCCAGCAAGACACCAAGGACATCCATAAAACTTTTATTTATTATTATTTTTTTAATCTCTATTACAGATTACATCTTGCTGTCATTATGGCACTATGCTTTGTCCAGTGTATTCAGATTGCTGCCAGCCATGGTCTTATGAAGATAAAATTCTCAGGTGAAACATATTTTGTTGAGGGCCAGACTGAAAATACTTTGGAGTAATAAAGACTCTATTGATATTTCAGTCATTGACATGCCATAAATAAAAGGACGTTAAGTTAATGGCAATTTCCAGAAGCTATTCAGTGATTCATCCACCAACTTATCTTTGCTATCCTTGAACAGCTATATGATGATGTGTGATAATAATTATGTCAGAGATAGCGAGAAGTTTTTAAGCTTATGACAGGACTTTAATAAAGAATATTTTAAATACAACTGCACACTTGATTAATTCTTGTTTACAATAAATTTGGGGAAGGACTCAAGTTCATGATGGGAATTATTCATATTGGGAATAACACTAGAACATGGTGAAAAGGAGAAATGTATCAGTTTCATCACAAAATGATTCAAGAGAGTTTCTGCAAACTTCAGTTAGGTCAATGAAAGACCAGGCAATTGTATATTGAAAAATTCATACGGCTAGAAAGGAGTTAATCCACAATTACAAAAAGATCACAAAAGGTTCACAAGCAGTTAAGACCGTTGATGTTTTTGAAATATATTTTGAATTTAATATTGGTATTCCCCTTATGTTTTATTATGAACTGAAATTGAAAACCGAACAAACAAGGTTTTATTGGCTGGTTACATAATCTGGCAATTTTTTTTATGCTTATTAACTGAATTAAAAAAAAAAACTGTATATGCATATGATTAATATTGTATAACGATTTTTATAGCTTTTGAGGTCACGGTTCACATTTCACTTTTGTCTAGGTTTTTAATATAATAATTTTTACTTTTTACTTTAAATTAAAGTTTTTTTTGTTTTTTGTTTTTTTTTTTGAAGGAAATCATTAAAGCCAAAATATAGTGAAATTAAGTATTCATGGCAAAAAAGTATTCTCAGTAAGATATATTTTAATGTGTTCAATCAGGGGTGAAGCACATTTCTTTTAGTCCAAGACCTAGAAACAAGAACACCTGGTTACTGATAGAGTATGTTATGGTGGAATATCTTTCCACCTCTGATTTCAGTTCTGAAACAAAGTGAGGAGTCTGGAAACAATAATTCATAGCACCACTGGATATAAAAAGTATTCTCAGTTGAGATGTTGGTTTCATGAAATATTCCAATTTCCTCCTACCTCATTTCATACAGTCTCAAATGTGATAGTCCTCCTCCTTTCATTTCATGGAGGCTAGTGGCTTTATATCCTCCTGTCTTACTCATATATTCCTGTGTTCCCCACATCAAACACTCTTTTCTCCCCATGGATTATATGGTTATCCTAAATAGGTAAAACTCAGAGCTATTGTTTTATTCTTTCTGAACTTAGCTGATTTTGTTTCACATCTGAAGAAGGAAATAAATTTCCCAAACAAAATATTTTAACTTATTTTATCTACATTTTTTTGGAAAAGATATACTAACCCTGCATTAGGGACATCCTTAGCTTGTGACATCCATACCTGTATTACAGCTTTATTTTAGAAACATAGAAGTTTTTCACTCCTTGTACACTCCTTTGTACAATATAGGTTTCTGAATATGTACAGAATATATACATACATATATACATATGTACATATACATATGTACATATATACATATGCATATATACAGTATATGTATATATGTACAATATAGGTTTCTGGACTGTCTAAGGATGAAATAGAAAATACTATTGTAATTTTTTATTGTGTCATTCTAATAGCAATGAAGTAAGGTGGCAGATTTATGTTGAAAAATCATTGCATCATCTCAGGTTTGTAACAGACAAGCTTGAAAGATTTGTTTCTAGAAATCAATGATAGGATCTGTAAGTGGGAGTCAGGAATCTGAGGCAAAGATAAATTAGCATCTTTGTTTAAGTAAACACACCGTTTGTGTTCTGGCAGAAAGGTTAAAGGATGCCCAAAAAGATGATGCAAACTATGACCTCATAGAAATACAACAGGGTCTAACAGTGACCAGCTGAGTGAGTGTTCCATTTAAACAGTGTTAAAAAGTGAAAAACAAAGCTTTATTTTTATGTTACTTTTTAAATGTTGTTGAAATACATGTAATTCTAACATAAGGACCCCCACACCCTGCATGTTGGCTATTGACATTTACTATTATGAAATCATCTGTAGATTTTCGTTTACAGCCTCAAATTCTTTCCTGATTAAGACAGAGCTGAAAAACGAAGTCATGGTTTAGGAAAGATGCTCAAATAAAAATAGCTTGGATGAGAGAGAAAGATTTGTTTCCTTCTATGAGAGCAAATGCTATCTGAATGATATCTGAGGATGACCTTCTAAAACAGGCAGCTGTTATCTATCTGAAACATGTATCAAATTAAATGTGCTCTCTTGTCCTGTCCATAAGACATGTATTATGCAGCATTACATCACTGATATGTAATGAAAAAAGAAAAGTGCCGTCACAGAACATCTGGTCCTGCACTGATGATGAACTACAGCTGTTGTCTGCCTTTTATGTGAACTGTGATACACAATTACACAGTCATATATTTTGAAATCTTTTACTTATGAAATAATGTCTTATAGGAGTGTGCATTTCTACTTCATCCCATGCACAGTGGCCAGAATGCCATCACACACACACAAAAGATACACACACAATATTTCTAAGGCGTTTGCAAAGTATGAAGTCTCATGCCTTTAAGATTCCCTGAGATCTTAAACAATTATGAATTATTGAGAAATTCAGAATCTTGCAGGTCTGCAGCTGAATTCAATACTGATAAATAATTGACATGAAAGAGATCAAATACATCGGGTAGACTATACGTTATATATACATTATATTAACCATTTTTCCAATTTTTTGAGCACCATTTATTTAACTCTATACCTTTTTTTTCCAATTATCTTTTCACATGATAACAAGATGAAATTTGAAGATAAACTTTTATTCATATTTTTTATTTCTTTGTTATGAACAACATTTATATTTAATTAAAAAAGAAAAAAAGTCTGTAGACAGAGAGAGAGATTGTTCACCTTTTTATTCTCTGGTCATCCTGCCAAATGCCATTTGTCCATAATTTTTATAATACCTTTGAATACCAGACAAATAATCGCATTCTATTCACATAGAATATGGCTTTATCTAAATAGTTTTCTCTTTCCCTCTCGAGCATATACTTGCCAAGCTTCCAGGGCATTTATTAATATCTACAGTTTATCCCACTATACACCCTTGGCCTTTAAATCAATCAATGAAATTCCATAGCCTCTCCTCAGAGCCCCACCTACACAGTACCTGTTACTTTTCTAAGTAATCTATATAAAGCTGTATACTTTAAAATTAAATCTAAGATCTCTCCACATCTACTTTTTTTTTCCTTAAAAAAAGGAACAATAAAAACTACAAGAGAAAGGGTAATTTCCTGACACAAAGAATAGCTAACACTCCTCGACTAAAAAGCTAAACAGCTACATATGTTTCCTCATTTAGAAAAGCATAGGTTGGTCTCCCAAACAAGCTGTTACCTCTGAAAGAGCAATCCAGCACAGTGCACAAAGAACTGTCTTTTCACCTTAATTTTATTTGTAAAAAGAACATATGAATACATTTCTCAAGCCAGCTTTAGCCTATTCAGAAATGTTGATGCTTCCTGGATATGCTATATTGCATGACTGGCATATGATCCAAAGATTGGGCAGAATAGAACTGCATTAGTCCATCTCCATTCTACTATCTTCATCTTTAATACTTCCTATGAATTCACCCCACATCATATCAGGCATAACATAAGAAGCTTAGTTATACAAACTCTATTTGGTCAACTGAGGTAGCTAGCAAATAAAAGGAAATCATTAAGTCCTTCAATGGGATAATTGTTCTTTGTCCTTATTTTTGAGGGTGCCTATCTTGTTTATTGTTGAATACAGTAGAAATCTGGGGCAACTTCACTTCTGATTTAGACAGTATATTTGGATGCCTAATGGGATGCTTAACGGGTTGCAACTGGTCTTGAAGCTTCAGTTCACAGTAGGGCTGACACTTCAACAGGTTTTCTTAGCCTTTTCACTGATTCAGTTATTTTTGCTGCATTAGTGATTTGAAGTATCTGGAACAGATTACAGAATTTGAGTATACACTCCCAAATACCAATAGTAAAGAGGCTTATTTGAATAAGATTTAAAAATACATTAATTCCAAATAATCTGTTTTGCTGCTCAATATTAGGTAAGTAAAATATTATAGCAAGATCTTGCTAAAGTTCAGGAATTTTCACAGGAAGTGCAACTATGAAGGAGTTATAAATAAAAAGATAGTTTTCACATTTATTTCAACCCCCTAGTATAGCATCAGTCTTTAAAAACTATAACCAGGACAATAAAAAAGTAAGATATAATCCAAAAATGGATTGGACAAACCAATTGGACAAACTGAAGTAAAACCATGGCTCAACAGTAATAAGAAAATATCAGGTTTATATTCTATAAAGGGATATCATGAACAACAACAAAAAAGAAATAATTGAACTCTTACAGTAGAAGGTGGCTGTGATGCAAAATTAATAGCCTGATTTTTCACTATTTGAATTTCATACAGATTTTAGCTTGTATAAAATTGTATACTAATTTAGATCTTGAGGATTCTACAATAATTGGACACTTAATCTCCCCACCCCATTTTCAGAGTGATTCTGCATGAGCATAATTGTGAATACAGATTTCTGCATCTCCATGGCAAAGTGCAATAACTGTGTGTTAATTCTAATTCCCTAAGATATTAGTCAAGAGCACATTGATGCCATTATGTGGTTAAGGTTACACCAAAATATTACAAAATATTTTCCAAATTCAGTTAGTATTTCAACATCTAGTTGCTGTAATGAAAGCTAAAATTTGTCATTAACTTTTAAGGTACTTATGTTTCATTATAATCTTGACTTTACTGAGTGTTTTCTAAACCAAATACAAAGACAGTACTGAGGGAGATTCTTTATTGATGAGTTTCACAATGCAAGCACCTTCCTTCTGTGCTATCCCTTCATGAATCCAAAAATGTTGTCTGGAGAAACTTATAATGGTATTGTATAATATATTTTTTTGTATAATATCATCATTTATAATTATATTTATTTGTAATAAAAGGAATCTGGGAGGTGAATTTCCTTCATTATTAATATAATTTAAACAAAAATGAGATGATTTTTGTTGCACATTGTTTTGGATAGATAATGTGCAGACACATTTTTTAGTCACAGGTTTTCATTTTGTATTTTTAGTATATCCAGTTCAGTGTTACAAACCTGTGGGACTCCTTGATATTAATGAGTTTGCTGAAGGAATAAATGAAAATTTCAGTGTTCACAAAATACAGTTTTGCTGTGAACCCAAAGCTGATAAACAAGGAACATTCTTAAATCAAATCCAGACATACCAACAATGACAGCAGGTAGACTTCCCAGAATTCAATTTGGCACTTTTGCAGTATGGGTCATGATGATCTTTCATTATGCCAGGATGCCAACATTTTCATTTCTGGGATGAAGGAAAACAATTGCAGTGTATACAATAGTTCATACAAACAGCCAGAGCACCAAGCTTTTCATCAGCCATTTGAGGCCTGAGGACATAATGTTTATGAGAAACCACATTATGTTTTCTATAAATATATATGGCATATTTTATAATGACATTAAAATGTAATGAAGGGAAATTTGAAACTGAAGCCAAGAATTCAGTCTCATTGTTTTCAGTGTGCTTCAGAATAGTGGCACAGATGATGAGATTGTAAAAGTACAAAGAGTGTAGTGGTAAATGCTGCACAAGAACCAATGTGAGAGTTAATCTTGCAGTGTATATATGAATCATATTCCTATGAATATTCAATAACAGTCTTTATAGACTTGGAAATTTCCAAAAACTAACAAAGAACATTTTTAAATGTAGACAAGTGAATCTTATTTCCTTTGGAAATAAGACTTCCACCTGCACATTAGAAGAGAAACTGAATACCATGGAAGGCATGGTAGGAAGATTTTTCTCAGTATACCAAGTATGTCTTGGTATGCTTTTTTTTAGGAAAGTATTAGAGAAATAGGTTCAGCTCTCCATGTAATGTGAAAATACACATTCCTATATGTGAAATAACATGAAAATATATGTTATTAAAAAAGACTGTAGGAGAAATAAAACTCTATTTTCTTTTGCTATGAAAAATATCTTCAAGCTTCTGAGCAAATATACTTGGCTGGTATTTAATAATTTGTTCAACTCCTTAAGGAATTCAGTAGTGATTACTTCCAATTATTTGAAAAAAATATTTTTTTTTCTTAAGGAATGCTTTAAGAATGGATGGATTACCTGTGCTACATTCAGTTGCATTTTAGTAGACTAACTCTTTATGCATTCCTCAAAATGAAATAAAACCTCTGCAGAACAAAGGTTTTTTAAAGATCTTTTCATTTTGCTAATCTTTTTTGACTCATAATTCCTGAAAGTTTAGGACATCATGAGCCATCTTCTAGACTCTGGTCCATCCAAACTATAAGTAACTCATCTTTAAGAGGCTGGAGGTTTTTTGTTCTCTTCCCCTGCAAAGAATAGGATTTGTTACCTCACTTTCCAAAACCATTCAGACAAATAAATGTTTTCTACAGCAATTTGAATTTCACTGAACTAGCAAGATACAAGGAACATGCAATCTCTCAAAAAATCTACAAAAATGAATTCATCATTATAAAAAATCTGTAAAAACCATGATGGTAGTACTCAGATCTTACACTACAATGATAAATAACCTAATGATGGGCCGATTAATTCTGTAGCTGCAGCCAAGTAACTGATTAGCAACAGCTAGGATAAAAGCCTGACATTAAGGAATATTAAGTGTCTGGTCCTAAAGATGTTAGTTTATTTTATGGAAAATTTTCTGAATAGCTAAGACTCTGTGTCCTGATTTTATCCAGAAATCTCTTATAAAGAGCTGAGCAAAAAGATTGAGAAACAGATAAGGGAGAATCTTTCCTTTTTCTTATGCAATAAGGATAATTAAACTTGTTGGTAGGCCTTTTAGGTGATTATATACAGAAATTAAGATGCATTCGATATAACCTTGAAAATAATGATGCTTTAGGATGGATCAAGGATCCTGAAAGAGCACAGTAGAAGTGGGATATTAACTGAAGTGCTTACAAATCAATCTAGAAAATTTTCCATGAAATGATAAAGGATTATCAATGATGATAAGAACAGAATGTGGCTTTACAACAACAAAAGTAGTGAAAATAATTGGTTCTGGTGATACTCCAAAAATATCTTTTTTTTTTTTTTTTTTTTTTTTTTTAAGAACTACTGCCTCTGAGCAACAGCAGCAAGAGCAAAAGCAAAACCTGAAACTATTGTTAGCTGCAGTTCAACACTAGTAGTTGAGGACATTGCTCCAGGATAGTGGACTATGACTTCCTGACTTGAAGCTGGCCAGGGGAAACACAGGCTCTTAAAGAAACAGGCTGGACTATTCTGGAGGGAAAATTCTAGAAAGTCAGTGGAAAGTCAGCTGGATCACCCCCCCCATTTTACTTTCTTGAAAAATCTACCAAGCTGCTGAAAAGAAGAGAATGCAGTTCAGAAAAACAGATTAATTTTTCTTTTCCTAGGGAGAAGTGCCAAAATACCATTTTTTTTTTAATTTATTTTTTGTCACAGACAAAAACACAGAAGTATAAAGACCTTACAGATTAACTTTGGTTCTGTTAGCTTGCATTTGAGTTTCAGATGCCTTTCATTTATGAATGATAATTTGATGTAGTTTGTCTTGATTGGGAATCAATCCCTCAGGTCCCAATACTCATTTGTAGAATAGAGAACCTTTAAGTGAGTGGGGAGATGAGGTGTAAGTTCCTTCTGACCCCTTAAGATATCAGGAAAAGAAGACAGTTTTTTTCATTCCCTAGCTTCAGGAGTTGCAGTAAATTGCTTCAATTTCTGTAAATGATAATATGTGCATTTTAGTCATTATGGTCTTCATGGCAAAAAGTGAGTGTTTGTCCCTTATCTATTAAACTTTCAAAGAAATTACATAATCCTTCATAGGACACTGTTCCTATTCCTTTCTAAGCTGGTTGAATGATGATTACTTTTAGATTCAAGTGAAGTCCATTGACTTTAGTCTTTAACCTAGAAAATATAGCTTAAATAATGATTTCTTTCTAGTAGAAACTGGTACTGGTAGAAAGAAGAGAGATATGTGTTATATAATAGATGGTAGCAGAGGGCCTTAGACTTTGTCGTTACTTAGAGTTTACCCTTTGTAACTTGGAAGGGTAAAAAAGGCAAATTATTATGGTACAGTAAAAATATACTCTGAAAATAATAGTCACAAAGTACACTATAAAAGCATTCATTCAAGAAGATGAGAAACAACCTGTCATCATTAAAATGTCATTGAATTTTCAGAGGCCAGTATTTCTTTGTGTTAGAGGCTATGAACATAACGATTATGCAATTATAATGCTGAGATAGCTGCATAAAATATTTTTATTTCACATGACTGTTTTCAGTCTTTCTGTGCTCATTTCAACTTGCCTTCCAAAAGAAAAATCATTCTCAGTCATTTTGAGGGTAGCCAACTGAACCAAAAGGTCAATCTAATTAAAAAGGAAGAGAACTTCAGCCCACAGGGAAAAGGGTCCAGTAAAATGCCAGAGGAGTTTGTATTAGAGAAGTATGAAGTAAACAGTTCAAAACAATGACAAAAATCCACATTGGTGTCAAAAATATAAAAACAAAAAGAGATTATATGACCTTTTCTTATATTAATGGTCATGTCTATAAAACAGAGAAATACTATTTATTAAATATTAGGAATACAACTTTCACTTAGGAAAGTTTATCTACCATTTTCTCAGAGGCCTGGGAAAAATTCTATTTTAATAAGTACTTTGAAGGGTGGGGAAGTAAAATGAGAAGTGTTTTGAAGTTGTTTTTCCTTTGAAAGACAAACAATGAATTTTATATCTATGTGTCATGGAACATTCAGAAAACCTCAAAGAAAAGGTACAATTTTAATGCATAATTAAGTAAAATTCACAAAAACCTCTATGGCCTTCATAACTTCTTTAGTTAAACAAAAATTTATTAATGAAAATTGAACTTGCTCTTCATTCTATTGAGTCTGGCTTATTGATGGCTTATTGAAAGTCATTATTGAAAATCACTTTTTACTTTTCTGAAATACTTCATAGACAATTATAGACATGCTGGAGAATCATAGAATCACAGAATCACAGAAACACAGAATTTCTAGGTTGGAAGAGACCTCAAGATCATCGAGTCCAACCTCTAACCTAACGCTAGCAGTCCCCACTAAACCATATCCCTAAGCTCTACATCTAAACGTCTTTTGAAGACTTCCAGGGATGGTGACTCCACCACTTCCCTGGGCAGCCTGTTCCAATGCCTAACAACCCTTTCAGTAAAGAAGTTCTTCCTAACATCCAACCTAAAACTCCCCTGGCACAACTTAAGCCCATTCCCCCTCGTCCTGTCACCAGGCACGTGGGAGAACAGACCAACCCCCACCTCACTACAGCCTCCTTTGAGGTACCTATAGAGAGCGATAAGGTCGCCTTTCTGCACCCGCTCAAGCACCTCCATGTCCTTCTTGTAGCGAGGGGCCCAAAACTGAACACAGTACTCGAGGTGCGGCCTCACCAGAGCCGAGTACAGGGGGACGATCACCTCCCTAGCCCTGCTGGCCACACTGTTTCTTATACAAGCCAGGATGCTGTTGGCCTTCTTGGCCACCTGAGCACACTGCTGGCTCATATTCAGCCGACTATCAACCATCACTCCCAGGTCCTTCTCTGCCTGGCAGCTCTCCAACCACTCATCTCCCAGCCTGTAGCTCTGCTTGGGGTTATTGCGCCCCAGGTGCAGGACCCGGCACTTGGCCGTGTTGAACTTCATGCAGTTGACCGCAGCCCATCGGTGCAGCCTATCCAGATCCTCCTGCAGAGCCTTCCTACCCTCAAGCAGATCGACACAAGCACCTAACTTGGTGTCATCTGCGAACTTACTGAGGGTGCACTCAATGCCCTCATCCAGATCATCAATGAAGATATTAAAGAGGACTGGCCCCAGCACTGAGCCCTGGGGAATGCCACTAGTGACTGGCCTCCAACTGGACTTGACTCCATTCACCACAACTCTTTGGGCCCGGCTATCCAGCCAGTTTCTAACCCAACGAAGCGTGCGCCAGTCCAACCCAAGAGCAGCCAGTTTCTTGAGGACAATGCTGTGGGAGATGGTGTCAAAAGCCTTGCTGAAGTCAAGGTAGACCACATCCACAGCCTTTCCCTCATCCACCAGGTGCGTCACTTTGTCATAGAAGGAGATCAGGTTCGTTAAGCAGGATCTGCCTTTCATAAACCCATGCTGACTGGGCCTGATTGCCTGCTTGCCCTGCAAGTGCTGTGTGATGACTCTCAAGATAATCTGCTCCATGAGCTTCCCTGGCACTGAGGTCAAACTGACAGGCCTGTAGTTTCCTGGGTCTGCCCTCCGGCCCTTCTTGTAGATGGGCGTCACGTTTGCTAGCCGCCAGTCAACTGGGACCTCCCCCGATAGCCAGGACTGTTGATAAATGATGGAAAGCAGCTTGGCCAGCTCCTCTGCCAGTTCTCCCAGTACCCTCGGGTGGATCTCATCCGGCCCCATCGACTTGTGCACATCCAAGTGCCGTAGCAGGTCACCAACCAGTTCTTCATGGATAGTGAGGGCCACATCCTGCTCCCCATCCCTTTCCACCAGCTCAGGGTACTGAGTATCCAGAGAACAACTGGTATTGCTGCTAAAGACTGAGGCAAAGAAGGCATTGAGCACCTCCACCTTTTCCTCATCTCTTGTAACTAAGTTTCCCCCCGCATCCAGTAAAGGATGGAGATTCTCCTTAGTCCTCCTTTTTGTGTTGATGTATTTATAAAAACATTTTTTGTTATCTTTAACGGCAGTAGCCAGATTGAGCTCCAGATGAGCTTTGGCCTTCCTAATTTTGTCCCTGCACAGCCTCGCTACATCCTTAAAGTCCTCCCTAGTGGCCTGCCCACTTTTCCAAAGATTATAAACCCTCTTTTTTCTCCTAAGATCAAGCCACAATTCTCTGTTGAGCCAGGCTGGTCTTCTTCCCCGCCAGCTCGTCTTTGGGCACGTGGGGACAGACCGTTCCTGCGCCATTAAGATTTCCCTCTTGAAGAGCACCCAGCCTTCCTGGACCCCTCTGCCCTTCAGAACTGCCTCCCAAGGGACTCCACCAACCAGTGTCCTGAGTAGCTCAAAGTCAGCCCTCCGAAAGTCCAATACAGTGGTTTTACTGGTCCCCTTCCTGGCCTCGCCAGGAATAGTGAACTCCACCATTTTGTGGTCACTCTGCCCAAGACAGCTCCCGACAATCACATCTTCCACCAGTCCTTCTCTGTTTGTGAAGAGAAGGTCTAGCGGGGCACCACCCCTGGTAGGTTCACTAACCAGCTGCGTCAGGAAGCTATCTTCCATGCTCTCCAGAAACCTCCTAGACTGCTTTCTCTGGGCTGTGTTGTGCTTCCAGGTTATATCAGGGAAGTTGAAGCCCCCCACAAGAACTAGCGCTGAAGATTTCGCAACTTCTGTCAGCTGCCTGTAGAATTCCTCATCCGTCTCCTCATCCTGGTTCGGCGGTCTATAGCAGACCCCAACCAGGACACTAGCCTTGTTGTCCCTGCCGATCCTAACCCAAAGGGACTCGACCTTGTCATTCCCAGCCTCGAGTTCTACAACCTCGAAAGACTCTCTAATATAGAGAGCCACACCACCACCCCTGCTGTGCTGCCTGTCCCTTCTAAAGAGCTTATAGCCAGGCATTGCAGCACTCCAGTCATGAGACTGGTCCCACCACGTCTCCGTGATGGCAACCAAGTCGTAGCCTGCCTGCTGCACGATGGCTTCCAGCTCCTCCTGTTTGTTACCCATGCTGCGTGCATTGGTGTAGATGCACTTCAGCTGGGCCATTGCCTTATCCCCCGGCCTTGCCATTGTTCCCCCTGGCACAGCCCCAACAATCCTAGCTTCAGCCCCATCCCCCTTCCTACCTAGTTTAAAGCCCTCTCAATGAGCCCTGCCAGCTCCTGGCCCAGGATCCTTTTTCCCCTAAAAGATAGGGACCCGTCTGCGGCCATCAGGCCAGGTGCTGAGTAAAGTGCCCCATGATCGAAAAACCCAAGATTTCTGCATTGGCACCAGCCCCAGAGCCACGTGTTTAACAGGTGGGCTTTCCGTGTCCTCTCTGTACCCCTCCCTGCCACCGTAGGGATGGACGAAAACACCACCTGCACTCCCGCTCCATCCACTAACCGACCCAGCCCCCTAAAGTCTCGTTTGATAGCCTTCAGGCTTCTCTCTTCAATGTTGTCACTGCCCGCCTGGACTATCAAAAGAGGATAATAGTCAGAGGGGCGTACCAGGTTGGGAAGCTTCCTGGCAACGTCCCTGACCCTGGCCACAGGGAGGCAGCAGACTTCCCTACAGGTAGGGTCAGGCCGACAAATAGGGCCCTCTGTTCCCCTAAGAATAGAGTCTCCAACAACAATAACCCTCCTGTCTTTCTTGATGGAGGCAGTCCTGAGGCGTGGAGTCAACCTCCTTGCCCTAGGCATCCTCCTGGGAACACTTGCTACCTCTTCCTCACCCACCCGTCTGTCGAGCTCCAGGGCCTCAAACCTGTTGCATAAGGGCACCTGGGAAGGCGGGGCCGGAACAGGAGGGCATCGCCTGCAATGTCGAGCAGGGACCTGTTTCCATTCCTCCTCAACTCCCAGATTCCCTCCCTCTGCCCGACGGCTACAGGGCAGGGGGTCCACCCCCATTTGAGGAGTCTCACCTCGGTTCCTCCCCTTGAGGCCCTGCAGGGAGTTACTCCACAAGTCTATCTCTCGCTCACACTCCCTGATGGCCCTCAATCTCTCCACCTCCTCCTTGAGCTCCGCCACCATGAGGACCAGGTCATCCACCTGCTGGCACCTCACGCACGCAGTTTCTCTGCCTCCCGTCGATGGCAGCAACAGGCTCAGACACTCCCTGCATCCGGTGACCTGAACTGCTGCATTTTTTAACGGGTAGTCGGTCTGGGTGCGTACCGACTTCCTGGAGAGCGCACCGTGCCTGGTGGAGACCATTATCACCTAGCTAACGGCTGTCGTTACAGGAGGTGTTCGTGTGGGCAGGGGGAGCGCTCTGCCCTTCCTGCGCGCCCTGCCTGCGCGCCCTGCCTGCGCGCCCTGCCTGCGCTAACTGCCGCGCCACGCCCTGTTTGCCCGCCCTGGTCGCCGCGCTCCTGGTCGCTCGCGCTCCCTAATGGCAGCTTTTGAACAGCTGGGGAGGGGGCACTGCTGGCTCCGCCTTCGCCTCGTCAGCCTCCCTCACGAGGGCTGCCGGGTCCTGGCGGCTCCCTCAAGTAGGCTCGATGCCGGAAAAATTAGCCCTGCCTGGCCCGATCCCCCGCTCCGCTGCAGAACGCGTCTGCCCCGGAGCCGATCGCCTCGGCAAATGCAGAAGAACCTTGCAAATTAATCAGAAAAATAATCATTAGGTTTCCCACTACAGAATCTTTGTTCTTCAGCAAGATGCTGTCTTTCTGCTGTTTCAATTACCAAAAAAACCCTTTTGTCTTTGGCAACTCTGCCTCCACTCTTCATTAGGATCTTTTCATAAAATGTGAGTGGATAGGAGCCCTACTTCTACACTAGAAGCATGTATGTAAAGCACAAACATTTTATATATGGTATAATATGATGCAGTTCAAATTTGTCCCAGTGCATTAACAAACTGCCATATGCCATAACTGGAAATTGATGGCTGAATCTACAACAGTGTTTTGAGAATTAGCTGCATCTCTCTCAAGATACAGTTGAAAGCATTAGTCACAACTCAACATTTCTGGGTGACTCCCAGTATGAAATGATTACATGAAGACAGTATTGAGGGACTGTTCAATATCTTAGTGCTTTCAAATCAAGTTCAGATTTAAAAAAAAAAAAAAAAAAAAAAAAAAAAAAAAAAAAGGTACTTGGACTGTATCATTGCATCATGTATGAATGAAAGGGAAATAGATTTGTTTTGAATGAATTTCTGAACTCACTCGTTCATCCTGGAGTTTGCAAGTGAATCTTTCACACATTTGTTTATATATCAGTAATAAATAAAAGCTACACAAATTCTCCCTACCTGTATACATGTGAAAGACTGTATATAAGTTTAATATATCTGTTTATAAGTTTAAGAGGAAGAATCTGGGGCCCTGCTTAGTTAATGGTTACAATGATAATAAAAATACCTGAATCAAAATTCTTTTTATTTTTTTTTTCCCCCGGGGAAATGTTTAAATGTATAGTAATAAAAATAACTGTTAGTGAGAAAGAAGACAGAATTCTGAATCCATGAGAAATTAGATCTGGTGAACAAAAAATGTCTTTATTAATTTATTTTATTGGAATAGATGTTTTTGAGCCCATTTTGATATGTCATGGCTGAACAAACTTTCCTTTTCCAATTTTAAAATAATGTTCTTTTAAAGTAAGATAATAAAAAAATAATTTCAAAGTATTATTGGAAGTTGTTATTACTCCCATGGTTCGTTTTAGATCAGCTGTATTGTACAGCTGTTTTGATTGAGCTTAATAATATCTTTCCTTACCACCATTCTTTGGCTGCTACAGGTGAATTCACAGCTATTTTTGTCTCAAGTGTTAGAATATGGCTGGGGTTGTAAGAATATGTTGTGTTCTTCCATATTTGATTGTTAATTGAAAAACACAGATTTTTTATTATTAGTAGTAGTAGTAGTATGAAAATATATTAAGAAGTACAAGAAAGATTTGGAAAGGATTTAGGTCCCTCAGTTCTAATATTCTGTGATAAAAGGAATCTGGGCTTCTAATTAGCTTTTGAAAATCTTCTTTAATCTTATTTATTTTATCTAATTTAATCTATCTAAATTAATTCAATTGTCAGGACAAGAGGGAATGGTTTTAAATTAAAAGAGATTTAGATTAGAGATTAGAGGGAAATTCTTCACTCAGAGGGTGGTGAGGTACTGGAACAGGTTGCCCAGAGAGGTTGTGGATGCCCCATCCCTGGAGGTGTTCAATACCAGTTTAGACGAGACTCTGAGCAACCTAATCCTGTGGGTGGCATCCCAGCCTGTAGCAGTGGGATTGAAACTACATGATCTTTGAGGTCACTTCCAACCCAAGTCACTCAGTGATTCTATGATTCTAATTTTATTTAAACAACTTTGCCTTCTTGAGAATTCTATTTATGAGAATTTTCACTTCAAAATTAGACATCCATTTCATAACAGTTGAGAGTGATCTCACTAGAGGAATCTGACTCAGAACCTACCTTCCCCCACTATAAAAACTACAAGAAACAGCACCTGCAAAGCAAAAAACAACCTCAACAAACACAAAATCTTACTGTACATTGGTAGTTTCAACACAAAACATTACTTTTTGTAAATAAATCCCATGTTAAGATTTGTGGGTCTTTTTTGTTCTTTTGTTTTTCCCCAAAACTATTTTCAAGTCTTGCTTGAAAATATTTTGAGAGGATTTTGAATATGGTACTACAATTTAATCTCATAAGAAAATCATGAAAACTATCTGTATTTATTGGTAGAAGAGATTGAGATCTTTTTTAAAAAATAATCTTTTAATGAATTTCCACTCTTATTCCATATCTGTTATTTGACATAAGGGATTATTATCAGACATTCTTTCATTTGTTTAAATGACATACACACAGATCCATGCACGTAGTGCTATATATACATCCTTTCCCAATATAGTTCTTAGAACAAAAACATGAAGAAAAGAGAGAACATAAGGAAAAAACAGACAGTCAGATTTTTCTTTAATTGAAATTAAATTTATAATTTCATTATCCTGCACAATTTTCAGATTTTCAAGAACTAATAGCCATAGCTTAGGAAAAAGGTTAAAGGCACTGTATTTAATTAAGTATTCCTGATATTGTCAAACTCAGGCCAAAATTAGCCACAAATCAAGTCTACTACTACAGAATTATGTATAGATTGCTTCTTAAACAGGTTTTACAAATCAGTTTGTGGGGTTGGGTTGTTTGGTTGGGTTTGGAGACTGAATAGACCAACATTCAAAATAATATGTTTCTTATTAAAAGTAATATTTGTTAGTATAACACAATGCTAAAAATGCATTTTTTATATTTAAAAATGGTTATTTGTTCTTTGAACAAAACATGAAAGACAAACAGCTAACTGCTTATGGAAATACAGTAGACAGTGAATATCCCATATTTTCTATATACTGAAATTCTGGCTGTAAATAATTATTATATTCTGTTAACCTAAAGTTTGTTCTGAGGTTTCTAGTATATTGGAGAGATCTCTCTATTTTCTTGAATAAGAAAAGAATACTATCCAAAACTGCTGAACAGCTTTTACATTGAATTCCAAAGGTGGCTGCAATTTTGTAGTGTTTGAACTGCTTCTTATATACCATATGAGTATTACCATATACTCCTGGGTTATGTGTGTTAAACTCACACTGAAAGTAATAGAATGCATGCTTGCTTCCCTCAATGAGAGAATTTAGTGTATGAACAAAAGAACTGTCTATCTCGTAAGCCTACAAGTTGAAAATCAATTATAAACACAAGCAACCCTGTTCTAGCTTTGTGGCATGTGCCGTTCCCTCCCAGTGTCTGCACATATATATCAGAAAGGAATCTCAAAGGCACAGGTGACACAATTCCACTTTGCATCTATAGCTGTGTTCAGCAAGCGCGGAAGTGCTTTTGAAACAAAGCCTCATAGTATAAGCTAGAGCTAAACAAAGAGGACACAGAAATTTACACTTTCATCTAGGTTTGAAATGCTGCACACGTAGATTCTTTTCCACAATTGCCAGCCCTCTTAGGATAAAACTCATCTCCCTGCAATATAATAAAGAATTCAGAAACTTCAGGTTTCTCCATAACAATAAGGCTGCTCTTTAATGTTGCTATACTACATCGTCTATGCCTTCTTTCTGCATCAGTGGAGAGACCCTTAAATCTAATCTAAGGAGGTATCCAATCAGTTGTTTTGAATTCTGTATTGCGTATGTGTATATATTATTGTGGATTTCTGCATTTTAAAGTATTTATGCAATCTATTGCTAAAACACTTGGCAAGTTATCAAAACATGAGGTGAATACTAATGATGTTGATTTGATTCTTTCTTTGGTACATAGGGGTTTAACAGTGCTGTTCAGAATTTCATGGAGTAGCAGAAACACATACTAATTGAGCTTCATATTCAGTTAGATTTAAAACTAAGAACATTTTATTAATCTACCAGAATAACAAAACAAAATGAATAATTAATGATCACACATTAGCATACTGAAACATTTTATTCAAAGCTTAATAACTGAAAGCAGTCCAAGTTTCCTAACGCTTATTTCAGGAGTTATTTCACAGCTTGGGTTGGAGGAAATAAATGTATAGGTTTTGTGCAAAAAATGTCACAAGCTGTAATTGAATTGTATTCTTGGAAGCCCACATTGACTGCAGTATGAGCTCCTCATTATATGACGGAAAAATCTGAATCAGATTTTAACGGTATCCATAGAAAAACATACTTCAGATATGTCCTTACAAGACTGACAGTGGTGAAGCTCCCTAGGTATAGTCATATGGAAGAATGCTATACTATTCAGAGATACCTGAGCTACTTCCAAACAATCTACTTCTGGAAGTGGAAATTGTAGAACCAGGAAATTATACTTGAGCTAATTAGTTCTGCTGAAAAGCTATATAAGAGGCTGCCTGATAGCAGCTAACGGAGAAACACTGCAGTAATTCAGCACACAGCATACTAGTCTGAAGGAGTGCTGCTGTTGCATGGGGCTGTGGTAAAACATTCAGCTGCACAGACATAACATTTGAGTTGAGTTACTGACACTGTCAGCTTTCTTGTTCTTTTTCACCTGACTCCTGAAATACTCTGTCAGCTTTCTTATCCATATTTCTTGTCCGAGAAAAACAAAACAATGTGTGTACATCGGAGGACGAGACTTCACATCTTTCTTCACATTCTAGTGGCAAGGGACATCTCAGGAGCAGTGCAAGAATAAGGAACAGCATAGTATTGGGCAGTATATTTAACTCATACAGCAAAGCCGATAGTTACTTCTTGCACATCTGCAATAATTATATGACTGTTTTCATCACAAAATAATTTAGTCACCATTAGCATTATTTGGGCATTTCTGAAACAGCATCACAAGGTAAAGATATTATCAATGCAAACTATTTTTAGGACTTCGGTGCCAACATTTCCAGTATATTTTTCAGTGCTTTCATAATTTACAGCCTCACAGGGGAAAAATAAATAAATAAATCTGCTGAAAGCAGCTCAAAAATTTCAGTAAAGGTTGCACCATTTTCACCTCAAGCCATTTCAGCCGCTACTTCCATAGCTTCTCCTTGTAGCAGCTATGCTGAACCCCAGCCTTGCTCTCGACTTTCTGCCTCAAGGCCAAAGCTGTCCTTTCCCCAGTGAGGGTTGAGGGATGGATAGAATCTGTCAGAAACCCATGGATAGTTTCTTATTCTTCTGTAGCCTCCAAGTAGTTCAGAGAAAGTCTGCTGCACAGACCAGAAAGAAATACTTGTTGGTATGTGATATAGCTGGTTGACTTGAGCAGATTAATAGCTCAAGTTATGCATAGAAGTCTTAGTTCAGGTGAAACTGAATATTTCAACTGAAATATATGTATATTTTTAATCCGACTCAAATCTTTCCTTGAATGATGAATGGTCTGTTTTGTGATAGTTCTATGCAGCCATTCTAAAGAAGTTTTATGTATTTGAAGAATATAATTATTCTGGTAATTTTATTTGAAATCAGCTATAACTTTATTCTCTCTGATGAAGCCATTCTATATTCCTTTCTACTCTTTTTCACTCTCAAAAAGCCAACTTTAAATGCAGAAATACTTTCAATGATGGTCTCTCCACAGGGCCTTGAAAAAAAAAAATAAACTAGTGCTTCACTTCTTTTATAGCAAAAAAATATCTACATAAAATATATTTAAATAAAATATCTCTATAAAAATATCTAAACTAAATATTTTCACCTAATTATGTCTGTTAGTAGTTATGGTGAAAAAAAAATCAAGTATTTTATGTTATTTTGTTTTATTTTATTGGTTTATTCATTATATATTAGCACACAAACTGTTTGGAAACAGTAAATATTGACTTGTGTTTCATCAAATGCTAAATGTTTTATTAAAACATTAACTGAAACAAAAGAACAACACAAAAAGGTTAAATCACCTGCAGGCAGCTAAATTAAGCCATACATATTTTAAAATTCGTGTTCTGCCCCCTGCAGTCCTTTCTGTTTGTTATCTTCTCTTTCAGCTCTGGTGTAAATTACTTAAGCTATTTCTCAGCTGTGCTTAAATATATATTATTATTATTTTTGTTTAGGTTCTATAAACTCACTGTCCTGTAAACTTTGCTCAGACCAAAACCATAGTGTAAATGAAGTTTAGAACTAATCACAAAACCATTTATTTGAGAGGCTGAGAGATCTGTGACTGTTCAGCCGAGAGAAGAAGAGGCTCGGGGGGAGCTCATCAAAATCTATAAATACCTGAAAGGAAGGTACAAAGTAGGTGCTTTTCAGTAGTGCCCAGTGCCAGGACAAGAAGCAATGGGCAAAAACTGGAACACAAAGGTTTCTGTCTAAACATCAGGAAACGCTTCTTTACTGTGTGGGTGACAGAGCACTGGCACAAGTTGCCCAGAGAGTTTGTGGAGTTTTTCTCCTTGGAGATACTCAATTGCTGCCTGAACATGGTCCCGGGCAACCTGCTTGAGCAGGGGGTTGGACCAGATGACTTCCAGAGATCCCTGCCAACTTCAACCATTCTGTGATTCTGTGATCCCCAAAGGCTATGTAGAAAAAAAAAAAATTGAAAAATAATAATAATAATAAAACCTCTAGTTTTTATTTATACCTTTCATTGTAACACATGATTTGTTAATGAAAATACTTACTAGTTTTTGACTGAAGATAGGCTCTGAAAGTATTAGGCTTTTGGTAAAGTGCAACAGTTATTCTGGGAAGCGCTGTTATCCTGATATCACAGTTGCATATTATACTACTAAGTTCCATCAGGGAGAATGAAAGTTAACTGTGCTCTAGCTCTAAGAAGTTCTAAGCAGTTCTGCTCCTTATCAGTTTATTCTACCCTGCATTATCCTCAGAAAATATCTTGATACTTTTTTTTTCCACCTTTTTTTTAATTTTATTTTATTACATAGATAAAATTTAAATTACATGGATAAAACAAAATAATTTTCAGTCACTTGAAAGTTAGTAACGGATGTGAAATCTTAAATGAGGAGGACTCAGAAAGTGTGTTTAAAAATCTATATAAAACCCAACTTGGGAAAAAAAAATCTTAAAAGAGAGTTCTAAGATTGGAAAAGTAGCATCTAAGAACATTAGCTTATTCTTAATTGTGTCTGCTGTGCAGTACCTTAGAAAAGCTGATGCAGTAGTATTAAAGCAATGAAATTTTATATATTATGACAGACTGAACAACCAGTAGGTTGCTCAGCAAAATAGCGTAGAACTAAATTTGCTTTTAGACGATTACATAAGCCATAAAATAGCTTTTCTAAAAGCATAATTCTGCCCATGTCTGCCTTCAGCTGTGAAACAATATTTTCCATACATTGATCCTATGTTGTTCACACCTCATCTGACAAAATGAGACAATCTAAGATGCTCACTGAAGTGCACCATTGATTCCATATTTTTGCTTCCAGAGAATGTAATGGCCATAGATATATACAGTATACTGGTCTAGATCTATAGTTGCGCACACACTCATACACAGAAACCTGATTTATATCAGATCTGTTATTAAAGACATTAGTTCTGAAGGAGCTTGTTTCAGGATAGTTTGCAGATCCAAATGCCATCACTTCACTTTATATTTACAGTAAGCCCTGGTTGCCCTTTCTGAAAGAGTAACAGACTATCTAAACAGCTTAACTTGCCTCACACATTAAAACCCGTTAAAATCTTTAGAAGAATGCTACAGACTTTCCTCTAATCTGAAAACAGAGGAGCCAGCTATTTCAATATATTTCACAGGAGAATTAAAAAAAAAAAAAAAAAAGGAAAAAAAAAAAAGTATTATTTCTTAATCTCTATGAGTAGGATTCCAATTAAATAATGAAGTTAGGTTCTTATTGTTTCTGAAAGGGTGTGGGAGAAACTGAATAAGTTTTCCTGGTCAAACTCCTAGGAGTATAGTAGTCCAATATTACTAGAGAATAATCAATGCAATTATATGCTAGTGAGACTTAGCATTCAGCACATGCAGAATATCCCCACTCCCTGAAATGATCCAATAAATGAAATTATATTCTAGTAAATAGATTTCATAATATTCCCACATTTTCTTCAGAATTCTTGTTTTTATTTATTATAACTGGAGTTACTTGAGATGCCACTTTGCCATGTACTCTTTAAATCCAGAAAATTTGGGGATCTCATGCCATTTTGCTTTTCCTGTGTTGTCGGCATATAAGATTCTGCAATAGAAGTAACAATAGGAGTCTTGTTTTAATATATTGAAAATTGAAAAAGTTATAATAGAGCAAATTTCTTCTGCAGAAGAGCAAACATAGCCCATAGACTAATAGTTTTGCAGTAAATTTATCTTTTCTCTTTGGTTTATCAGCAAGATGCCTTTGTTGTACAGCTCTTGGCATCTTTTCTGTCATGAATAACCCTACACTCATTTCTATTCTATTTAATTATCCACGCTGGCTTAAAACATAATCAGCATTAAACCAGCTGTGCAACCTTGAAAGAACACCATATCAATAATACATTGTGAAAGAGGAGCAAGCAGGCTATTAATTTTAATAGGAGACCTCCCTTCTGGCTATAGGCTGAACACTGTTCCAGAAGCTATATCCATGTACTGCCAAGCAGTAACATCCCTGGTGCACTCATTATGGCAACAGAGTTCATTCATAGCCTGACATTGTGACTAGCTAGACAGCCATTCAGGGCCAGTAAGGTCACCTTTGAGTTGTAGGCTTCCCTGCTAATACAGTGGAATGAAGAAATGTGTTTGTTAAATAGTGAAGAAGCTTACTTGAATTTCAACATGTTTTGTCAACTAAAAATCTGCAATGGGAAAGCTGTAATTTAATGCTGTAAGAGTCTTAATCATTCTATCCTGTCAGTTATGAGTTCTGGCTAGAAATCTTAACTGCTAAAATCAGAAATTAATAAAAACATATATTTCCTGATCCCCTAAGCAGCCAGAGTGTAAAACAGAAGTCTTAAATGAAATACCTGGATTTGGACTTGAAATTCACAAGATCAGCTTTTGTCTTCTATGGCACTTTTAAAAATCTATCTATAGCTGCTGTTATTCAGTGAGCCAAACCCTTTCTAGAGAAGCTAAAGACAAGCAAAATTTTCAAAAATGATGGTGTTTTCCTGTTCAACACATATGCTGCATACTAATATGGCTCATTCAGCTGGAAACTTTACTGAGCTCAAGTTCTTGTTCTTCACCACAGTGATGTACCAGGTTGGTGCACAAAGAATTACTATTAGAGGTGGTAACAAGGGAGGCAAAACTCACCATAGCCTACAGTTGCTATAATGATGCCATGAATAGTATGCAATATGAATTCTCTCAAGCTTAGAAACCTGCCTGGCCTGCTATACATCACCAAAGCATTTATGCGCTGTGGTGATCATGGCACTCTTCACTCTGGTGAGTAGAGAACTTACAGAAAGCAGTGCTGAAAGACATGCAGAATCCATACTTGGTTTGTTTTGTGTAGTGGAAATACTGTAGTTCTCATGCTGAGGAATAAGGATTGTCTGCAATAATAAGTTACAAAACATGCACATATACTATTACTGCCTTATATAAACATTTAGTGTGATCTGTAGATCAGTGCAGCCATGAAGTGTATACAAATATATACAAATTTGAACAGATAAAAGAAATATTAATCAATTTCCTGTTAAAATTATATAGCAAATACTTAGAGTGTTTAAACAATGCTCACAGAAATATGGTTTGATTTTTGGGTAGTCCTGTGTGGAGCCAGCCAGGAGCTGGCCTTGATGATTCTTACAGGTCCCTTCCAACATTGTATGTTTCTTGTATGAGCTCAAAAAAATATTCCACAGTGAGATGTTTTCAAGCAATCTGTTTTAAATATACATTGTTCATTAATTTGATTATAAGATCTATGTTTCAATTTCATAGCGTACTTTGCAAATGAGCTTGAAAATAATGTTTCTGTTAGAGTCAGAGAATAACCTGGAGAATACAGAAACTTCAAATTAGATAGTGTTGTGGTTTCTTGGGAAGACAAATACCATCATTCCCAATGTCCCCTCTTTCCTCCTTTTCTCCAGATTTTATTGCTGGGCATAATGCCATATGGTATAGAATATCCCTTTGGCCAGTTTGGGTCAGCTGTCCCAGTTGTGTTCCCTTCCAACTTCTTGTGCACCGACAGACTCCTCACTGGCAGGGTAGCCTGAGAAGCTGAAAAGTCCTTGGCTCTTTGTGAGCACTGCTCTGCAACAACTATAAACACTGATGTTTTTCATGATGTTTTTCATTTTTATTTTCATCAAAAATCAAAAACACAGTATCACAGTAAACCTCTGCAAAGAAAGTTAACTCTGTCCTAGACAAAACCATGACAGATGAGAATAAAAATTTAATTTCTGCACTTTTTAAAAATCTACCCATTAGCACATTTCTAAATTAAAAAGAGAAGCTTTGCTGATCCTGCAAAAGTTTTGTACATTTAGGCATATGGTAAAGGCCATTTATTTACACTGAAAAATTCAAAGACTATATCTTTAAAGGGACTTGATCCTCCCACAGTGATATGTAGGCTAAAAATTCAAACCCTTATTGTCCTTTAAGCTGCTGTCTCAATAAGCAGACACTCTTTTACACTCTTTTTCACTCTTTTTCACTCTAAACTTTGCAGGTATCTTGAATTCTGCCTGTATGTGTAAGCTACGGAAAAAAAAAAAAAATCAGAATGCTGACATGACAAAAACTGAAAAGGTTCTATAAACTTAGTTGTTTTAACCATGTTAAGGATTTTGATGTAAAAACTACAATGGTGAACACTTTTTTTTTTTTTTTTTTTTTTTTTTAAGATCCACAAACATTAGATACATGTAGACACATTTTCCATCTATTTTGGTGTAACAGCCTTTTTTTTCCTGGTTATTTCCCAATTTCATAAACAACATTACTATCCCTAAAGCTGTCAATTCCTAATTGGCCTTATAGGTGGCTTAAATGATCCTTAAAGAAATTTGGAATAGCTCACTTTCAAATCACAGGAGGTCTTAGTTGGTCTTAGCTATGCTGGCATAGAATTGCAGTGATTTCTTATGACTAGTTTTGATGTGATCTGTTTATGAATTTTAATGAATATCTGCTAACTTAAACATCCTCAGGCTGAAAACTAAACAGGTAGGGCAGTGGTGTCCCTAGCCACACACCAGTATGTATTTCCTGATGGCCTCTACCTTATTATGTTTCTATTTTCACAATATATTTCAACTTTGCAGACAATGTGAGAACAAATTACATAAAAATCATTTTTTCTGGGCATACTTTTGGAGACACATTCTCTATGTTATTTCTTTATTTTTCTGAGATACCACTACCCAACAAATCTTAGAGTTAAGTTTTAACAGAACCAAGTGTTTTGTCTCTGTCACAGAGTGAGATTGAAGGTTCTGTCCCATTTTGAAAAATTAAATAATATGATGTCTCTAGCAGCAATAAAATAAAATAAAATAAAATAAAATAAAATAAAATAAAATAAAGTAAAATAAAAAGTTTATAAAGGAAAGAAAGCCAGCACTCCTCAACTGGATGTTCAGCACACCCAAGCTCCCTCATCTCATTCAAGTCCTGCTGAGTGTGTGATAGCATTGGAGCTTTGTATTTATGTACTGTGTATCAGATTCTGAGCTGAAGTGGGGTAGTTCCACTTCTCTCAAGCTACACTGATCTATGTTAACTCAAGATCAGGTCTTATTGCTATTTAATGGTATACCATTTTAAAAAGCTGAAGATATTTGACATATTTATGAGCTTCATATTATTATATGGCATGTATTTTCATGGATCTATGAAAATTTCTTGGGTGGCTGGAAACACTTCACTTTGCTTTACATCTGAATATAAATCCAAATCACTCTGATAGCTGTAACAGCACTACTGCTTGTCATGTCTTATTGCTTAAAAGCAACTCAACATATTTATGACAGTAAGACAGTAGATTATATCAAGTTAATCCCATTTTGTATACATTTGCATTTTTGCATTTGTTAAATATGTGTTAAAATTTAACAAGCAAGAGCAGTAAATGTAATGATTGATAAAACTTGTAGGTCATTGAGATTTTTTCAGCATGATGGAAACATATTTTGAAGTTGTGTTCAGTTATATTATTATTTATTTAATTTCTTTTTCTTTTTAAGAAAAAAGGAATTAAAAATTGATACTGAAAAAATTCTAGTGAAAAATGTTGTGCATATGTACAGACTGGGCGATGAGACGCTGGAGAGCAGCCTAGAAGAGAGGGATCTGGGGGTCGTGGTAGACAGCAAGTTGAATATGAGCCAGCAATGTGCCCTGGCAGCCAGGAGGGCCAATCGTGTCCTGGGGTGCATCAAGCACGGCGTCGCTAGTAGGTCAAGGGAGGTGATTGTCCCGCTCTACTCTGCGCTGGTGCGGCCTCACCTCGAGTACTGTGTGCAGTTCTGGGCACCACAGTATAAAAAGGACATGAAACTGTTGGAAAGTGTCCAGAGGAGGGCTACGAAGATGGTGAAAGGCCTGGAGGGGAAGACGTATGAGGAACGGCTGAGGTCACTGGGCCTGTTCAGCCTGGAGAAGAGGAGGCTGAGGGGAGACCTCATCACAGTCTACAACTTCCTCGTAAGGGGGTGTCGAGAGGCAGGAGACCTTTTCTCCATTAACACTAGTGACAGGACCCGCGGGAACGGGGTTAAGCTGAGGCAGGGGAAATTTAGGCTGGACGTCAGGAGGGGGTTCTTCACAGAGAGGGTGGTTGCACACTGGAACAGGCTCCCCAGGGAAGTGGTCACTGCACCGAGCCTGTCTGAATTTAAGAAGAGATTGGACTGTGAACTTAGGCACATGGTCTGAACTTTTGGGTAGACCTGTGCGGTGTCAAGAGTTGGACTTGATGATCCTTAAGGGTCCCTTCCAACTCAGGATATTCTATGATTCTATGATTCTATGATATGTTGGGCAACACCTTTGACAAACAAGTTTACACCATTTTCTGAACTTTTAATAAATATCTTTAGTTACTTTTAGTGCAATTATTATGTTATCTCTCTAAACTACATTTAAGTTCCTGAGAAAGATTTATTTATCTGCTTCCAGTAAAATGGATTGTGCCTGCAGATCTCTGAACAGCAGTACTGCAGAAATTGTAACATCTTAATGTCAAACTGTTCTTAATGTCATACAGTTACATTACATAATACTAGAATATAAATTCAGAGTTTTTTGCAGTTGATAAAATGTTTTCTTCTTCATAGGCACACTTAATTATTATTTCTGGGCTTTTCTCAGCCATGGAAGTGCCACCTTTGTTTCTGTGTCTTGAAAATAACATGTGAACTAAATAAAGTGAAAAACTGTGGGGCACTATTAAAAACAAATGCTGCCAAAATATGAAATGTTTATTAAAGATGAAAGAATAACAGGCATATTAATTATCTAGGAGCTGTATGAAGATATGCATAAATTCACCCATCAAGAAAAAAAAAGAAAAAACAGTGAAGATTCTAAACTTACTTTTAATTGATTTTGCTTACAAGGTTTTAGTAAACATAGACAGGAAAAAGGAAAGGGATTTTAAAATTTCTAAGTTTTTCACTTCTGTCTATAGACTTATCCTAAGGAAAACATAGCAGTTCCAATCGATTTTGCTCTTTCAAATCTAGAAGTCTATCAAATTTAATTAGGTAAAAGGTGACTACAGATGTAAAAGAGAAATTAATGATATTTAGAATTATAACAGCATTGATCTTCACACTGGAAGTGCTAACTGAAACAACACTCTCATTCAAATACTGATTATAAATGGAAAATTACTGGGCTAAAATACTCGTTACATTCAGAAATAGAGGGAAGAAAATAGAAATCAGTTTTACTTGTTTTCATTTTTATTTTTCTAAGCAAAAAAATACATTTCAAAGAGGAGAACCACGCTGAAAATATTTTTTGATACATGTGAATGTTTCACTTATATGATAAGAAATTCTTAATTTCCTGTCAGAAGTCTACTTGTTGCTTCATAGTTCTAATTCTTAGTAACAATCCCATTAGCTGTGTGCTCTTTATGGATTCCATGTCCTCATGGGCTCTTGATAAATTAATTCCAGTCATTGATTGTTCCACTACAGCAATGAAAGAATTAAAAATATGTTTGAGAACTGATCCTAAATTTTAAATTGTACTCTTTTTTTTTGATGCAATTTGGATTATACTATTACCTCCCAAGGTAATGCCTTGTTATATACCTCCCAAGACCTAAACTTGTGAGATATCTGCCGTCTTTCTAAGCATACGTGATTTCACACAATTTTAAAGCAACAACTCAGTAAGATCTTACAACCATTACAGTAGTGTTTGGCACTAAATATAAAGCTCTAACATGAGCTACTCCTTTCAGTCTGTAATTGGAAAAGTTGCTATCAAGTTTTCCCATACAACCCTCTTTCTTTTGCCAAATAGCATATCCTTTCATGTTGGTCATTTAATTACTTTGGGCATACTACTCTCTATCAATCGAACAAATGAATAAACTCTGGAATATATCCCCAACCTCATATGATGTGGATGCCATAGAAATTGTTGCTATTACATTCTATTTTAATTCATAATATTTGCAATTATTTTGTGAGGTCAATTAAGAATTAGTGTTCATCTACATTAGTAGTTGTCAGTACCATTTAAATTCCAAGTCTATAATGACATAGTGTTTCACAGTCATTGAAGATGACTGTGAAAGATGAGCAAGACTAGAGAACAAAAGTGAACAAAAAGAAAGCACCTGTGAGTAGATCTTGGGGCTGTCTGGATGAAAAACTTCACATCTTCTCTAAAAATAAGGAAATAAATAAAACCAGTTGAAATTTAAATGAGACCCTAGAAGAAATACTTGAATTCCAGTGTTACTTCCTATTCTGACAGTCTCCCCTATCCTCCTCTAGTGGTTAATGCCATACAGTTTTAAATCTCACTTGTTTCAGCAGTTTTTTCAATACAGAGTAACTTATTTTCTCTTGTTGGTAAGATACATTCATAATTAATCTTGTACCCACTATTATAATCTGATTAATTGTCAGATATATTTTCCTGTAACCTGACATTTATGTTGTCTTTTTTAGAATTGTGGTGGATTGCTAAGAAGAAAACACCGTTGACTTCCAAAAATATTCCAGTACATCTATGAAAATGATTCAGGTGGGAGAATTTATCATATATTTTCATAACTACAACACTAAGAATTCCAAGGGATTTCTGCCTGTAGTGAAGATTTAACAACAATTTACATATTTTTTGAATTACTGATGTGTTAAAATCCTAGCTATGAAATGTCCATTGACTTTAAAAAGAATTCAGCTTTAGTATCTTAGAACGTTATAAAGGAAAAAAATACATATGAACAATTTTGTCTGCGTTTTAAACATGAATAGTGTATTACTTTCTCCTCTTATTATTTGAGGTATCTCATTTCTTAATTTTTATATACGTAGGCATAGATAATTTTGTTGAAGGTCGTAGTTTCTGTGCAGAATTGTTTTCACACTAATTTTAAATGACAGCATAATAGGAGCTCAAAAGGCATCTGAAGAATTGTTTATCTGCTCACAAAATTATTGTGTTCGTGAAGAAACTTCATTCATATCTCAGTATGCACAGTGCTATTTGAAATTAATGCTTTTCTGATTTAATATTCAGTTGCATAATAGTAGCTGGTTTATATGTGTATTTTCTTTTAAGAGTGGATGTACTGAGAACACCCACACAGAACCTGGTGTTGAGTAACATCATTTTCTAGAACAGAGCAACTTTTCTGATATCATTACACAGTCTCTTACCCACATATTATAGTCTTCAGAGTTCATTGGTTCAGGACAAAAATATCTATTACTTGGCATTTTGGCTCAGAGTCTGGATATACCTTCCTTTCATACTTCATACTTCACTGAAAAAAATGAAATCTGATTATATGTATATATATACATCATCATATATATATCATATATATATATATATGACTATCCTGACCTTAGTTACTAGAAGGTAGTAAGACAATGAACACTACTAAGCCCCTAAGCTATATAAACAGCAGTGAAGTTACAAATTAATCCCAGTATTTGTGCAACATTATGCTCCTGTTTCTTGAAAATAATTGCCACCTTAAAAGCCTTTCATATAATGAGTGGCAAAAATGGATAGAGCTGAATATAGGTAGATTTGGTCATACTAGACCTCTCTATTAGTAGACTGTTGATCTACTACTGTTGACTATTTCTACATTGTTTTGTTTTGTTTTTTTTTTTTCATGAATGTTTACTACACATTTAGAAAATCTAATTATAACAACAGGGAGCTGTATCTCTTATGCAAGATTTGTTTTAGAAAAAAAAATTAGCCTTCTATTATATAATATTAAATACTTCAGTAAAAAAAAAAAAAAAAGTATCTATCTGTATATTGTTTTTAAAAAATAAATCCACCTTTTCTTTAACAATGCCTGCAGACAATCAAAACTAACAACAGATGTCAGAAACAGGTGACAGAATGTTTTAAATGGCAAGAACCACACTGTTATTATGAGTTATAAAAAAAGCTATGAGAAGAAAAATAACTTGACTTTCAGATTCTAAGTCTAGACTTCCACATATAAAATATTGCCCTTGACAGCTCTAAATACACATATCTAGTATGTAAAGTTCATGAAAGCTGTTTCCCTTTCTCCAAGGTCCAATTTATCTGAAAAACAAACAAACAAATAACAGACAAATACACCCTAGCATAAGTTACAAATACTTCATTACAGAAAAATTATTCAGAAGGCATAAACCAATAAAAATCAATGGGATTTTACCACCACTTGATGCATAATATTTAAACTACTGATTTTCCTATTATGAATATTTAGACAAGTTTAAAACAGTATAGAAAATTAATTTAATGCTCATATATTTGGCTCTGATATGGCATAAAGTGAACCTTCCCTTTGACCTGGTCTCATTTGATAAGGCTAAATTTTGTGGAGGACTAAGATGTATCTGGATACAGTATTGGTGCAGAGAAGCTGAAGACGCATGATCTCTCTGATAGGCAAAAGCTGCTGCTGCTGGGAAGTAAAAGTGTTTAGCATATCTGGTAAGTATGCCTGCGTATAAGCTTCAGTGACTGAAATTCCCTTCCTCCTTTTCAAAAATGTATTATTCCAGCAAAACTGTATTTTCAATGCATTGCTAAGGGATATTTATCTATGGAGAGATTTACATTATTACATTAATCCTGGGTGAAATTCTGGTCCTACTGAACTCAGTGAGAATTTTACTGCTGATTCCAGGATGCGTTTTAATTCATTAGTCCAGGATGACAATTGTGGAATAGTGTAAATTAGAATAGAGAATTTACAAAAACTGATTCTGTAGTAGAAATGGTAAGTCACCCTTAGCTACATGTAATGCTCTAAAAATGATACTATAACGTTAGCACTTTGCTATCTGCTCTTCTGCTCTGCATTGCATCTATCATGGACAAGGAAAAAGCTAGATATGCAGTGCCATCAGAGACAGGGAATATTAACACTTATTTGATTTTTCTTCCTGTCATGTCATTCTTATTCCTGATTTTTTCCTTTTTTTTTTTTTTTTTTTTTTTTTTAGCCAATTTTTAACTAAGTGAAATATATAGTGTCTTAAATTGGGACTACATGTATATGCACTTGAGAGGTGGCACAGGTGTTTTCCAGAAGAATCCTGTGTATATTGCCTATTTTGTTTAAGTGAAGGAATAAGGCCAAGCTCAAATTCATTTCTAATGAGCCACGTGTTAGTGTCAGGGTCTCTGCTGTCCACTCAAATGTCATAGAACACATCTGACTTTATAATGAGCCAAACAGTTGTTTCTTCATAATCTCAGTTAGCCTTCTGTTAGGTATCTGTTTCCAAATTTTACAATGCTATAGTGGAGGTTATGTGCTTTTATGGCTAAAATCCAGTTGAAGATGTACTTGTTCTACAATCCCTCACATTTTGTCAAACCTATTGGCAAGCAGTTGCCTTCATATCCTTTGCAGTGAATACGTTTGACCTTACAGAATCCAAGCGGCTTATTGCCTAGTTTTGATCTACTTTGTACACTAATGGGGAAGAGATCAAAACCAGATGACAGACATCAAGGCAAACAGCCAGTAGCAGAATGGTTGGCCTGTAGGCAGAAAACAGAAGTAAACCTACCAAGTATTATTTATCTCACAGGAAAACTACCTCAAGCTGACCACTTTTATGATTAACTCCTAAATGGTTACTGAGAACCACCACCAAAAATTATTTTGAAATTTGACAGCTTGAACCTTAAACCTTATTTCCTCTTCTAAAACACATTTTCCTGCATTGGCATTAGAAAAAAATGCAGAAGAAATACATATAATTGCACATAAATGTAGACAGTTCTTGAGAAATAGAAATATGTCTGTATGAGGGACATGGTATTAAAAGTTACTTTCCCATATTATTCTTAGTGCAAGGACAGTGTTAAATAAATTGGTTTCAAATGCCTTTAATCAAGTAAGTAGGCATTGTGTCTACTGGATTGTTTTCTCTAATATAACCACAAGCAAAAGGGTTTAACTACAGACATGGCAAAAAGAAAAGTTTTAAAAAACAATCTTAATAACAGTTCATTTTCATGATGAAAATAAAATGTTAGAACATGTTTCTGCACTATGATTGTTTTTCACCTCTACTGGCAAATAAATTTTATACTCAGAATAACTAATAATAGAAAAGCTCTACAAAATTAATAGCTTAGTAAACAAACATTATTTTCATAATTTAAAGTCACAGTTCAGCCTCCATAAATTACACTTTTACTTTAGGCGTGATGTCTTCTAATTCTTAACTCTTAACTACCTCAGATGTGTTCACAGATAGATGCTGAAGACTAGATCACAGCAGACTGCAATAAAAGAAATCCTAACAAACTGTTAATGTGTTACTCTTCTCTTACCGATAGAAAGAAGTAAAACAAATAAAACATAGCACACAAAACATCAAAACATAACCATTGTACATTGCAGAGATCTAAAAAAAAAAAATAAAATCAAAAAAGAATCAGACATATTGATATTAAATCAAATACCCAACATAACTATTCTTTCTAGCTTTTCACCTGTGTTACATATACAAACCTAGTGTCACATATTAACTAGTTATAATGCATTACCACAGGCAGATCTTTAGTTGAGAATCACCAAAGTATGTCAGTTAGAAATCCTGCAGGGTAAAAAGAAAGAGATGTATTTTACATGGATCCAGATATCTGAGCCCCTACCCTAGAGTTCAAGATCCAAGAGTCATTAACATGCTGTTCTCAGTCAGAAGTCAAGGTCACCAAGACTGCTCTCAGGCCTGTATTTATGAAGACCAATGCTTGGAGATCCAGATGTGTGTTTTACTGACTGAAACAAAAACTAATTATCAGCAAACATTAAAATCTAACATCAATACTTGTTAACTTGTAGATTTTGTAAAAGCAGCTTGCACAGGTGGAATGATGTGGAAACAGTTAGTGTGTGTGCTTTGAGTATCCAATCCTATACAGAAACACTACTGGAGTTGTTGATATTCCACAGTTTTAATTATATTTAAAACATTGCTATGGGATTTCACAATAATCTCTTGCATAAGCTACTGATAACATTGGTTTCATACTATTCTCAAAGTCTGATTTTGCCGTGGTGGAATTGCTTTGTACTACAGATAATTTGGTAAATAGCAAAAGAAGGCTATCACAATAAAAATAACACATAATAAGTATTAACATTTCCTTATCCATTTTTGATGATATATTTTAATTTTTAGTTATTGATATGGCAAAATCTGCAGTACTGTTTGCTTCTCTATATTCACAAAGGAAAGACTTGTTCCTCTTCTAAAACTTTTGTGGTTAGATGTTTTTCTTTCTCCATCTTCCATTTCCTGTCCATTTGGAAACAAGAAAACATATAACTTAATGTCTGAGCTTGTTGTGAATGAGACTAGTGACAGAGTAGTCACAATGAAATGATACAGAAACATTGCTAACTTGATTTTAGACTTATATTGTAAAAGAATGATTTCAGTTTTTTTTTAATGCCACTGCATTGTGTCCTTCAGATCTCTTGAAGAAAGATTGCAAATCTATTTAAAGGCCCACTGAGAATATAGTAACTAAACTAAGATAAAATTCTGGGAGGAAAGCTGTCTCATATATGAATTCTGAAGTAGTTCTCCTGAACTCGACTGTGGTATTGAAGGATGAAATGTTCCAATTACAGGATGCACAAACCATTTGGCCAGAAAACATGGACCACAAACACATTCCATTCATCCTTTAGATGGTATAACAATATAGCTGGGACTGGATTTTTTTCCCATTTAAAACTTTCACAGAGAAGTACAGTTTAGCTTGATTAAAACAAATTGTGACATGTTGGTTGGAAATACTTCTCACCAAGGTTTTTCTTTCAACATTGAAACAAGATATTTCTATTTTAAATTCATAATGGTGTTTTACTTTTAAAATCATCCTGTGGTTTCATTGTGAACCATTGAAAATCTTTTAATAAAATAAAATAAAATAAAATGATTCTGGTAGCTAGAGCAGTATTTTATTTTTAATATTTTTTTTTTTCACAATAAAATAAAAAGTTATATGAACATTTGAAACAAGTTGCCCAGGGAGTTGGTGTAGTCACTGTCCCTCAGGGTGTGTAAAGAAAAGTTGGATGTGGTACTTACGTGTCCAGCATAAGACATGTTACAGCCATGAAAGAAGTGCAAGCATATCCTTTTTTCAAGTTAAACTTAATTTTGCTTTGTGAATGAAAAAATAATAAGAAAAAAATCTTGGAAAAGTAGTATTCCCTTCTAAGAAACTTCATTGTAATCTACTAGGTGGCAGCTGTTCCTTGCAGCACGTGCCTCACTATTTAAATCTGGAATACACAAAACAAATTCCCATGTATAGGGGAAAAATAAAACAAAACAACAACAAAGTAAACAAAAAGTAGGAAAATAAAAGAGAAATGCTTGTAGGCTTATTTTATTTCTACCTGAAAGTTTCTGTTTATCTCAATATATTCTGATAAAAAGAATTATTCTGCATTGCTTTTCATTATCCAGTGAAGGACCATAAAATGTTTAAGGGACTGGAGCATAAGGAGAGGCTAAGAAAGCTGAGTATGTTCACCCTGGAGAAGAGAAGGCTCAAAGGGGTCTTATCAATGTGTCTAAATACCTGTTGTGAGGCAATAAAGAGGGAGCCAGGCTCTTCTCATTGGCAACTAGTGGCAGGAAAAGATAAAACGGTTAGAAATAAAAACGCAGGAAATACCATCTGACCACAAAAAATATATATATGTTTTTACTGTGAATGTGCTCAGACACTGGAACCGGTTGCCCAAGGAGGCTGTTGAGTCTCAGTTTTTTGGAAATTTTCAAAACCTGACTGGACACAGAATTGGACAACTTGTTCTAGCTGACATTTCTTGAGCAGGGGGGTTGGACTGGATAACATCAAGATCATCTTTAACCTCAACTGGTCTGTGATTTCCTCAATTCCATGATTTCTTTCCCTGAGATAAATGGATAAGAAAGAATTATTTTCAAAAGAGAGGTATCACTGTTGTCAAAATAAACAACAATAACAGTTGTATATTATTACCATTATTAATATTTATAAGGTTTGTACAACATAACATAAGGGATGATGAAATGTTCGTACAATCTAAAAATTCTTCCTTTATGGCATATTAGAAGATATCTTATAATAAAAGTCCTTATAATGTACATCTTCAAATCTAAGTAAATTCAAGAATTAGTACTAAAGACTGGAAACTGCTTTTCTAAGCTTCTTAAAATAATCTGAATTTTTGACACTCTCAAGGAAATGTCAGTCAATTTCCAATGGGAAGATTCTATTCTTTTGGATTTGCTAGGCTGGATAGTCTTTGATTATTTTAAAATGCCAACTCCATGAGAAACAAGATACACAATAGTAATAAAGTTGTTTAGAATTAATATAAATTTCAAGGCAGAAGCTCTGAACTGTATTCATGGGGAAATAAGAAAACTGTGAAATTTGTTCCTGTACAAAGTCATATACTATTTGATTTCTTGTGAATTTTGAAATGAATTAAGCTTTCATTAACACCCATATAACTTCACACACCTCAATAGTTTGTCACAGATAGAAGTAGAATTTGGACCAATGTGTACAGGCTCTACAACAGGTTATTTGACTGAGCTATACCATGGCTATTTAAAGAAAGCGTGACTTTACTTATTTTACTTATTATGGAGTGGTAGAGTAAAATTTTAAAATGCTAAAATGCTAGGAAGCCTAGAGAAAAGGAGAGTTAGGGGAGAGGCCTTATTGATCTCTACAACTGTTTCAAAGGAGGTTGTAGTGAGGTGGGGGTTGGTCTCTTCTCCCAAGCAACAAGTGGTAGGAGAAGTGAAAATGGCCTCAAGTTGTAGCAAGGGAGGTTTATTGGATATCAGGAAAACTTTCTTCACCGGAAGGATTATGAAGCATTGGAACAGGCTGCCCAGGAAAGTCATTGAATACCCTGGAGGTATTTAAAAGATATGTAAATGTGACATTTAGGGACATTAGTGGTAGATTTGGCAGTGCTAGGTTGGACTTGATCTTACAGGTCTTTTCCAACCTGAATTAGTCAATGATTCTATGATCCTAAAAATTAGTATGCCTAATCATTGTCAGCTTTTATTTATTTATTTATTTATAAATTGTAAACAGTAACCTACTTTTGAGTGAAACATACGAACTTTTAATGTGTCAACATTTGCTCTCAAACTTAATGCTGCATCCTTGTTCATTCTTTGTATACATTTTTTGTTCCAGTGTTTGAATAAACAATTTAACTGGAACATTTGTTATTGGATTAACCAGAATACCAAAAAGAACCAAAACCTCAAAACAAAAATCTTTGGAATAATATATTATACTTGCACACTGGCGCTAAATATATTGCTTCTCACTAGAAGTAGACAATTCTTCTACTGGATACAAATTTTGGGAATGGAGAAAGGTGTCTTATCTTACTAGGTAAGAGGAAAACATAATAAGCTACAGTTACTTAAAACAGCTTTCACAAGATGTTTCCAGTGTTTTGCATTTACTGAAACTTATTTTGAGTTTTATGAGTCTTTGATACTCTACTGCTGTTGGAAGATTATATTTTTTCTGCACATCTTTTTGTGTTTGATGTGTAAGCATAATCTTAATTTAGTTCCTGTTCACTTAAATGCATGAATAACTGTAAGCATCAGAAAACACATGCTGGAATAATGGAAATTAAAGTAAATAATGGACACTGAGAAAAAAGTTTACTAAGCTAACCAAAACATTAAAATATATAACACATTATATAAAACATTAAAATATATATGTATATATGTAAAAATCCTCCATGTACATCATACGCTTTATGTAATAACTTGAAAGCATCTTTTTTTTTTTTTTTTTTGTATACTTGCTCTAGTATCTTTTTCAATTTCTTTGCATATTGTTAGGAGGAAAATTTCAAATAAAACTTGTGAATGTACTTCAGAGTTCTGGATTTTTGAATTTTGGAGATAAACTATTCATTGTCTTAATTTTCAGATAAAACCTTGGATTTAGAAGAATTTAGAGAATTAAAATATTCATTAATATATATATGACTCATTTAACAACCAGAATACAGTAACACAGACAGGTGTGAAAATTTCCTGTACCGCAGGAAATTTGTTGTACAAGCATTTATATCCTTTACTTTAAAAGGGATATCTGAAAATACTAGGCATGCTGTTGAATACCAGGCAATTAAAATGTACTAGGTCGACCATTTATACCAACATATTTGTTATATTGTTCTTAGAAACACAATACATTTCCACAACAAATAGATTTCCTGCTGATCATCCCTGCAATTCTTGTGTTATTCATAAGGATGCCAAGGCAAACTCAATTCCTTTACAATATATTACCTGACAAACCTTAAATAAAGGTAATGACAACTAAATTCTTCCAAAACTCCTACCTCCCAGAATTCCATGCCAAGAACTTACCTTCTGTTTTTTGTTTTTTTTTTTTTTTTATTGTGAACATCTGTGTGACCTACTTTCTTATAATAAACTACATCTTACTCTGTTTCTGGGGATTGGTGGTTATACAGCACAGGAACACTCTGCTCTATTTAAGACAAAAACCTACTGTTGAATTCAATGTCACAACAGAGTTTTATGGCAGTAAGGAATTGCCTTGATAAATGGCCCTGACATTAGCGTTTTCATGACTCTATCTTCAATGTCATTGCATCACAGTGTAGAGTGCTAAAGTAAGGCCACTGCTACCTTCCGACAACATATTAAGTTGAAGCTCACTCTATCTCTGGATCCCATAGGCACAATAAATGGAGAAAATAACACATTTACAAACTGATAAAACCCAGCAAAGCTAATAAAATCAGACACTTTATAGCTTGGCTAATAGTATCCTTTGAAGGACATCAAATAACACATCATGTTATAACACTGCTCTGGGGGAAATCAAATTAGGTGCAGCAATGTTCTGAACTATGCATTTGAATAAGCAGGAGATACTAAAGCTAATCAACTCATAATGATTGAAATTTTATAATTAATGCACTGTTTGTGTTAACGTGGATATATTTGGCTTTGATAAGAGCAGCAATCACCTATCAAATTGTTCCAATTTCAATAAGGAAGTTCTTTCAAAATTTTAGAAATATTTCATGAATTACAGTCTCCTTCCTTACACTGTGTTTGATGGTCTATTAGTACAGTATTATCATATGTCACTTTAGCATATAGGACGTTTTGGGTAGTACCAGACAACTGTGACAATGGCTACAGTATTCCATTTGTTCTGGCTCCAGAAATTAATACAAATTAGTTTATATTCTAATAGCACCTTCTATGCATCTGTAAAACGATACAAGTTGCATTTGTTCTCATGTTGCAGTTTAAAACTACCATTCAACTTTTCTGTTAATCTGCCACAGCTCAATTTCCCTGTGCTTATCCGAAGTACCAAGCAAGTTCTGTGTTGACATTTATCTACTGGTTCCAGCTATCTTGATCTCTGACCATTTCCTCCATTTTAACAATGTTTAATCTGCAAGGAGTTCAAAATCAAACCTGTTAAATAGTATAGAAATGTGTTGCAGAGTGCCTTGAAAAGCAGTAACACTCATTTGTGCTCTGATTTTATCAGGTCTGACAAGCTAATCAAGGTTAAGTCTGTATAGTAATAATGCAGGAGATTTCCAGGGATGAGCTAGACTAAGAAAGAAAGGTTGTACTCTTCCATTTTTGTCATTATCTCTAAGATTCTGAAGGGAATTTTAGTCTGTTTTACAGGCCTTCTCTCAAAATATTTTTGACTACTAAGAACTTCTGAGAATCCAATTAGCCATGTTACTGTGCTATTTTTAAAATATTAAATATTATTTAAATTTATCGTTTAACTTTTAGATAATCTTTTAAAGTAAAAATATGCCAAATTATTTCTTACTTCTGATAAGTATTAAATATATTACTTTATATATTAAAGTATATATATATATACTTTATATATATATATACTTTATATATATATAGTTTATATATATTAAAGTATATATATATATATACTTTAAATATATTTTTTTCACCTTTTAAACTGTGCCTTTCTATAGAGCAGTGGAACTACTATAGGTAAGCAGCTAGATTTGTCATATGAATTAAGTTGTTTTGGCATATTTTCATGAGATCACAACACATCTTGTTTTACCAGAAAGATTGCTGCCTGCTCTGTGGTTCCATAATTTCTAGGTCAATGTAGTTCTTAAACAGTTGATCAAAGTAAGACTGACATATCTTGAAAGACAAGAATAAGCATTTCAGGAAGTGTTATTTATCCCATCTAAGCATATAGTTTCAGTCATCCTAATTAAATGTTGATGTATGATATAATAATGTCTGATATTGATATACTGTAATTGGTCATTCATACTCTTTTTTTTTTTTTTTTTGTCTTTTAATTAAGGACAGTGAATAGATTTATGCAGAATACAAGCTAAGCATTGAAATTTCTATCCTGTATTGAGTTAATTGAACATGACAATTGACAGTGATCTTATTTTTCAAAAACATGTAAATTTGACTCTCAAAAAGACTGTGTTTTCTGAAAATGGTTATAATGAAGACCCAGAAAATTAGACCCAAATCTCAGTTTTGCTATAAGAAAAATGGATTAAGGAATAGATTTATTAACCTAATAAGTTAACATATTAAGGTTGACCTTTTCCCAAACTGTGGAATGATGAGGATAGCCATATTATCTCATAGGTTTCTGCTGTGGCTCAGTTTGTTAACAGATACAGTATTATTTGATTAAAAAACATACATTGCCTCTCTGTCTTTTCTGTAATAGTAATGTCCTTTTCTTCCATTCCTTTTTTATCATCCTTTTTGTTTGATTGGCTACCTTTCTGAGGTGATCTAAATGATGCTTTTTAACGAAGATGTGTTAGATAAATAATAAATACATGCCTAAATATCCATAAACATAATTGATTATAATGCCTAACTGATAACCAGATGGATAATTGCTTCTAAGATGTTTAACTGTTTTCCACCAACACAGACTTGAATAGCTGAAGGTATTAAGGCAACATACAAAACTTTTACTACCAAAATCATTATGCCAGCAGAGCTGCAACAATAAGATAGCTAATTAAATACTAAGTATATAGGACACTTCTTTCCAAAAGTATCCAGCAGTTAAGATGAAATAAATCAAATTTTCATTAAATCTTATTTTTGCATAACATCTTGTGAATGATCTGTTCAAGATTTTACCTGCTAGAGTGTTTCATGCACTGTGTGAGGACTATTGGTAGCAGAAGATTACAACTTTCTAAAACAAAACAAAGCAAAACAAAAAACTTTCAGAGAAGTGAAGAGAGATTAATTTCCCAAAATCTTCTACAAATTCTTCCTCTTGATAGTGTTTTGTCTGCTTTCAGGCTGTGTGCTTTCTAAATGTATTCTAATGATACATTAAGAAGATACATAATGATTGTATCTTCTGTGCAGCATTTGTGACTTGCTGCAGTCAGAGGTTGTTATCTATGCATCCTGCTACTGAGACTGGCTTTGTTATCTAATGAATGTGTCTTAATGGGCTTCATTACTTTTTGGGTATATTATAACTACAGTGTCACTTCTAATTTGTCCTGACTATCTCTTTGGATGCTTCTACAATAGAACAGTTAATAATTGAGGTTTTTGTTTAGTAACATCCTTATTCTGGTCTGGATTTAGTATGTCTGAATGTGCCAACGTAAGGTTACTTCTTGCCAGCTGTTTTTATCTTCACTTACCCTGTGTTTGTTCTCATCTGACCTGTGTTTCACCACAGCTTTGCTTTCTGCTTTTTTTTTTTTTTTTTTTTTTTCCCCCCCACTTCTGAGTGTGCCAGTTTAACATTGAACATAGACCTACTCACCTGTTACTTGTGGATTCTAATTATTTTCTCTGTTGTTACAGACTCCTGCCTAAGAGTTTCCACCCTCTTTTTCTTTATCTCAGCAGCAGAAGAACCTCTCATGGGACACTAATTTTGTAGGTAGGTCAGATTTACTGAATGGAATGAGAAGGCTTCGGTAGTTCCCAGCTCTAATTTCTTGTGACTTTAAAGTTGACTTATGAATTCTGACACAACAGAATGTTTAGGTGTCAAATACAGGGAGACCAGGAGATCTTTCCTTCTCCTTATCCATAGACCCAAAATGCAGGGATATTAGCCATCATGTTGACTCCACTCTTCCCACCATGTAATATGATGCTATGAGAGACTGACTTCTGCTTGCACTGTGTTTCATCGGCTTCTATTCCACTGCTTTAACTATGGTGAAATACTGACTGATAAAGAGTTCTCTTGTCTCTGTTACCATTGTTAGCACTCCTTCAGCATTTAATGCTCTTTCTCTAACTTTGTGGGTAGCCAAGGGAAGATTTAATACACAGATTGCCATTATTTGCTATGACTTTTCAAATTCCACAGCAGTCTGTTGAATAAAATAGACAAAATGTTCATTGCCTGTTCTATCTTCTTATAATTTCTTGTGTCTGTATAACCCTTTGCTGTTGATAATTGTACTTGTTTACATTTCAGGCTTCCACAATGATTTTTAAATAAATATTAACATCTTTCCGGAAGACATCGCCACCAGCAGCTATTTACATTTTTCTTTCTGCTTTCAAACTGAGATACCATTAATATTTTTCTTGAGACCAGGGCTTGATTCTGCCTGCACTATCTTAGAGTGCTTAGATTTCCTTTAGTTTTCTTACCATCGTGCTTTCAATTTACCGTTCACAAATCTGTTATTTATGTTCTTGTTTCCTGCCCATGTCTGTGAAAAAGTCTTGATGTACTTGTAAATGGCATTTGAGTGCATACCAAAATCTCTTTGATAACAGTCAAACAAATCTATGAAAAAAATGGTCTCTGCCACAAAACCAGTTCTCAACTCTTCATATACACTTCTAGTTCAATACAGAGATATATTTTTTCCTACTGTTTTTCCATCTCTCTTTTTTCATCATCCTGCGCTGAGGCTTGTCTTGATCTACTAGTAGTTCTTAAAACTACCCAGTTATTGCTGGGCAGTTTCCAATCATCTAAACTCTGGCATCTGCTCAAAATGTTATAGGATTATATTTCTACAAATGTTTTGATGTTACCAGTGGGGTTCTAAAGAGCTCTATTTTTCAAATAATGCACATATCTGTTCCTGGTTTCTCTGGAAAACGGCAGTGAAACATCACTTGCAATTCTCTACATTGGATGCAATCTGCAATATAACTAATGCATCTTCATTAGAATGACAGCTCGCAGCAGATATTTTGTGTGCTAAACTCTAGCAGCAAGTGAAGCAGTGATGAGGCTTGGAGCATGTCCCAAAATGGTGAGAAGCACACATATTTCATACTTGTTCAGCTGGCAGTAGCCTATGTAAAGTCACTTTAGTATTCACTTTAACTTATAAGGTAATTCTAAATGAAACAGCACCTAGTTAGGCTCTTAAGAAATTTTTTCAAAAATGATTCTGGGCTCTTGTGGACAACTACCCAATTCATAAAACTACCATAATTTGTTAGTCAAATACTTCATATGATGAGAAGATAAAGTTCAGGATCCTGAGGGGAGAGAGGAGGGTAAAAAGCAAGCTAACAACCCTGGACTTCAGGAGAGTGGACTCTGGCCTCTTCAAAGATCTTCCTGGAAGAGTCTCAAGGGTTAAGGTCCTGAAAGGCAGATGTGTACAAGATAACTGGTTAATATTCAAGGACCACATCTTCCAAGTGCAAAAGAGGCTTATTACAATGAACAGGAAGTCAGGCAAAAAGAATAAAAAAAAATGTTAAAGCCTGTGTGAGTGAACAAGTTGCTCCTAGCCAAAGTTAAACACAAAAAGGTAGTATACAGATGGTGGAAGCAAGGATGGGTAAACTGGGAGGAATATGGAAGCAATACTGAGACATCCAGGGATGAAGTTAGGAAAGCCAAATCCAAAATAAAGTTGAACCTGGACAGCTTCGTTGCCCTTCTCTGGACTCACTTGAGCACCTTGATGTCCTTCTTGTAGCAAGGGGCCCAAAACTGAACACAGTACAGCCTCACCAGAGCCGAGTACAGGGGGACAATCACTTCCCTAGACCTGCTGGTCAACACTGCTTCTTACACAAGCCAGGATGCTGTTGGCCTTCAAGAAGGCCAGATGTACCCTTGGAAGAGGATCAAGTCAGGGTATACTTGAATGGACATATGTAAGTCCACGGGCCCTGATGCACCCAAGAGTGCTGAGAGAGCTGGCAGATGTCATTGCAAGGCCACTTCATCTGAAGTTTTGCACTTGGGGACAAATAATACCAGACACCAGTACATGCTGGGGGCCAAGTGGACCAAGCTTTGCAGAAAAGAACCTGGGAATCCTGTTTGATGCCAGGTTGAATATGAGCCAGCAACGTACTCTTGCTGCAAAGAAGTATAAAGAATGCAAACAGTACCCTGGGATGCATTAGGCAAAGAGGTCAAGGGAGGTGATCCTTTTCCTCTGCTCAGCACTGGTGAGGCTGTACCAGGAGTACTTTTCCAGTTGTGGGCTGCCCAGTACAGGAAAGACAGACATACTGGAGAGAGTCCAATGAAGGACCACATAGTTTAAGGTACTAGAACATCTCTTCTATAAGGAAAGGCTGGAACTGTTTAGTCTAGAGAAGAGAAGGCCTGGGGGGATCTCATTAACAAATACCTGAAGGGAAGGTGCAAAGAAGAAGGAGACTGTCTCTTTTCAGTTGTGACAGAACAGGAGGCAAAGGGCACAAACTGAAACACAGTTCCTCCTGAAAATCAGGAAAAGAAATATATATATATACATAATTTTTATTTTTATTTACTGTGCTGGTGTTGGATCAGTGGTACGGGTTGCCCAGAGAGGTTGTGGAGTTTCCCCTGCTTGGAGATATTTGAATGCCTCTTGGAAGTGGTCCTGGACAACCTGCTCTAGGTAGCCCTGCTTGAGCCAGGAGCTTGGGCCAAATCACCTTTAGAGGTCCCTTCCAACCTCATCCACTCTGTGATTCTGTGATATTCTCTAGGATTAATACATGCTATTTTGCCCAGAGAAGTTGTGGATGCCCCATCCCTGGAGGCGTTCAAGGCTAGGTTGGATGAGGTCTTGGCCAACCTGATCTAGTGGGTGGTATCTCTGCCTATGGCAGGTGGGGTGGAGTTAGATGATCTTTAAGGTCCTTTCCAACACAAGCCACTCTATGATATTCATCTTAGAAAAAAAAGACTTATGATCTCATCCTCAAAGATTCTTAAATGACTGGCTCAGTTCCAATACTACAAAATGCCCAGGGCTTTTGGGTTAAGTGAGGCATGAGTGGTATATTGGTAATTATGTTGTTGTTGTTGTTCTTGTTGTTTGTTTGTTTGTTTGTTTTTGTTTTTGTCATTCTCAATGAAAAAGCCAGAAACAGATATGTGAAAAAGCATCTACCCCTTTGCATCTGGCTTCTTGCATCTATCACAATAACAGAATCAAGGCAGTTTGGAGAAACTTACATTCCTACTGATTGCATGGTGTTAGTCATTAAAGTTTTATTTAATTAATAGGATACAAAACTTTTAATTCTTAGATAGTATTATTAAGCAACAGCAAATAATTTATGATATCTCTAATTTCATTTCCTTAAATTCTAGTCTGCACTTTCTGATAAATTAAAAATAAACTGTGTGTTATTTTCATTCTATGTGAATTAAAGAATATATCAGGCATACCTTCTGGCTCATCCTTCAATGTTATGTGTTGTTCAGCAGCAGGATGTATTCTTGAAAAATGTAGAAAAAACATTAAAGGCTAGCCAAGGTGCCCTCAGGTTTACTTGCAGCCTCAATGTTCATACTGCTAAGCAGTGTGATAAAGTTTATGTTCCATCAATGTGTGAATGTGCTCCTTGGAAGTGTTTTTGCTTCATGCCTGAACAACCAGCAATAAAGAGAAGGGGCATGGCATGTGAAGCAGATCCTATCCAGATGCACCCTGATGTCCTTTCTCTGCACTGTGCCAGATAATGGATGGGACTGTGACCACAGATTATCAACTCTAGTTTTGTGTTCAGTAAAAATGAACACATACCAGACAGATTTAAGTCCTTCCTCCCTTGTTGAAAAGGCTTTTTTTTTTTATTTTTTTTTTTAAGAAGAAGAAAAAACTTGTAGATGGACATGCTAGAGGCAGAACTTCACTGTGAAGTAACACCAAAAAATATAATACAAAGCACAAAGTGACTGAGCATGAACTTTGCTTTAGTGAAAATTCACAGATGATTTGAACATTCATAGGCTAGCTGACATGCATACCATGGCAGCTTTAAAGCTATCTGGGTATGATTTCAATGTTTAAATAGTAAGTTCAAATGTATGACAGTGATAACTCTTAACCTATTGGATCAGCATATGGTTTCAGCAAGCTTAAAAATGGCAGGTATTCATTCATCAGAGCAATTACAATTGGCTGAATTCCCCTCCCGATACTTTACAGTAGGTCTACAGTCACTGGTCCTTGCTGGATGGAGTTAGAGGCTGAGAGTGTGGCTGTTCAAATAGCATTTTGCAGAGGCTGAGATTTTTTCAGGAAACATTTTGTTTATTTACTTTCTGTCTTTATGAAACCTGGGAACAGATTTCCCTGCCCTTGCTCTGCCCTTGCCCTGCCCTTCTCCTCAACAGAAAGCTAATACTTGACCAAATTTCATGTACATGTAAGTAGTATAAACTAGAAGGTTTGGCTGAGTCTAGTACACAGATCATATATGAAAGGGATGCAGGTAGCAAACATCCTAAAAAAATAAGTGTGATGTGAGTTGTTAAGAGCCTGAGTTTCTGCATCTACATTTGCACAGATCACAGATACCTTGACTAGTTACGTAAGAACTGAAGTAAATAACTACTTTCAAGTGTGAAGAAATTTTTCTCCAGATAAATTCCTCAAGGCTATTTTCCAAGCCTCTGATAAAACAAACAAACAAACAAACAAAAAAACCTCAACAACTTAATATATGAAATTTATATAAATATTAATTTTTTAAACCGACAGGCTATGCAGTAAAAACAAAGGCCTTGAAACTGATAAAACACAAATAGAAAGAATGTAGTCATAACTTGCTTATAGAAGACATATTTTATGGACTTTGAACCCATAAATCTAATCACTAGACTGAGGACTCTACATAAGAAAGGCTAAAAACTAAACAAAATCCCAGTTGTCAGGCATAGAGTAGGACTGCTGCTTTACACTAGTTTCATTAGTAAACATTTCTGTCAGTCTTGTAATTTGAACTCTGAAGTCCAACTGAATAAAATTTTACCTCATCTTATGATTAAGGCTGACAGATATTTCTGGTAAAATATGAATTAGGGTGAAAATTTACAGTGAGGATTGCAAATCCAAGTAGAGCAATGTGAGAAATAAGAACACTCAGAAATGTTTAGCAGACTCAGGAACTGCCAAGTGTTTCCTAATAAGGTCCAACAAGTTTCTGAGATGGCACAAGTCAGTGCTCATCCTAAAAATTCAAAAAGCTAAAAGGCTCTTCTTCAGCTCTAATCAAGTCCTCAGGTGTCACAATACAGAAAGTAGCAGCGATAGATAAGCAGAATCTTGTGCTGCTTGTTTTTTGAACTGTAGGGAATTTATACCATAAGAAATTCATTTAACATGAAAAAATATTTTTGGATTATAATGATAAAATATTTATACTCCAAATTTAGAAGTTATTGGTAAATATTGGTAAATGATACTATATAAACATCACGTAAAATATATTTCACTGTAGCAGGGAGTTATAAATGGGAGAAAATAGGAAGAGAGAGTGAGAGAAAAAGGTCAACGTGCAAACTACAAATGTAAGCACTTGTATAATTATGTTGATTCCCATTAGTGTTTTGTCCTTCAGCTAAAGTCATTAAGGAAACCTGGTTATTCTTTGCAAATGTACAACTGTGTTTTCACAGTGGAATGATTTTTTTACAGGTGGCATGATGACACCTAAGAAAGTTTGAAGAGAGAAACTTTAGGCCCCAGAAAACTGAAAATAAAAGTAAATATAATAGCCTTGCATACACAAGTAAGAAAAGATTCCGGGAATGAAGGAATTGTAACAGGTGACACTGCATGCTCTTGGTTTGCTGGTTTTCACTTTCACTCAACCATTGTCTCTTAAAAAAATATCCATCTTTAACTAAAGTCATATGTCCCTTTCCTCTAACAAATGTCATCCATATTCATAAGAACCAATTGCTTTGAGGAACATGTTCTCAGATAGAACCCAATGGCTCTGCACATTTTGCTCTCACAAGTACAGTATCACATACCTTTAATTGATATAATGACATTGTGCTGTTTTATTCATCTCATGCTACTATGAAAGTTGGCTTATTGCCTAGTTCAAATAATCTAAGCTTGTCAAAAGAATGAGGTAAAAGCAGCTTTCTGGAACAGTAATTTGTTAAGTGCCTATCTGGCAGATTCTTGTTCCTGAAGTCATGTACTACACAGGGGACAGAGGCTAGCTTTCAAACTTTTTGTTCCAACTCTGTAAATGCACTGGGACTGGATTAGAACAGTCAATAGCACAAATCCTTCTCGAAAATGTAAGAGGGTTTTCACCTAAGTAATTATATGAATTATATGGAATGACAATGTAAAATTGCATTTTATTTTATTTTATTTTATTTTATTTTATTTTAGAAAGATTATATTTTAAGGATTTTTATTTTAAGTCAGTCTTCAGCAACATTTGAATCTGTTCTGGGGGTATCACAGTGTTGTACATACAATTTCTAATTCTGCTAATCCTATAGCCCTGTCACTTCCCTATATTGATGGAATAATTTTCTACAAGTCCTTTCTACAAGACACATGTAAGTTCACCTAAGACTTCATTTCTACTGAGGACGCTCACTTTCATTTGCATAAAGTTCTCCAGTATTGGTATAATTTTCTGATTGTTGGGTTTGTCTGTCTTGGCTTCACTTATTCACCATTCCATTTTCTGTTGTAGTTGTAACAGGTTTATGAGGGTCCCCTGGTATTGCCTCTTTAAATTTCCTTCCAGCAGCGCAAGTTGTTCACTAACCTTCAGTGATGGGATTGGAGCTGAGAGCTGTACAATTTTGGAAACTTTCAACTGACAAATAATTCAGTAATTATGCATTATGTATTTGTTGTATCATATGTAATAATACATAATGTATTTGTTGGGAAGCTATTCATACTGCCTTACCTACCTAACTTTAGGCTAAAGAAAAACAGGAGTGCCCTGATTAGTCAAAGTTGAGACAAGTAATTCAGATGACACTGTTGATTGGCCCCAAATCACTCCTTTCATTCCAATGTCTGTTTATGCTAACATTTTAAACATTATTTTTTTGGAGAAAATCAAGAAAAGATGTTAAATAAGAAAGAGCTTCACTTCAAGATTTAAACATTTTCATTAAAAACATTTCCATTTTCATTAAAATATTTGATTTAAAAAATAAAATAAAATATGCAGGTGAAAGTTTTAATTCTCTCTTTTAATTCTGTTTAAAAAATAAAGGGGGGTGAAGGTAGACGACTGAGAAAAGCTTCTATGATATGTGATTGTGATTAGCTAAATGGAGGTAAATGCAAAGGGGCAGAAAATTACATTGCTGGTAATTATTTGGAGGGAGTTCCATGCTGAAAACCAGAAAATTATTTTTCATGAGCTGCAATAACTCTACTTTATTGCTTTTGGATTAAAGAAAAAATAGGAAAAGATGCATTTAGAAATTTACTCTAAAATGTACTTCATTTTGAATTTTTACTCTATGTTTAAGATATATTTAAAGTTTTACATTCTTGCACAAGACAATTATAACAAATATATATATATATTTTCCTCATAACATTTTTCTCATTCACAAATTCAAGTAGAGTTGTTTAAAAGACTATATATTCCAGTTCAGTAGCCTTGATTTTCTGTTGGACTGGTCACCTGCAATTTGAAGGGCTTTGGGAGCCCAGGGGCATAGTGTGAAAATGGATTTCATAGGGTTTGTATTTCTTTTCAGCTGTTATTATTTTATTGAAAATTTAATATTGTTCTAAGAAAAATAAGATTTTGTTCTATTCATACTTTGCCGCCCTACCTTTCTTGGGACTACCTTGGAATAATGGTATTAAAAATGAAATGCAGGGCTGCTCTAATTTCCTAAAGCAAAATCCTTTAAGGTTTGGCAGATAAATTTTAAAAAGCCCCTTAGGAACTGAGAGATTTTAAAAAATCTACCATCAAGTCATCTTTTTTTTTTTTCTTTTTTCCTGTTAGAAGCAGTATGGTCTCTACTTTCTACCGTGTATGTAAAAATCTTTAGAATAATCTATGAATTTTTAAAGGGTCAGTTACACAATAATAGAAATGTATCTTCCCCTGAGCACAGCATTCCTAATAGCCTTCTGAAAACAGGACTCTGTAAATCTTCAGAACAGTTTAAAATAGACAAAAAATAACTTTCTTTTGGAAGTTTCATTTTCAATGCTATAGCCTGGAAATATGTTGCAGAAAGAGGAGGGGAAAATTAAGGCAATAATCATAAAATAGAAGCAAAGTACAGCTTCAAATCATAACAGAAAATTGAATGATACATATTAAATATGGAGTTAGGTTCAAAATTCTAAAAGTTTTTAAATATTATCATAAAAGTTAATATCTAGAAAGATATTATTAAAAGTCCTATGAAGCTTGTCTGTTGTAAAGAAAGGACAGATGGTGAGCATCTTTTATTCTTCTTAATTCAGACTTATTCCCTGGAAACATGATGTGAACCCCAGATGAATTCATTTAAGCATCACTGATGTTGGTGGCAATAATAGAGACAGAAGTATCACCTGGATGTTGTGGGCTGTGCACACAAACATACCTGTAATTTTGTTACTTTACAGCCTCCGTCATTTTCCCGTCTACTATATGCCAAACCTTAACTGAATGCCTTAACTAAAATACAACCTTACTGAAAACCTTGCTTTCCACTGAAACTGCCACATCTCCCTCACTTTCTCACAGCATATTTTTATCCTCTAAATTAAGTTTCCATGCTCAGGTCCCACACTATGATTTCCTTCCACTTTCCCGCATTCAGTTAAGTCTCCTCAAGTTAGTCTTGTTTCAGGCTTCAGCTATGTGTTCTCCTACTGCAACACCAGTCTCATTGTACTGGAACACTTGTTCCATTCAGTTGAGGATCAATGGTCTCAAAGAGCTTATCTTCTTCTGCTACACGACTATGTGAAACGTTGGTAGGGCTCTTAGCATTTTCTGCAGATTATTTTAAAATCATTCAGTTTGGACCTTCACAACTGTTTTGTCAGATCAGAGGAAAGGGCATTTTGCTGTTAGGAATTCATTCAGGTAATTCATGAAGTGAGTCATCACTGTGATTTTGTGCAGCTTGACTTACTCCATGGGTACAATCCTGTATTACAATGTCTCAGGTGGAAAAGCTGGTTTAAGAGGTTCCCAGTGCCTCTATTTCCTGTTTGATTTTCTTCGTCTCACCCAGAGTAATTGACTGTCCTGTCGGTTTTGTTGATACTGCTGTTTGAGATGTCATAATAAAAATCAGATTAGTGAAATCCAGATGAAAGAAAAAATCAAGCATAGGAATTATATACAAAAATTCAAATCTTTTTTCATAAACCAACATTCACTCCTGTTAACCTTTTGCTTTGCTCTTCTTTAGATTGCCTCCAACTCATACAGTTTCTTCTGCTTAAAGGACACACCTCGTTAATGCCCAGCTAATTTTTCAGACCAGAGCTGCTTGACTGCTATGTTATGCAGCTAGACAATACCAGTTGTTCATTGGCATCTCTGATTTCCAGTAGAGATGGCTTAAATGCAATACAGCTACAAAATGGACAGATAATTATATAGAATAAAGGCCATAGAAATACTTGCCTAATAGCAATTGAGGAGACTACTATGAAAATTTATAGTATCTTACAGATAGATGTAAGAATCACAGAATTGAAGAGGTTGGAAGGGACCTCAAAAGATCATTGGGTCCAACCCCCCAAAGAAGAACTGATATCTGTGCTATTTTGTAGCTTATGTTCTTTTAATTTTATACCTTTTCATGTACTGTTAAAAGGTTAAAAATGGGTTTTATATCCCTTAATATAGTTCTTTGGGTGTTTTCTTTCAGCCACAGATTTATCAATGCAATTTTTCTTGCTTATTATGTAGAATGTGGGATCTTTGCACTCTGTAGGCCTGGCATTTCGATTCCGTGAAAAAAAAAAAAAAAAAAAAAAGTTTCTAAAATAGTTTCACAGAAGATGTTGCAGGAACAATTGGGTCTCTGTTTAAAATGAACTGTTAAAATGATTGCCTAAAAATGACATATTTTCTCTGGTGTTTTTACAGCTTCATTTTGTGATCAACATACATGTATAACAATGGTCAAGTAGTAGCCCAGGAAGGTTTATAGCAGTGCAATTTTCTGTCTGCAAAGCACTCTGAGTGATCACAGTGACAAACTGTGATCATGATAGGCTGAATCTCAATCAAGAGCCCAACCATTCTACAGTTAATGCATTGAAGACTATTCTTCTCACCTGAGGTTAAAAGAATCACAGAGCTCATTGACACTTGAGGTGCACTTTCACCTCCTCCTTGTAGAAGGAGAGATCAGGAAAAGCTTTCTGTTTGTATAGGGCAAATCATACTAACTCTACACTGAAGATGCATTAATCTGGGGAGGCACACATAAAAAACATATGGCCAAATATCTCTCAGATTTGGAAAGAATTAGTTGCTATCCAGTACTTAAAACAGTACTTAAACAGAAGTACAAATCGCATAAATTATATCTATGAGAATAATAGAGCAAAGATTTCAAGTAAACTGTGTAACTGCTAAAATGCCCATCCCAATGAGTAATGAAGGAAATTTATGAGTGACCTGGGTCATTAATTCTTGTTGAATATTTAGTGTTTAGATCAGATTAGGATGATCAAGTGTTTATTGTTTTACTGTATCAAAAGTTTAGATATGCCACTACTACTACCCATGTAAAAATGATAAAGTATCCACTACAAAGGCTTTTGGAATTTTGGCAATATACAGTATTGCTGAGTTAGAACATGGCACCAACAAAATATGTTGTTACCGGCAGACATTGTTCAACATAAAATTAAAAATAATAGTGTCTGTTGTTTGTTCCATTGATCCATCAATGATTTACAGATATATAAAAAGATAAGCATAGTGTAAAAGTAAATATGAATACCTCAAGAACATAACTACCTTCAGAAAAAAATGAGTATTTATAAAATTAACGTTATTCTATAGAGACTAATTTCAGTAATCTCTTTCTTTAATCAGTGGATATCATTCTGAAGGAGATAACTCAAAATATTGAAGCTTAGCAGAACTTTTCAGGTGAGCTTTTTTGGTCTGTTTTTGCCATCAACAATCAGGAAATCATTATCTTTAAACTGAAATATTTTCTATTTCTGTGATAGAAAAATGCAGCAATAACAAAAATGCATATAGCATTTAATAACAAATAACAAATAATGCATACTAGAAAGTAACAAGCACTATTTGAGTGATGAAACTTAACTCAACCATCTAAACTGCTCAGAAACCAATCATCTAATCTACTCAGAGACGTTTATTGAAACGCTCAATGCTTTTGCACCAAAGGAACTTGAATATTTTTTATTTGAAGAGGTTTCTCAAAAAGTTAAGGAATACAAATGAACATCTAAAACAGGAACTCCTATGTTTTTAAGATCTTAACCTTCACAAATACATGAAGAAAAGAAATAGGTAAGATCAATGTAAACAATTTTCAGTTCTTTTTCTCAACACCATGATTTAATACTGACAAAATAAACTGAAAGAAGGTTCTGTTGAATCCTTTTTGGGATCCCTCATGGAAACAAAACAAAAAAAAACAGCAAAAAAGTCTAATAGGTGCATTACTCTCATTATGTTAATCACTTTCATAATGCTACAGTAACAGTAGAAACACAAACATAACAATATTTGTACTTTCAGATTCCCGGTCTATTCTGTTTATGAGAAATCCAGCATCTCATTTAAGGCTCAGTAAGACACAGATTCCTTTGACTGTTTCAGTTAAAGGTAGCTTTCTTATCCGTACCCTAAAAATTCCAGGAATTTAAATTAAAATAATTCTTTCCAATGTCTTGCCTAGTACAACTTCCACCTCTCACAATCACTGGCATTGAATGAATCAAATCAGCAAACCAAACCTCCGTAGGCCAGTGACCTACCTGTCATCACAGGATGTGTTTGTTTGTTTGTTTTATAGAATAAATTGATTTATTTACATAATTTTGTAACTATGTAAGTTGCAGCATTATTATTTAAGTCACTGTATCAGAAAATCATAAAACTATAATATTATACAAGAAACTGCTGAGAAAAAATAAATATAGAGCTACTCTAGAAATTCTGTTGACCTCTGTACTGAATTCAACTGCTGTCATTTGATAGATTCAGCAGTGTCATGGGTACCTTGAATTTTGCACCTTTGCATTCCATGACTTTCAAGTACTACCAATGAAAGATTTTCATTGATTTAACCGGGAATGCACTTACTGCAAGCTATTGCACATTTCCGACTTATTTATGTACTTTAGTTTGAAAAAAGAAAATGTTTTGTTTTGTTTTCAGGAGACAGGCCTCAATACTTTATTTGTTCATAAATTTAGCAGAAGTGATACAATATCTTTAACCTGCCTATATACAGGAAAAAAAAAAAAAAAAAAGTTACTTTAATGACATTGAATGATATAATTTTGTAATTTATTCAGGTAGTTTGACTATTGATTTGTTATAATCAAAATTCAAAATGATGAGAGAAAAAAAAAAGCTACAGTTAACATTAATAACAGAACATATTGATTATGAAATATCCTATTCAAGAACAAAGTACTTATAGTAGCTCACTGTTTTTCAAGTTTGGATAAGAATAACATAAAGTTAAGTATGAGAAGAAAATTGAGTCATAAAGAAATTACTTCTAAATCTTGTGATAAGCTCATTTCTTTGTTTGACAAAAATGATCCCATCTGGTGTACTTCATTGTGCCCATGAGAAGCTGGAAGCTTATCACCTCTCATTTTCATAATGGATTAGGTGTTAAATTAGTATCAAAGAACATGGAGATTTCTCAATTTATACACAATATTGAAAATTCAGTATTTCATGGGTAATGCTTCTGCTACAAGAGCTCCAATGTCATCACTAACAGATTGAGTGTGGAGCTATCAGTCAGACTAACATATTTGAATATGTTGGAATATCAGAAATTGTAATTAATGACATTTCAGAACAGAGTATAGAACATACTTAGATACCATTCCATGTAATACTGAAAGTTGTAAAGATATTATTCTTCCTCCCCTCCCCCCTCTCTTTTTTTTTTTTTTCCTGGGAACAGCAATTTGTGTGCATTTCAAGAGTTAGTTCTCTGGAAAAAAAAATCTAAAATAAATAGAATATGCTGCTATCCTTGTTGGTCTGAGAGGTTAGTTTTCTTTTGAGGGTGGGATTAAAAATAAAGTAAATATAGATTTATAGTTTAGTGTTAGACCTACACTTTGTGGTTTTCAGAACTGAACACTGAGATCTATACCAATAGGTAATGTTATGAAAAATTGTATATATATATATATATGTATATAAATTTTAAAAAAATAATTAGCAGGATGAAGGCCATATTTAGCTTCTCCTAGAAATTAGTGGTGTTTTAAAATTTTAAAGCAGTTGATATTGCTTGGCTTGTTTTTTTTTTTTTTTTTTTTTTTTTTTATTGTTGTTGTTGTTGTTTGTTTGTTTGTTTGTTTTTCATGTTGTTCAAATGTTAAATGGTGAAATTATTTAGTAAAATTTTGCCTAGACTTCAAGATTTATTTCCTCCAGCAGCGTGTCAAGACTTAATGCCATCCCCAATGTTAACACTACAGCACAGAATGGGAGTTGCTGCATAGTTAGAGTTCCCCTGGTTTGGTTAAAATATTACCTATATGATAGTCATTTTTCTGTATGTCAAGAAACTTATTTATACTGAAGTTTTCGAGTGTATTCTGTTGGTATATATTAATATATTTAGGCCAACTCAACATATTTAGACCAACAACTCAGATGCCAGGGGAACAGAGAAACCTAAATAGATCTAAGAAGATTTAGTGTTAATCAATGAATGAATGGAAATCTGTGAAACTATTAAGAGATTAAATGTTTTCCTCTCTAACAGACAGAAATTTTACCTTCAAATTCTTAAATTCCTCCAGAGAATTTGAAGAATCAGGAAGATTTCAAGATCATTTATTTGAGAAGGACTGGCAACCCTTAGTCTCTTTCCATATCAGTGCCACAGATGGTAAAGCAATTAGAAAAACAAGCAGTGACTACTTACAAAATTGCACGGAATCTTTTTTTTATTAATATTATTATTAGACGTAACTGAAAATTACCATCTCTTTGAGTATAACCTAAATTGTGTAAAACTAGTAAGTAGAGAATATTTCAAAATGAAAACAGGTTCAACAAGACTTTCCCAGACCTTAGCATTCAAATTCTTCCATTGTTACCTCCTCTTGTAATGCAAGAAGTTGAAAATTTGAGAGTTACTTCTACCATTTCCATTCTCAACAATTTTCTGAGTTTGGAAAAATCATAGGTTAATCTGTTCTTCAGTGATAAGTATATAACAAAAATAGATGGCAAATTTGTTCAGAGAGATAATAAAAGCACTGGATACTTGTAAGCAGTTGTACTTGGTCACGGACAAGATGTATCTATTCTATGGAAACACTGTAGGGATATTTGAAAGATATTCCATTGCACTGCCAATTATGCAATTTTTATTCTATGCCAAGTTTTCCAGTTTAATAAAGCATCCCTTTTAATCAAATAAATGCTTCAGTTAAGCATTTTATGTACACAATTTTATGTAGGTCTCTTATTTCAACTTTTCATGATCTCAGAATGAGCTTGAAGGCATTTCAATCAACTGAAAATGTCAGGACTGTGGGATTCTCTCTCCTACAGTATGCAACGTTCAAATGTTTGCTGTTTTTTTTAAGTAGTTCCTGTTTTTCACATTCTTAACATTTTTATTTATTTTCTTCTGTTTTATTTTCCCTCTTAGTTTCATTGGAAGATATAACTAGAAAATATTTTTTTCTCTTTTCTATATAGTACTATCTTAATATGTCCTAAGGAAGTACTGCTTACAGCTCCAGAGTTAAGAATGATCTAAGTTTTGTATGCAAAGCAAGCACTGAATGACGTTATTTTGTAAAAAAGCTATATTCTTCAGTTATTTTCTGAAAATTTCGGAGTAAGTTTTCATGACTGAATTAAAAAAAAAAAATAAATCAAACAAACAACAAAAACAAACAAACAAACAAACAAACAAAAACGAACATACATTAGTTGGGCTAAACGTATTATTTCTCCTTAGTAATCCTCAGATTAATAGTTACAGGGATTTTCTATGTCTCTCAGTTAACATTTGTAGGATTCTTTGGCACAGCCTGTACTTAATATCACCTAATGAATGGATTCTTCCTCTTACAATCTCTTTCTTGACTTGCATCTTCCACAGGGGCTGATGAATTGTATTCTACTGCAAAGAATTCCATACAGCACTGTCTCCTTTCAAAGTTTGACAGCTTTTGGGTGATTATTCTGTGATGTTTATCTGCCCCCTATTGTTTTCAATTTGTTCACAAGAAACTTTCTTGTTGTTGTTATATGATTTCTTTTTTGTTATATGATATTTGTTCATATCCACTGGCTTTTCTCTCTGGAAACAATCAGAATTTTGAAAGAGCACAGCACCTTAACTGAATATCTGAGAAAAACAGAAAATAGCAACCTTTATGAAAGGAAGTAACATATGAGTTTCTTTGAGAATTTTATACATCAAAATCTGGTGAAAATTGTGTTAAAAATGTCTCCTTAGTTTTTTTATTTTTGAAGTTATTTTGAAAAGAAAAGAAAAAATCTCTATTGTTTTGTTTGTTTTTCCTAAGGTTGGATTGAATATACTTAGCTTTCTTCCGATAGATCTGTCATTCTTTTTATCACATAACCTAACTCAATAACTAGTTTGTGTGTTTAATTATCCTTATTGTACAAAATCCTTTCTTAATATCTAATGCCTTAATCTTCTTTACTGTGGACGATAATACTTATTTCTTGCCCTACTCAGTGGCAGAGAGAGTTGTTTTTATAACAACTTTTTGTTTGATATCAAAGAACTCTTGTTTCTTAAGTCTCCTCTAAACTAAAAAATCAGTTATTTCAACCTTTTCCACCAGTCATATTTCATAGATAACATACCTTCACAGAATCACAGAATCACAGAATTTCTAGGTTGGAAGAGACTTCAAGATTGATTTTAGTCCTGTTTTGAAGACTGAGCCATTTATAACAACTGGGGGCTTGTCTGGGACGGCTTTGGTTCCTGAATTCTGGTTTGATATAGGAGAGGCACCCCACCATTTGGTGGCTCCTGTTCGAGTCGCGTCAGGACTAATGTCATCTTGAACCTGAATAAAGGTAAGCAAAGATCTTGATTTTTTTTTTTTTATGAGCTCCCTTGCCAGCTGCAGCACTGTATTTTGCCCATAATTCTGCGCGCGAAGATCCAAACGAAAACAATGGATTTGTAAGTGTTTAAGGAGTATACCGTTTGGTTCAGTGGGATCTGGTTGCCTGTGTGTGTAAGAGCATAACTGAGACGGAACTTAGTTCCAAAGTGAAGGTGGAGGTCTTCTAACCGTGGTTCCAATCTGCCGTGAGGGACTTGGCCGGTGAAGCGATCCCTATAGAATATAGGAATCCTATAGGAATCAAGATATAGGTGGGTGATAGGTACTAAACCCCCTGCAAGACACTCTTACTGTGGTAACTAAGGGCTGTAGGAATTGCCATAGCAAAATTCCTAGATGGGTCAGACAGAATTGAAGACCAAGGACCAGAAGAAAGGGAACAAATTACCAGACATACCACCAGAAAGTCCATTAGGAATAATGATTAGAAACTGGAACGATAGAGGCCCCAGAAAACAAAAGAGTAAATTAAAAATGGTCCAGTATTATATGGTAGAATGGCCAAAAGAACCCTTAAGACCCCATGTATTTTGGCCGATATTTGGGTCCACGGAGGACTGGGTTTGTCAGGCTTTGAACATTAATATTAATAGTAGAGTACCTGTGGATCCAGAAGAGAGCAAGTATGCTGCAGCTGAAACATGGAATTAGAAATTGGAGAGCGATTGATTAAGAATGTATATGTGCTACATTTGCGATGTACTGTGCCTGTGCTGCGCTTAGACCTCCTGATAACAAGAGCCCCTTGGACCGCGAGAATCAGATCAAAACAACCTCATGGTTCTGACTGTAACCAAGGGGTCTGAGATAACGAGGACTGTTCACAAAGGGACGGGTTATGCATATGTATAGGAGTATTGGGAAACTTCATGTATATGTAACTCTTTACTAGATACAACCAAAGCAAGTTGCCATGTTAGGTGTGCATGACTTTTGTGGGACTACCCCCCCGTGCCACCCAGAACTGAGTAAACATGCCTACTTTACAGTCTTACTGATCATGGAGTCAGCTTTCTGTGAGTCATTTTGTCATCTTTCTGTGAGCCAGGCAGGAGCCATTCTGCTCGGCTGTGGAGCAGACGCCCCTAGGTGCACCCTGAGTGTGTTGCTTGGAGGGGACTCCACTCTCAGCCGTTAACGGCAGGAGCAGACAAAGACCTCCTGAAGCTGCAGACAAATGGTGTGTTTTCAGCTGCTGGAGGGTGTCCTGGTTTCAGTTAGAACAGAATTTTCTTCCTAGTAGCTGGTGGAATGCTGTGTTTTGGCTTGGGATGAGAAGAGTGCTGATAACAGTCTGATGTTTTAATTGTTGCAGAGCAGTGCTTATACCAAGCCAAGGACATCTCAGCCTTTTGCTCTGTCCTGCCAACAGTCAGGCTGAGGGTGCAGTAAGAGCTGGGAGGGGACAGACCCAGAGCAGCTGACCCAAACTAGCCAAAGGGGTATTCCATACCATCTGACGTCATGCTAAACAATATATAGGGGTGGCTAGTTGGGGGGAGGGGGCCGGACTGCTCAGGGTTAGGCTGGGCATCAGTCAGCGGGTGGTGAGCAATTGCCTTGTGCATCACTTGTTTGTACACGTTATTAGTAGTAGTACTATTATCACCATTGTATTATTATTATTATTATTATTATTGTTGTTATTTTCCTGTCTTATTAAACTGTCTTTATCTCAACTCACAGGCTTCACTTTCCATTTCTCTCCCCCGTCCCAGAGAGGGAGGGGGAGGGTGAGCGAACGGCTGCGTGGTGTTTAGCTGCCGGCCGGGTTAAACCACAACAAGGGATACTAACTGGAGTGTTAATAATTGTATGTCTTATTCTTAAATGTCCTGGTACTTTGTGTTTAAAGTACTTGTGTAAGTGTAAGGGTTTGAAACAAAGTGTTACAAGTCACTTCATGAAGAACACAGTCGGAGACAACACTTACTTGGGTTAGTTGTTATTCTAAATTATGTGGTATGAATGAGATGCACTAGAGGCCTCTTCGTGTGATTGCATGACTGTGCAGTGTGAGTGAAACACAGTGTTGCCACAAAACGAGTGTGGAGTTCCAAACCATGGTTCCTTGTTCTCTGTGAGGGGACTGGGCAGAGACGAATGAAGTGCGTGACAGACCAAAAAGAAGTGCTGTTTTATCCAAGGTTTGATTGGTGGTGCCCAAGATATGGGCCTGGCAGTGTATCTCATGAGCCTATTTTTGCTCTTAAATGCTTTGAGTGTGACACAAAAAAAAAAGGTGGGAGCCTTATCTAAGTAACTAACAGTTGAGAAGTGTTAGTGTATTTGCTGTGGTATTTGGTCAGTTTCCCAAGTACTGGGGGGGGGGGGGGGGGGAGGGGGCTGACTGAAGCAGAACTGAAAGAATCATTTCTTTGGTGGTTCGGGCTTGAGCCCTGGGAACTTGGTAAGAAGGGGGAGAGCGAATTTATTTAGGCCTCAATACCTTTTTAAACCCCCATATTGATGGATACACAGGAGTGATTCCTTGTTTTGTATGGGCTTACTAACAACGTGCATGAGAAAAATTGGCATTCGGCTCGAAATTTGGTCCTGTTGAAATGTAAATTTTTGTGGAAAAGGTGGTAATGTTTGTCTAGAAGACAGACGGCTGAGTGCTTCAGCTGTTTTCCTGAAGTTCCATGGATTTATGATTGGAACGGGGCTCATTAATAATCTGAAATAGTAAAGTTTGTATGGGGGAAGAAGCATTTAATCCCAGAGAACTGGGACATTAGGGAAGAAGATTAGAAAAAGATAGTAAAAACCTGCAGTAAAAAGGTTTTGTGTGGAAATTGAAACAAAGGACAGTAACTAGTAAGGAATAGCAATAAATAAATAAAAGAGAATTGGGAAATCAAGGAAATGAGTAATATCTAAAATAAAGACGTTTTAAAGAAAGCTTCCTTGGGTGCATATTGGCACATTGGAAGGATATTGTTAGAACTGGGGGCACAGAAAGCAAGAGGACTTTCACTAAGTATTGCAATCAATGGTGGCCACTATGTAAACTAAATGGCCACTTTATGGATCAATCGACTATAATGCTATCTTGCAATTAATGTTGTTTTTGAGGAGAGAAGGAAAATAGGATGAAATGTATTATACTGATATGTTGTTCCAGCATTTTAGAGGGAAAAGGAGTGGAATTAAGTTGGCCGCTGACTGAGCCTTTGGTGTTGGCAGGAGAAAATTACAGGCTGGAGAAAGATAAAGGAAGGGTTAAAAGAGTTGAAGGTGTTAAAGGTGTGGCATGTAGTATTTAACAGAGCTGTTTGAAGTTGAATGAGCAGGGAAAGAGGATGTAGGAGTGTTAATAGTTCTGCCTCTACAGGAGGCTGTGATCTCAAAATCACCGGTGTGAGCCCTTTGGGGCAGAGGGTTGTCATGGACACAGAAAAGCAACAAACTCTTAAAACAACCTGAGTTTGAGTGAGCTCAGATTGCCAATGGGACTGCTCAGGGAACTGTTGACAATTACGTTCCCCTGACTGACCCCACACTGCGTTTATAGTCACCCCGGAAATAATGAACGGTAAATACCAAAATCTGGTTAACTTTGGAATTGAATCTGTTCCAACAAGATCCAAAAGAAACTCCTATGGAATTTTTGGACCAACTCTGAAATGCAATGGAAAACAAAACAAAGCAAACAAACGAAACTGGAGAAAATGGGGGCTAAGTTAGAACAAGGAAAATGGATGCTGCCAGACAGGTGAGAGATATTGCCAAAAGCTTATGCGAAGCAAATATTGGGACATTGTGCATGCACAAACACATTGGGGTACAAAGGCGTTAAGTGATCATTTACTTAAACGATTTGGTTGCACTGGGATTTTTGAAATAGCAAAGCAAATTGTACAAAGTTGCTTAACTTGTCAGAAGATAACTAAGAAAGTGTTTTGACAAGCAGCCACGGGAGGGAGAAAAAACAGCTTATAGGCCTTTTGGGAAAGTACAAGTTGATTTAACTGAATTGCCTAAGGTAGGGAGGATAAAATATCTATTGGTAATTGTAGATCATTTAACACAATGGGTATAAGCTTATCCTGTAGCATGAGCTATGGCACAAATGGTGGTAAAAATTCTATTAGAACACCTGATACCTAGATAATCCAGTACATTGATTCTGATCAGGCCACACACTTCTAAAATAATAAAATTATGATGTCAATCATTAGGTATTCAGTGGGAATACCATACTCCGTGGCACCCACAAAGCTCAGGGAAAGTAGAAAGACTGAATCAAACAATAAAACAACAATTGGCTAAATCAATGATCGAGACACAAATGCCCTGGATGAGATGCTTACCATTGGCACTTTTAACCGTGAGAACTAAACCACACAGTGAGACATGGTGACATCATCAAAACATTTTTGCATGCAAAAATGGTTAAGTGGTACCTCTCATTCAACCATCAAAATATATCACAGCTGCTGCTTTTCACTGTTTCTACTAGGCCAGTAACCTGCCAGAAAAGAAAATTTGCCTGGTTTGACATGATTTGTTCTTGACAAATCCATCTCAGCTGCTTCTCATCATCTTGTTATCCTCTGTGTTTATAAATAGATTGTTTAATGATTTGTTCTATCTTTTTGAGCAACAAAGTTGGCCTGTCTAGTCTAATTTTTTTGATTAAGTTAGTATTAATCAGACATTGAAAATCATGTTGCTAGCATATATTGCCAAAAAAAAAAATAAAAATCTACCTGTAGAATCTGCGATTCTATGAATTTCCTGTTCTAGATTGATAGAGAATGGCATATTTCATTAACATAGTTTTTGCAGGAAATTGCTTTCCACACAGGTATAGAGAGAGACTGAAAGGAGAAAAAAAGAAAAGGTGGGGGGTAAGGGGGAGATTGGCCTAAAGCAGTAGGAAGCAGTAGAAAGCCTCCCAGCTGAGGCTTCAGGCTTTGGATAAGGCTCTTAGTATGTGTCTGGCACTTACATGAGTCTGGCACCTGCATCAGTTTGACAGACAGATCAATTTTTGAGCCTGGCTATGCAAACTGAAAAGTCTTTAAAAAGGCTTTGCTGCTACACAAAATGGGAAGCAATGACATGCTGACCATAATTTTATTGATAAATGTAACACTTTGGAAGAGTCGTCACTGTCCTGGTGTTTTCTGTGTCACTAATTACATATTTAATAAGAAGAATAGAGCTCCAATGACTGCTACAGTGGAGTAAGGAAAAATGGAGAACTTGAGGAACTTGCTGCTCTACTAAAACCTGCAGCCAATTAAAAAACCTAGAGACAATTTTGGCTATTCGAAGGGTTTGTCTTGTTTAAGAATGGACAAACAAAAATCTCAATACTTAAACCAAGGTAGCCATATGTAATTTATTGTGTTGCCTTTATGAAATTGTAAGGTCGCCATCTGGTGGTTGTTTTAATGTCAAAAATGTGGGATTCTTTTTGAACAGCTGTTGATCTATGATTGTGGGGTTTTAATTTAATCTGAAAGATTAAATTTTAATTTAATCTGAAAAAATAAGTACATGATGTTCAAGTACATGATGAAGCTTTTTTTCAAAAATATTGCTAAACATTTGCTAAGTGGGACATGGGGTGATGAAAATGATCAACTTCAGAGTAATGAATATCCTAGCAAAATGAAGGGAATGGAAGTTACTATAATGACTTTATGGATGTTGAGATGTGTTTAAATGCCTATATTAAAATTCATATTCAGGAAAATAAAAACTTTATCTATAAAAGTATTGGCACAAAACTCATTTTATGTTCCACAATCAAAGATGGGGTTTATTTTACTTAATTTTAGCAACTGAAAAATTAAGCCAGCTCTGTTAGAGTTACTTCTGTTGTCAGTGAATAAATACAGACCCCTTTAAATATTAATACATACTCACCTAATAAAGTCATGCAAGATAAATATGATAACCCTCTGGAAAGGAAGAAAAAAACCCTGGAGTTCTTCATCTCTCTCCCTGGTTGACTGCTTTATGCCCAACCTTTTAACAAGTAAACAAAGATGAAATCCAACCTAATGTCAAGTGTTGGACATTTTCTATGTCCATGGAATCTTGCATTTTGTCTCTCATACATCCAACAAACCAACTGATTTGGAGTTGTTGAGGACAGAGTTCTGAGTTCTCGAGTTCATGAGGCCAGAAGGATGCTATCAGGGTAGGAAACGTGTTTGTTGTTTGTTTGTTTTCCCCAGATGCATATAATGTGCTGATATCTATGCATTATATAAGGCATTGTGAGATGTAGCTATCACTTTACTAATTCTGAGGAGCTTTTTATTTAACTTAGGACATTACTTTGGGTTTTTGTTTCTTTTCACATTAGAAGAATAAGTTAGTTATCTTTATGGCAAACAAGCACACTTTTGGTGCGAACCTATAGCTATACATCTTGGCTTCAAAACGGATATAACTTAACAGAAGATCAAGGTGTAGAACACCTTTGTTTCACTCTACAATAACTCTTCTCTCCACGCGTATGTATATAATCATACAGTCTGTTACAGGACCTTTTTAAATGGCAGAGCAGTATTCAGAAACATGCTACAGTGTTGTCCCGACCTCTCTGAGCAAAAGCAACTGAGATCCTTGACAGATCCTCTTATACTAAAAAATTGTATTCAATTTGTACTTAACTATTGGAATAGCTTCTTGAAAGATGCTGTAAGAAGGATGAAAGCTTGGTAAGGTCTTGGTCTTTCTTGCTCTAGTGCAGAAAATTAGGTTAGTGTTTGACAGTGATGACTACTGCATAATAAAATTAAACTTTACATTATGATTTTAAAGAAAAGTCATTTTTTTCTGATTAAAAGATAAGGAAACAAAATTCATAAAATATACCACTTTTATAATTTCACTAAATCTACTGATCCCTCTTTGCTACCCTAAACTCTTGGAATAAAGGCACATAATTGTATACCAATGTAACCAACACACATCTTGAATATATGCTAGATTTCTTCAGTCATAAAATTAAGTTTTACATTGTCCTGTGACTAATGTGTTTTATGAAATGTGCTTCATTAGCAGTAACAACTCTGAGGCAGTCTTTGATATGTAGTTTCTTACTAACTGTGGGACCACCCTCAATAAGCAATGAGTGCAAGCAATGTGTGTCCTATAGTCAGGTTTTGGAAACTTGATCAATGATCAAGTTTAGAGAGCCAAACAATATATTTTAATTTGCTGTTACTGTTGCTAATAGAATTATATAAGCATAATCAAGCTAAATGTGGAATTTGCTTTATGGTAAGGTACTTGAAACAATGCAGAACATGTTCTGTTTAGCAGAACATTCTACTTGCATAAATTTAGAATCACTTTTGGAAAGGAGCATCAGGATTAATGTAGATTTAAACCAATAAAGTTTTGCACTTTAAAGAGCATATATATGAAGTGTTAGACAGTTCTAGAATTAGGGTCCTTTATGCTACAGAATCATTATATGAAAGATTGCATTTAGGAAAAAAAAAGTGTTGGCAAAAGTACTGAAATCAATTAGAAAAACAGGACTTCACTGGCAAAGGGTATTTAAAAAGAAAACAACAGGAATAACAACAACAACAAAACATCATGAGATAAAGTTAAGAATCCTAGAAGGAAGGAAAGGATATTTGCTTTTGGGAAGGAATGTCGTATCAACCTTGCTTATTTTACCATGATGACTTCACTGTTGCCTTCAACATTGGATTGCACTGCGCAAATGTTTGTCATTACCAAATACAAAGCGCAATGGAAGAAGATATTCTGTCCCAAATAAACAGAAGAAACTCTGTGGCCCTCTGAAAGTAAACAATGTGGATAATTCATGCTACTGATTCACTGGTTGAATCCAAGACCATTGATAAGCAGAGCAAGATGGAGAAAAAATCACCATGATTTTATGGCCTATTGATCGCATTTCTTTTTCCTGGAAATGTCCTTATTCAGGGCATTACATTTTTCTTATAGTAAGCAAACTACATCATTTAATAACAGGAAAATTATTTTCTTCATAGGACTGTTTTAATTATCCTATGTGAAACAGCTTCATTTTTTTTAATGTTTCCTCTACATTTTTCACTCCACCCTCTCAGTATGAATAGGAAGTAAAAATTATTAGCGTTCTTCCTCTGTGAATAGGAAATTACCAGAGAAGGATTGTACCTTACCTAAGATCTCAATGAAAATTTGTTGTAGGAGCTTATTGTTAAACTTAGTTTCCAAAAACTTTGTTAAAGAACTCATTTTAGAAATGTGACTTAAATATTTTGAAATTATTTCTTTTGGCAATATTTTTTCTCTATAGTTTTATTTTAAATCCAGTTTAAAACTATGTGATATTCTTCGACTAGTGGTTGGATTTGTAGTGTAAATGAAGACATTTTTTTAAAGTAAAAAGAAGTCCACTTTTTCTGGGAAACACTATGGAAAAAGACCTTTTCAGTAAATTCTGTAACAGTCCTCTATTCTAAAACAGTCCTCAAGAGTAATTTTTGACTTGTAGGAATTATTTCCTACAATACCTCCATTATTCAGTTGCTGATAAACTCTGTTACTAGAAAATAATGCCAGATTTCTGAAGTTACTCCAAAATACTCCAAATATTCCATAATGGAAATACTGAATTTTATGTTGATTGGAAAAAAAAAAAAAAATGGAACACTTGCAGGCTGCAAGTAACATACTATGCTTTATATGGAAGATTTTGGTATCTTAAAACTAGGATCTACAGATAAATAGTTGCATTTAAATATAAATAGTACATATGATAGCCACAATCTTTGACATCACATTAAGTATTAATGATCACCTATTTTTAACGTGAGATATGTTTACATACACAAACTTGTATATATTTATATTACGTTATATATTCTACAATATCCTTACATCTCTCCACAACATATATGAATTTACATTATCCATTTAAATATTTATAATTTTCTGTCTTTTCCCATAGTCTTATTGTTTACTTTGCACTGCATCCCTCTCTTGTTTTTGCAAAACAGAACAAATTAAAATTATGCACAAACATACCATACCTCCCTTTTCATAAATCTGCATCAGCTCAAACCAGAATTGTTTACATAGGAACAAAGTGCAATATAGTAAAAGATTACAGAAATGAATTGTGTACAAATAAAGCACAAATAAACTAAGTGCTATCTGAAAGTATAATGAACTGTTGATTAATAATGCATTAGAAGTTAACACTGAAATCAAATTAGTCATCTCAGGAAGTTTGTATGCTTTTTTTTTTCTTGTCACTGATGGTGTGGTAATAGTTTTTAAAGCAAGTGTGCTTCTATGATGAGTTAATTTAGCATTCAGTATAATAGCACCAATAATAATGAGCTCATTTGGCTTCCATTATATAAGCATTAGATAATGGATACCTATATTAAAGTGTTACTGTTATGGTGGTGTTTTTTTCTTCATTTGGTATACAGTGCTAAATCTTTAAAGTAAAGCTTTTATGCAAATTGTTGATGTTTTTATCTTTGAGTCATGACTAATTTTATGGACTCTGGAATGCCATTATTGTCAAAGTTGCTTTTGATATGAGACTCTCAGTAATTTGACTTGCCAAGAATTTTATTATCATTAGTTCTATCCCTGCTTTTTGCTTTAATCTTTTCTCCCTTCATCAGGTTTTTACATACTGATACTTGTAGCAATTTCCAACAAAAACATAGTGATATGCATGTGGAAATGCTCGCTAATGTTAGTACCATTCAGTGAAAGACCAATTTGGATTGCTGGGTACTAGAAGCCCCCTGACAATTGTTGGTGATATACTTCTGTGTTTTCAGTGGGGAGGATATTTATATTATAGATTAAGAGATTTAAGTAGCAGGATGGGACAAGCTGGAGCTTTATTTTGTTTAATGCTTATCATAATCTAAAATCCTTCAAAGTGGATGTTGTGGAGAAGTTTATTCATAGCCATTTATCCATGAATACATTTTAAGACATCAAAATATATACAAAATATTATCAGATGACTTTTTTTTCCCCTTGTTGTATGCAAGTGTGATAGGAAAAAAAAAAAAGGTACAGTTTTAACTGACTCAGTTTCCTGTATGGATTTGCATTTATTCTTTTTATCCACACTGTTTGATAGGTAGTTGGCCCTATGATAAGGTAAAATAGACACTACTTTCTAACCTGTATCTGTCTACGTGTCCTGGTCCCAGAGACTGAGTCTGTCTTTGTCTCTACTCACAACCATACTCAAACCATTTGTTTACACCATCAGCGCACCGTGAAGGTTTAGGATTTATGGCAGGTTTGTGCCTGAGATTAGATATCACGTATAAGACTGTCTCACTAAAATGAGAACAGGTATTTCCCCATAAGCAGGAGACTGGGTAGATAAAACACTGAAAAGGTAAAGGGCCCATATCTGTATCAGTGTTATTTGGTAAATCCAATAATCTGTGTCTTTTGATTTACAATTTAAGAGACAGAAGAAGAGAAATAATTGTGACAATTGATTATATTAACTCAGCTAGGGGGCTACATTATTTAGACAGCAGAGGCTATTGTTAATTTTATTCTAAAGAGAAAAAAATAGTTGTATTAATAAGACAGAGAACTGAGAGTAAAAGGATTTTTGAGAGAGAGAGAAAGAGGGAGAGAGAGAGAGAGAGAGCAATAAAGCCTGTGCTATCTCAGGCAGGGAGACCTGATTAAAGCATCCTCACAACCTGTCAGAGGAGTTGGAAATCCTGAGAACCCAAAATCTTTTAACACTGGGAGTCCAGCAGTGTGTCTACCTGATATTCTCCAAGATTCTTACCCTCTCAGAAATGTGAAGAATATTTCAGTTCAGCCAAGTCAGGCTTTCCAGTGAAACAATATTTTGAGATATTTTTGATGGTTCTATATCAAATAAAATAAAATGAGATATACAAATATTTACATATTACACATGAATCAGAATAAGAATTTCAGGCTTGGTAGTTAACCTGGTCTGACTGCCCCATTTCTCACTATTGTGCCTTATACAGTGGTTCTAGGAAGCTTTCTTTGGTTTTATTTTTCAGACAAATATGTGTAAGTAAAAAACAAAACAAACAAAAAATCACACAGAATCACACAGAATTTCTAGGTTGGAAGAGACCTCAAGATCATGAAGTCCAACCTCTGACCTAAAAAAAGCATGTGCATAGAGAGGGCTTGTCATTAAGAGTGTTGTTTACTGTTAATCTTCTGCAGAATTTTTTAATTTAATAAATAAAGGCGGAACTAACATAAGTAACTAAAGATATTAACATTTAAATTGGGCTATAAAAATTATATATATATTTTTTAATGAGCCCTGTCTCATTGAATGACAAAGGTGATGGACATTTGAAGTTCTCATCTAGTCCAACTCTGTCCAAAGCCAGTAAATATTTATTCTCTGACAAATAATTATCTAACTTGTGAAGATGTCATGAATTAGGATCCTTTTATGCTTATTTCTATAATGGCTTTTTTATATATATGCATATGCCTATATGTGTACCTTTAAATAATAACAAACCATAGAATTAAAACAAGAACTCACTTCCAACCTGTATTATTTATTTTTTTTAAGTCATATTTATTTGATATATATCTTTACAGGCCACTTTGAATCAATAGAATTCTCTGTTAGGATATAAGAACGTAAGAAAAGCAGTCATGAAGGCCCTGCAAGCTCTTTCTTCTGTTCTAAAGCTAAAGCAAAGGCCTCAGGAAAATGGTGGGAAAGTAGAAATCATACTTTTGTGGAGTACTGTCTCCAGTTGTTTGAAGCTCACAGAGTTCCTGAGCATAGTAATTTCTATGTATTTATGACCCTCAGAAACATCCTCTTCAGTGAATGTGCCCGGTCTCCCCTTAAACAGATGTAAACCTTTCACATACATGTCATCTGAGTGACAAGGAGATCTAAAGCTTTGTGTTGTTAACACAACAAATATGCATTGTGTTGAAATCATCCGTCTTTAAAAGAGTTACTACCTAATGAAAAGAAACTACAAGGTACTCAAAATGTGTAACTAAAGCAATCAGTTGAGGTATTGGCAAAGCTGGTTCTGCAGCTACAATTGTGCAATCTGAAGTCTACAATTGTGCAAGTTTTTAAAAGATTGTTTACATTTAATGCTTTCACATTCATACAATATCTATTTACATTAGATTTTTATGCCAGATATGGATAAGCTTTCTTACTGTTATGTGTTGTTAAACTCTAGACAAAAAAAAAAAAGAAAAAAGAATCTTGTTTTCTTTATGAAAATTGCTTATATCAAACTCACATATAGCTTTAAAGTTTCATTAAAATTATTGTATATGAAATTAATAATCTATTTTGAATAAGATTCTAGACATCTTCAACGTTACAAATATAATCATCTCCTAATGCATATGACCAGATTATGAAGTCTAACTATAGCTGATTTGAAATTGCCAATGACATAAATAAACACAATATAACAGCACTGATTATTATTTATTTTTTTTAAGAATATAATCTGCACTTTAGCCAGTGGATGAAAAAGGATAAATTAATTTATCTTTTGCCTTCAACTAGCCTTTGAAATAAATCTTTACCATATAAGCATTATAAATCTGGAGACTTGACAGCTTCTGCTTTAAAGAGACACAGAATTTAAGTAAAAATTTAAGTAAATATGGAAATTTAAGTAAATATAGAAAGACACAGAATTTAAGCAAATATGGAAATTTAAAGGTCTACTCTTTTATTCTTTCTAGATGATTAGATTAACCAATAACATAATAAGATTATTTTCTAATAATACTTTTCCCTTGATAGGTAAAAGACAGGTATATGATTAACAGGTTGGTCAATCTTAGGGAATCTTTAAGGAAGCAAACTGGGAGGGAAAAAAAAAAAATCACTTACTGATTCCAGAAAATGATGAGAGCTAGGTGGGAATGGTTTCCTGATAATTAACATCAAACTGTTGAATTTAAGACAAAGATGGGCCCAGGACTTCTGTTCTTGAAAATATAATCTAAGCTTTAGCAAGTAGATAAAAGAGAGTAAAAGAAGATTAAAACAGAAAGCAACCCTATGAATAAAGGGTCTTTGGGCTACTAGACCTAAAATTCTGGTTTTATTTTTATTTTATTTTTATTTTATTTTTATTTTATTTTTATTTTATTTTTATTTTATTTTTATTTTATTTTTATTTTATTTTTATTTTTATTTTTTAATCAAAGTCAACAGAAGAGGTCAAAATTAGCAAAACTGATCTTCAAAAGATGGAGATGGAGGACACTGGAGGACATCTATGGTCAAATCTATGAAAATCTATCTTGTTTTCAGGACTTTGATTTTCCTTCATTTTATTGTTATTCTCACCTTTTTTTGAATGTGTATTTTGAAATGTAAAAGATCTATTTGACCACTTCCTCCTTATTTGAACATGAAAACAATTTTCAGTTCTTGTGAAACTTCATAAGATAGTCTTCCTAATTAGCCTACAGCATAATAAAACTGAACTGTTGGCAGTGCAGTTTGGTGTAATTTTATTCTAGGGTTGTTCTTTAATTGATTTTTAAAGGAGGACTTCACCAATTTGGTCTGAAAGAACCTTGCTGTAACTAATTTCTTCAAGCTGCATTTTGACTTAATCTCGTGGCTTTAGAGAAAAGTCAGTATTCAACTGTGTAAAGAAGAGAACGGCTCATCAGTGCTCCCCAACGACAGCTTCTTGCAGCCTTATGAGTAAGGCAAACTAGGGAATGGAATATATCTAGATCACATCTGATGAAATAAATATTTCATCTGAGTTCTGCACAGGGAGAATTTCTATAGGTTTATACTCATTTCAAGACAAGACAGTAACTCTGAGGGGAAAAAAAAAAAAAAAGCTGAAGCTCCTCAACTTTTTTTTTTTTTGTCTGGAATGACAGCACAGAGAAATAAGAAAGAGGAGAGCTAAAGATAACCAAAATCTCTGTATCTCAGTGCCCCTGTGCCTGCTCAGCTCCACTAGAGCACCATAGGAACAGTTTGGCTCCCTGTGACAGACAGTGAACTGAAGCAACATCTCAGTAAACACATACATAGCTCTGAGAAGGTGTACTGTGCAGTACTGTACAGGTGCAGTTTCTCTCCACAGGTCAGTGAAGCCTTTTACCTTCACCTGTGCATATTTCAAAGACTGATTGTGACACCTAGACATCTAGCCTGTCTGAGAGAGAACAGGATTACACCCTTTTTACATAGAAGGAAAAGGGAAAATTTGAAATCTGAAAAAATTTGAAATAGTCTCCTTGTGAAATCCTTGTTGACTTCAGTGCTCTTGAAATCATAGAAACAGTTGATGTACAATTAAAGGAATATGTGTTTAGCTGAAATATCTTAGAGACTACTTGATCCATAGGAATGTTAAAACTGTCTCCTCCAGTTTGATAAATAATGTTGGATTTTTCCAACGCTAGTGTTACAATGATTGAGACTGATTTAGCATTAATATTAAATCCCAAATTATTACGGATATTTTTTTTATTTAACTGCAAAAAGAATGCTTTGAAGTTATATAAAAACACAGACTTAACTCCAGAAATCATCTTCCTCCCTCTCTGCTAGCTTGAACATTTCTAAGTCATCTAAGGTTAGTGTTTGGATCCCAATGGATGTTTAAAAATATTCTGTTATTTTATGTTGAAAACATTGTTAAATGTTTCCTTCAAACTATGTTAAAATTTCTAGTTCAGCTCAAATAAAATTAAACTACTCAGGTGATTTTTTTTATTGTTTGTTTTAAGTAACTTACCCTCTAATGCCAATGAAAAAATGTTCTCAGATCATATATCGGCATCTCTGATTAAAGCTCAAATTCTAAAGTGAATTCATAAATATCATTGATTTCAGAAATCACTGGATGAAATCCTTTGCCTAACTCTTATGTACATATTATACTAGCTAATCAAGAAGCTACTAGGTAAACCTTCGTAGTTGTTTTGCTTTTCTTGTCTGGCTTAAAACAAAGCAATGAATTTTCATGCCTTAATTAAAATTTCAAATACTTTAAATTCTTGTGATTGGAATCTTATGAAACTCATTCTGTCCAGCTCGATGGAGTACCTTCTTTCCTATAGTTTTGGGAATTTTTCTTTCTCTAAAGTTTGTCCTGTATCCTTGTTCTCCCACATAGAAATTAGGTCCTTTACTTTACATGTGAGAAACAAGGAGGCAAAGCATTTTCCTCAACCACTCTACTACTTCAGTGCTGCTTTTTGTAGATGTTTCCAGGGGAAATTTTATGAGTTTCCCCAAAGAGCAGAAAATCAGCTATAGATCAGCTATCTAGAGAGTATATATTCTCACAGAGAAAATATAGAGAAGAATGAAACCTGTGAATGAATTGAGAAAGAGATAAAAATGATGAACTATCTAGAATAAAAAAATAAAAAAATAAAAAAATAAAAAAATAAAAAAATAAAAAAAAAGAGGGAGAGAGAGAAATGAAGTGATAAAAAGAAAAGGAAAATTATAAAAAAGGAAAAAAATCAGAGAGGGTGAAATAACTAGGGCCAAAACAGGAAGGTAGGAGGACTTACCTTAAGTTTATCTGTAAAGATAAACAAGTAGAAATAACAGTACAGAAGGAAGAAAGTCATATGAGGGAATGAAATTTAAACTAGCTTAAGTGGAAAGAAAACTTTGTCAAGTTGAACAAACAATGTAAGAAGTAGGGGAAATACATAGATGAAAAGATATTTTGAAGAAAAAGAGGGAGAGAAAGAGAGAATGAAAGAGAAAGAAAGAAAGAGAAAAGTAAAATATTTGTTGTACTTTCAGTAATATTTTACTATTACAAAGCAAATTAAACATTGCAATTACTAAACATTGCAATTACTGCATGAGAGCATTCATTGAGAATAAAATATTGAAAAATAAGAGAAAAGACTGATGAAGAAGAACAAAGTGAAGAAGAGGGAAAAGATATTAAAAACTCAGTCATCGTGTAAATATAAGTTTCTGTAAATTTAGTTAAAAAATAAAAATCTCAAGGTGTGGTAACTTCTTTGGGATTTAGGAAACAGAAAATTACTTTCAGGAAGTTCTAAACTACTCTTCTCCTGAATCTTTAAGTCTCATAATTTGGTAACTCAATATATCAGTAAAATTTTATGAGCTATTGCAATAACTGCTTGAAACTCAGACAGAAATGAGAAATGATCGCCCTATATCCCACAGCTTTGGAACCTCAGGACATCCAGATCAGCCTCTACCTACTGACAACTTCATGTTAATTCATGCTGTGTTTGTTATTTTGTTAATGCCAAGAAAATTATCTGGACAGAAAAATGCCTGTCTCATTTTTTTTAGAATAGAAAAATCTGTAGTAATTGGTTTTTCTTCCTCAATATCTTGTACCTGGCATAAAGTCCACATCACTGAATGACTTTTTATCCCTAAACAGACAAATGTGAATAGCTATGGTAACACAATCCTGCTGGGAGGATATAAAACCTGGGGTGAGATCTTAAACAGTTACACCTTTATTATGTCTTTTTTTCTTTGAAATTTAGTAGCAATCCTATCTCTGGATTATATTATTTTTTTCTTATTTTTCTTTGCCTACTCCTCTGTTTTTCCCCTTCAGTTAGAGACTCATTCAAGTGATACATACAGGGCACATGTGACTGTTGAACTAACACATATCTGATGTCTAATGACTCTTGCAACATTTAGCACAATGCCAGAACAGTCCTGTAACTCCATCACAGTCTTCTGATCTGGCAACTGCATCATCCACACTGTTTAGGGTATATGTATCTGACACATTGCTGAGCCCTGAAAACATTGCACTCACAGAACTCCTAACACATTTTTCAGTTCCATCAACCAGATTGCAATTGCTGGTGATTAGTTTAGAGCTTCTCTGTGAAGAGATGTAAATATATAAAAAAGAAAAAAAATGGTGTTATAGTATGATTGTATATGAGTCATATGACTATTTATATGATAGCTACATGACCAACTTGCAAGTATCTCTCTCTTCTGGTCAGAAGTATGCCTATTACTTGATGAGGTATTCCAGTATTTTGGCATACTTGACATTCATTTTATAATGCAATATTGCAATTTTCCAGTGCCCCTGTGAGAAATCATGTCCTTGGCCCTCAAACAAATGCTCTTTACCATTGCTGTAATATGAAAGAATCAGAGGAAGTGGGGGAAAAAAATAACATATGCACAAGTACATATTTGCACATGGATATTTATTTATTTATTTATATGTTTGTTTTTAAGTACCATTTTTAGAAATACTTCCTAATCTGGAAGTCTTAAAGAGAATAGTTGCAGATAAGCTGTTTCAAAGGTGCTAGGAATATCTAGTGTTTTCATAGGGATGATGTTAGTCTTGTGTTTTATTGTTATGGGCAGGAGGAACTTGTTGGGAGACTGGGATTCTGCCAAAATGGAAACTCCAGTAATTAATATCAAACTGAAAGTTTAGGCTCAGATAGTGAGATCCGGACCAAAGTGTATGCTGGGTTTATGTAGAAGCTTAAAAGCACATTAATTCAGTTTGTAGTTCCAAGAAATAGAAATGCGGCCAGTCACAAAAGGGTTAATGACTTTCAGTACTTTAATGTTTGCTGCAGTAGATGGTAACCTTCCACATATGAAGCTGCAGCAGCAGCAGCTTTGAAGTCACAGCACAGCATCAGGGTTTCCTAGGATCAAACAGCATAGTGAATCACGCAGTAGTGGTGGGAGTTCAAGTTATCACAGCGGTGGTTCAAATAATACCAACAGTAGTGACAGCTGTAGTGAGAAACTGTTCCGAACCTTTCCATCCTTCCCCACATTCGGTTTCTCTCTCCCCACCACCACCCCTAAAAAAAAAAATAAAAAAAATCGAGCCAAACTACTTCCAACTGTGTGGGTTTGTGTATTGTGTAGTTTGAAGAGCCTCTTGAACAAACACCCTTGTGTGCTAATTGCAAAGTAGTATTTTTAACATATGCTGAGTCTAGCATTGCAGTTTACATTAAGGTAATCTATGAAATGCTAGTCTGTCAGCAAAGGGAATTTTTCTGACCTGCAATATTATGACTCTTCTTCAAGTAAATATGAACTTGGAAGACAAAGTTTCTTAAATATGATCTACCTCTCACCAAAGCCTGCGCTCAGTAAAATAAATCTGAATCTTATTGACTTTAAAGTATGCTGAACAAACTATTTCCCTGTTACTTGCAGGAATATTCAGAACAAGTGAAAGTAAAAAGCAACTGAATTTGCTGACAGATGTCAGTTCAGTGCAGTCTTTTAGCATATAGGTGGCTGTGGATCAGTGGAAGGAAAGTCCTACCTTTCCCATCTGCCCTCTCCCTGGTCACTGTGGAAATTCCAGGTTTTATCCATTGTTTTCACAATAACATTTTAATATATCTATTTTTGGTTTGCCCTTTTTGTCTTCACTACCTTTCACAGTGTAAAGTGTGTAGTATAGTCTTTCTCTAAAATACACGGATTTTGTGGTTAACATGTCACTGAATCAGATGAAGTTGCACTGTAAGTATGATAAATGAGTGCTTTTCTATTGTTTCTTTCTTTAGAGCAATAAATGCTATGAAACTATGTTCTTTAAATAGTGAGGGAAGTCAGGGCTTGGTACTGTAGCCAGTATATCAAATTCAGATACCTAACAAAAGAAATCAATCACAATCCTATTTCCTAAGGTGAATCAAAATCATTTTCAATTGAACTTCCAGAATTTACAGCTGTTTTGAGAGGATCTGGTTTATATGCATTAATAGCAAAGCTTATTTTGGAAAGACAGGAAGATGCTGATAAAGTGGTATTATCAATCCAATTAGCAATCGGTTTGAGCATTCCCTGTTGCTGCACAATACGTGTGACAAGAAGAGTCCTGGACAATATACAACAGTGATCTCACAACAGAAGACAGGGTTGCAGGCCTAGCTTTCTATTCTGCTGTGACACAAGCCAGCTTTGTGTTTCTCTTTTGCTTTTCCTTTCCTCCCTCTTTTTGTTTTTACAAAAGCTGTTAGCCCTTTTTTCAAATCCTGCAGTGCCATGATAGCTTCAGTGAGCTATCAAAAGCTTCTTCTATCTGTTATAGCAGATGCCTAGAGCTATAGTGTGAAATCAAAGAAAATAAACTCTGTTGACATGATTGGTAGTATATACTGTGTACTTCATAGTAGGTTTCAAACAGTTGTCTTTGTAAAGCTCTGAAAGACAGGCATTTTATTTTTTTTATTCTACACATAAAAAAAAAATCATATTCAAAAAAAAAAAAAACTAGCTGAAAATATGTAAATGAATATGACAGTGCAAATGAATGTGACAGGCAAAGCAAATTTTCAAATGGTGTAACGTCATAACTTCCTAGCATAATTATGGCAGATTTTATTAGGTGAGAATCTGTTCCCTAACCATTTTACTAAAGTACATAGTATTGATTTCTTCATTGTAGGTATCTGAATTTGATGTACTGTTTATTGTACCATACACTGAATCCCTCTACTGTTTAAAAATCTTAGATTCACTATACTTACTGGCTGTTCTAAAGGGAGAAATGAATGCAAAGAACACATTCATCACAGTTATGAGATAACCTAGTGTGATTAGTGACATGCTAACTACAAAATTTTTGATTGCTTTGCAGGAGCAAATCAAAAGTGATTTTATTTTTATTTTTATTTTTTAATCTCATTTGGTCAATAAATAAGAAACTCTGCAGGAATAGAAATTTCTTGAGAAGGTCATTTCACGTTCATCTGAACTGCTATAAAAAGAGCCTGTGAATTGCTAAGAGAAGAACTCAGATAAAGCAGGTCATGAATAAAATCTCTTTAATTGAGATCAGCTTTTGTAAAACCATAAAATTCAGTCTCATTTGGTCTAGAAATAGGAAACTGGAAGGAAAAAAAATTCCTTGAGAACACAGTTTCACAGTCACCTTGTCCTGGTTTCAGTTAGGACAGAGTTAATTTTCTTCTTAGTAGCTGGTAGAATGCTATGTTTTGGCTTAGGATGAGCAGAGTGCTGATAACAGTCTGATGTTTTAATTGTTGCAGAGCAGTGCTTACACCAAGCCAAGGACGTCTCAGCTTCTCACTCTGTCCTGCCAACAGGCAGGCTGGGGGTGCAGCAAGAGCTGGGAGGGGACAGACCCAGGACAGGTGACCCAAACTAGCCAAAGGGGTATTCCATACCATCTGAATATTCCATTCCAAAGGGGTATTCCATATCATAGGGGTGGCTAGCCGGGGGAGGGGGGGCCGCACTGCTCGGGGTTAGTCTGGGCATCGGTCAGCAGGTGGTGAGCAATTGCATTGTGCATCACTTGTTTGTACACATTATTAGTAGTAGTACTATTATCATCATTGTTGTTGTTATTATTATTATTATTGTTATTATTATTTTCCTGTCTTAATAAACTGTCTTTATCTCAGCTCACAGGCTTTACTTTCCCGTTTCTCTCCCCTATCCCAGAGAGGGAGGGGGTAAGGTGAGCGAACGACTGTGTGATGTTTAGCTGCCAGCTGGGTTAAACCACTACATTGTGGTTTGTACTGCTATGAGGCTAACTCACATAAAGCAGATTCTGAACAAACTATTTTAAATAGAAAGTATGTTTTGTAAAATCAGAAAACTAGTTGGAAGATTTCATTTTCCCTCAAACCTGTTTCCATTTTAAAAGAAAAGATTTAGAAATTTTATCCGAAACAAGTTTTCATTGTAAACAGTATCAAAACATTTAGGTTCCAGCCTCAGTGGTCCTGGTGTGCTATTGTATGTTTTTGTTTGTTTTATTTGTTTGTGTTTTGTTTGGATTTTGGCATAGTCAGATCAAGACACAGGTCACTCTAAAATTGAAAATGTGCTAAATTGTTCTTTATTTAATGAGAAGCACTATCTGGAGCTAAGAGAAGCTAGGACTCCCATGTCCTAGGTCATTTCCAACAAAAAGCATACCCTATTTTAGTGAAGTTGTAGCATAGACAACTCAAAGCTTCTAAATAGTGTAAGTAAAATTGAATTTTGTTGCCCCAAGGCTAATGACAAAATTAGTTCTGTGTTGTGGCAGAGCCAGAAGTATTCCTCCATGTGCTATTTCCCTTCCTGGCTCAAAAAAAAACCAAACATGTTCCTAATACCAATTATGGGTGGTTGCACCCTGGTTTCCAACATACAGTTACTTGTCCTCTGGCTCTGTCTCCTATCATTATTGAGCATGCATTTCATAAAAACTGTTGCTATTGTTAAAAAAAATAAAATAATAATAATAATAAAAAAAAATATAGTTACCTACTGCTACAACCATCCTTCTCAGGGAGAACTGCAGCTGCTCTTCTTCCCTACAGCAACCTGGGCTAAAATGCTGGTTCTGGTATCCATGGAGCAGAGTCATGAACACAGGCTGTAGAGCCATAGATTACTGAAGGTGGATATTTTACTTGTATTTAGTGGACAGCTTCCTTTTTATCTAAATTAACCTATCCCAACTTCTAGCACTTGACTGCAGCAACAATATACACAAATATTTTTGAATTACTTTTCCTTCATTTTTCAATTTTATGTTTATAAAGCTGAGAAATCACTCATTGAGCTATCCCCTAAAATTTTTTGTTAAAAATTGCACAAAAATGCATTTTTTTTTCCCTAGCAGTTCACACACACACAAGAAAAATAATTTATTCTTCACATCAATTAAAAAAAAAACAAAACAAAACCAGTTTTCTTGTTGTTGTTTTTTCTTTTTTTTTTTTTTAGAAGCAGGGACACACACAGTACAGTAGCTTGTGTGCCAGTTGTGTTGGTGGGACTGTATTTTTTCCCCTGAGGGAAAAAGGTGGAAAGAGATTAAAAAGTATTTTGTTCTGATAATGTTCTCTGTGTGTGCATGCATGCTGTAAATTTCTACCACATTTTTTTCCAGATGTTGACTTTGTGTTCAGAAAATCTGCCTCTTTTCATTGTGGTATTCAAATAACTTAATGTACTGTAATTCACTAACTTAATGTTCAGAAAAAAATGGAACTCACTTTTGAACCTTGACTTCAAAAGCTTTTCCATGCAGTAAAAGAAGTAATGTAGGTGTCAGTGTCAATACTGAAGAAAAGCGACTACATTAATATAAAAAGTAAAAGTGATACAGCCGTAATTCTCTAACCACTCAGAAGCCACTTCAAGCCTAGTTTTGAATACTGTATGGCAGAAATTTTAGGAAGTATTAATAAACGTCTAAAGGAAAAGCTGATTTCTCCAATGCATTTTTTTTACACTGTATTTTGTGTTCATTATATTTTGAGAAACAAAGTTAGCTTTTCAACAGTTCAAAAAGTTAGATATATTTTAGAATATATATATATAAATATATAATTTAGAATGTACTTATATGTACAGTGATAGTATTCAATAGAAGCTTGTACTGCTATCACCAGACACCTTAAAAATAACTCACTATATAATCACTAAATAAAACTTCAATTCTTTTGCATTGTTCCCTGCTCTCTCTAGGAAGCTCTGGTGTTTATAAAGCTTTCCTACTTTATTCTACTTTTAATAACCAATATGATAGTTTTCAAACTCCATGTAGAAAACTAATGCATTCCTTTACTATTTGAAATTTAATAAGTATAACAGTACTATTTCTTGGAAGACAAAACATAATTTGCTTCTGCTAGTAGCATAAATATTTCATAAATTGTAATTTTTCTACTTCCTTTTGCTGCCCGGCTTTCCTGAGAGAGGAGATGAACTATCAAACATTGACAAGAAAATCACATTAGGTTTGTACTAAGTATGGGTATGGGAATAATACAAACAAAATTTAAACATCAACTTAAAGAAAATAGCATAGCTTTTTCTCAGACTCTTTCCCATATTGCAGGTGTGTTTTTAATAGAGTTTCAGTTCTAATGAGCTAGTAATAATGTCCACTGCACTAAATAATTAATTCTCAGTTGGATGAATGTTCTTGTTCATATAAGAATATTCCGTAATTCCTTGCCTCCTTAGTTTACTGCTTTATATACATTAACTTGTCTAATGTTCAAATTATGCTTCCCTTTTGAAATGAATTTCCAGATACAATAACATCTAGAGGGATAAAAACTCAGGCAGGATATCATTTTAGCATGATGCACTTCACTGTAGTGCAAATGGAAGTTGATCAGGTCATAACACCTGCATAACACCTTCCACACCTCAAGATGTATGTCAACTTTGCCTTTTTCTTACTGTTTCCAAATGCCTATCAAAGACATCTCTGATACTTTTGTACTACATATTTTCCACTGTGAGGGAGGGAAGCAATTTTTTGAGTGTGGTCACAGAAAGGTAATAAAATGTCTGTGGCTTCAAAAGGGATATATAAACTTTTGAAGTCTTTGTTCTGAAGTTTTGATATAAATCTATTTCTGGCTAAGATTTAGGATGCCAACAGCATTTATTAATGTACAGATATTGTACCACTTCAGGAAAATTCTCAGTATAATAAATGTGATTTTTAAAGGGACTAATTGCTTTAAAATAGCACACCCTACCTAGGATTTGCTTTGGAGTGATTGCATTTGTCTTACGTGTCATCTCTTTGAGTCCAAAATCTCTGAGTCAAGTTGTTTTCTACTAGGGAATGGGAGCTTAGATTTTGTAATTATCATAAATATATTCCAAGTTAAACACTTTTGAAGCATCTACATAAAAATAAAATAACATGCTTTTATATCATCTGAGACTTTCTATTTCCTCTTTAAAATCTTTCTAGAAATTGAAAAAAATATATACCCAAGCCTGGACTTTGGGGTTCAGTATGTCCTTCATTCCAAAACTTGGTTAATCAGTAAAGAAAATATGAAGTGATGGATGGGAAGAAATATGAAGCTTCAGGGCTTCATTCCTTCCCAAGACACATCTAGGAACAATGTAACAGGTGATGCTTTTCTATACTCAGATGCTGGATGTAGATTAAAGGGCTTTTTGTACTTTACTTTAGTTAATACAAACTACATCACTCCTGGCTAAAATGAATTGAACCTATGAGGAAGAAAATAGGTTTGCTCTTTTAGTTCATCATATTTCCAGATCGATGTGATTTCACTGGTGTTCTCCACTTTTTCAGTACGGCAAGGATTTGTGGAGTTGTTGCTATTTTGGTAGAACATCTCCGAGGTTTGTCATGGACTCAATGACTAAAAAAGAAATCTAAAAAATACACATACATACAAACATACATACAAAGTAAATAAATTATATGTTCCAGCTGAAATAATGTATTTTAATGTGGTTTGATTTTGGAAACATATTTGAAAGACTGGTATTCTTCCCATCATAGAATAACATCATGCTTTGAAACTTCACTGTTTGTTTCAGAATAGGGTCTGAATCTCTTTTGTCAGCTTCATTTTCAGCTCTCTATTTAGGCTTGCAGAGCTCCCAGATAATCTGAGATGTTCAAAGTTCCTCAGGCTCCCTTATCCTGTACCTGTGGGCAGCGAAACCTTGGTGGTAGTATTTCACAGGATACTGTAAAAAATTTCCCAGAAGCTAAGCACACACACACACATACACACACGAAAGATGGAAGCTTGAATATATCCTTGCACAGTGGATCGTTCAACCTCAGCTGCATTTGCTTAATAGTCCACTGCTATTTCAATTTTGAAGGAGAAAAGAAATGCACTTTGAAATTGTGGAACTGGAAAAATCAGTGAAATGTGAAGCTTTCTTCATTCCATTTTAATATTGGTTCCATATTTTGATGTGTTGAACCACTACAGCCTCAGGGTTTTATTCATTTTAGGATTATTTTGTCAAAAGTATTGCACAACTAGAAAAAGGCATATTGGGAATGGGTAGTGAGTTGGGCAACATATTGAAACTGTATCTCAGACTTCCCAAGGCTCTTTCAAAAATAGTAGGCGTAAAAGAGGGAGGGAAATCACTGGCCAAATATAAAATATAAGATAGAGAGCTACAGCTAATCTCTCAGCTGCAACTCTCATCACACAAGCAAAATGCAGGAGACCCATTAACTTGGAAGATACAATTATTTTGTAATAAGCACCTATCTCTTTGCCTTTTTTTTTTTTTTTTTTTTTTTTTTTTTTTTTGCGGGAGCAGGGGCATAGGGGGGAAGAGAAATAGGGGTTGGTTGGTTGGATGGTTGGTTTTGTAGTTGTTTTGTTTTAATGGAAGCCAGGGTAAGAGTTATACTGCTTAAATTTTGTGATATGTTCCTTGTCATTGCCTGAAAATTTATGTTGCTGTTGCTATGGCTGCAGCTTCATCCACTGCATATTCTCAGTTCTCTACAGTTAAAGTGCTTCATGCAGTACAAATTTGCACTGCAGTGATACAAGAGATGCAATATTAAAAAAAAAAATCCCGTTTTTCAATCCATGTATTTCCATGAATATCATATCTGTTTTGAAAATATTTGTTCTGTCAGCCACGCAAAACCAGGTTATTTTTCTGTTAATGCTACAGAACATAATTATTCCTTCTCATCAGTGTATTCCAGAGGGCAATATGCTTACATACGCTTTCATAGCCTAACATACTTTGGTAACCTCTGCATTGGTTTGTTTTCTTTTTGTCTGTTTTATAGAACCTTTTGTTTCTCTGGGTTTATATGCAATTGTTTCAAACTTTTTTTCAGTACTGTTAAGAGGTAAGTGCCAGGATTTAGCATGTATAACGTTGTCTGAGGCATTTGTTCAGCTGTCTGCTAAATCCCCTGAAACTAATGCTCAGTCTCTATTAATGTTTTAGTCCCTGGAAACCAGAGCCCATTCTCTCCTACAATTAATCTTGCAGGTACTGCCTTGACATTATTGGTTCACCAGCAGAGCAGAACTGCCTCAGCCATCAATAATAATTCAACACATTAGGATGAGGCCTATATACACAGCCCACAGATGTAGCTGAATTGTGTGCAGTTTCCAATGCTCCTTGCTGACTGAAAAAGCAGGGAAAAAAAAAAAAAAAAAAAAAGGCAAAAAAAAGCAAAAAAAAAAAAAAAAACCACCTCTGCAATTGAAACTGTTTTAGATGCTGGATAATTTTGCAATACAAGGGTCTTGGTGTTACTCATTGCTTTTGCTTTATGGTGTGTTTTTTCTTTTTTTTTCCTCCAAATGTAGGCACTGTTTGGCACAATGCTTGTGATTGTCTGTTTACTGAATCTTAATACTAAAGCTGTTACAAATTGTCTTTCACAGATGGTGGGAGCTTCTCAGATCAGGAGAGGCAGGGAATTTATTACTCAATATTTCTGTATTACTGATTGGGACGTGAGAAGCATAAGCAATCTTTCCTACTGCAGGGTTTGAGCTCTCCCTCCTCCTTCCCCCACCCCAAAAATTATGGCTAGCTGGAGAAGGATTTTTTTTTCTCATTTTGTGTAGATAACAGCTGTGCAATTTCAAGCAGAATATTTGCTTTGATCCTTCTTTCTTTAATTGAAATCCACAATTATGAGATTTGTTTCTTTTATGTTTGCTAGTTTATTGGTTTAATCTACAAAATGTGCTTCTTTGCTGTCTTGCACAGTTAAAGGCAACAGCACAGTTGGGACTTAAATGGCAATCTTGGAGGGGGGTTGTAGTCTCACAGGTATTGGGGGGAATAAAACTTCTTTCCTCTGATTTCAGATATGTACAGGCTGGCAACAAGAACACAAACAGTATGTCAACTAATTGTAAAGAATATCCCTAGGTATCCAGTTTATGTAAACTAACTGCATGAAAGAAAATTTTAATATGGAGGCAAAAAATCCTATTCTGTTAGTTTATTTGGGGATTTCCTTTGTTTAAAAACCTTTGTAGTATTAGTGTTCATTAAACAATGTTTTATTGGCATCTCTGATACAAACTCCTAATTTCATGAGTTTAGTAAAACATTTTAGAACATCCAGGGTGTCCACAGTTTGAAGGAGGCATTGCCAAACTGGCAGATGCTGAAGCTGGGATTATATGGCAGACTAATCACCTATGAACCAGAGAAACTGAGAGAGCAGCTGGACTCAGATTTACAAAGGATTTTACCTTGTTAGGCCTAATTGGGGTGAAAAAATTGCAAGACTTAGTTTATCTACGGATTTGTTTGATTTTATGTTACAAATATCAGCAAATCCCTTACAAAAAAAAAATAATCCTCAAGATGAAAAAAAATATATCCTTTCTCTTAGTGTCTTTGCCAAGACCTGTTTATCTGCCAAGATTTTTGGCCAGAAAAAAAAAGAACTAGTAAATATGTTGAAAAATACTTTGTGCTTCAAAATATGTGCAGTTGTGATAACTTTCTTTTCTTGTCAGACAAATGTTTCAGAATAAACTGGCTCTAGCTCTGTAGTTACCATATACATAGCTGATATCATTATAATATATTTCCACTAAAGTACAAGATACTGATAAGATCCATCAATATTTTGCAAGATAAAGTCAAAAAGTTATCTTGCTTGTAGGGATTGATTTTCCTAATAACTTCAAATAGGAAATATTACATAATGTTGAACAAAACTACATCAAGCCTGATTCCCTGTCCTAAGGCTTGATACAGCTCTGTACTAAGCTTGATACAGCTTGATAATGAATAGAATAGCCTAGATAGGTTCCCCTTTATTTATATAAAGCCCACAATGGCTTGGAAGACTCACTAATAATATGAAGAGAAGTCTACCCTTACTAAAATAAATAAGTAATTATGTATTACTTATGTATTAATTAAATTAAATTAAATACATATGTATTATGTATTAATTATGTATTATGTATTTTTAAAAAGAATGTGTAGCAGGATGGTGGATGAAGTGAAATTTTATTCATTCAGGTAACCCCACAGCCCCATACTACAGTGTTGCTATTGCTAATAACAGCATTTGTATTGGTTGTCAGGCTTACTATGCCTGTATTAACACGCCCGTTGTTTTATATGGATTTAGTTAAGCTAGAACAACTTTTATTTTATTTATTTATTTATTTATTTATTTGCATGACAAAACAATAGTTCTATACAGATAATAGCAACAAGTAGCTCAGGAAAGGGCTAGTTTAATGGCTATTGACAAGAATAAGATGATAGGCCTCCCACAGAATTAAGAAGGACCAGAAATAACATAACATCTGCATTCCCAGTGTTGACCAGAAAGGATTCTTCTCAGACGGCTTTGCTCCTGACACTCTGCAAAGCTAGGTGTTATGGAGATTTTCTGCCATACTGAGTGCATGTCATTGACTGGCACAAAAAAAAATAAAAATGGTAAAACATACTATCTTCTATGTTATTGCTATATGTTATCATAATTTTGTCATATTCTTGTCATCATGTGAACTCTTTTTATTTAGAAGCATAGCTATATCATCTTCAGACCTTTCAGTAGAAATGATGACTACCTGCAAGAAATTTGTGAACATAGTGAGCATATGAAATGTATATGTTTTACTGTAAAATAAGTTGTTACTTCAATGATTGTACTAAAAAGCAGAGAACTTCTGACTATCAAACTATCAGAGTTACTCAATACGACAACTTTGAGAGCACCAAATCAGAAGTCCAACATGGACTTCTAATGTTAACATTAGAAGTTAACATTAAATCATTTACTTTCTTGACATGAACCCCATACCTTTCCATACAAATATATCACAGAGTCATGTAGGTTGGAAGAGACCTTTAGATCATCGAGTCCAACCTCAGACCTAACACTAACCAGTCTTCCACTAAACCATATCCCTAAGCTCTACATCTAAACGTCTTTTAAAGGCCTCCAAGGATGGTGACTCAACCACTTCCCTGGGGCAGCCTATTCCAATGCCTAACAACCCTTTCTGTAAAGAAGTTCTTCCTAATATCCAACCTAAACCTCTCCTGGAACAACTTTAGCCCATTCCCCCTCGTCCTGTCACCAGGCATGTGGGAGAATAGACCAACCCCTACCTCACTACAGCTTCCTTTAAGGTACATGTAGAGTGCGATAAGGTCGCCTTGAGCCTCCTCTTTTCCAGGCTGAACAATCCCAGCTGCTTGAGCAACAGAAATCTACATGTAGATTTTCTGCATTAGAGACTTATCTAGCTATTAAAAAGAGAAAGTCAATTAAACAGACAGATAGAAATCCGAAGATTGTTATGACACATTGTAAGAAATAATATAATTTGCATTTAATGCATATAATAAATAATATGTATTCAGTCTTAGCATTTATTATGTTTCTTTGACAAGAAACAAGGAACAGTAATAAGGGATCCGAATGGCTCAGAAATGAGTGAGTAGCCTCTTTTGGTCAATTCATCTTCATTTTGAGATTAGTTGGTATCACCATGTCATTTCACAATACTGTCAGCATAACCCAACCACAGTGGCATTAAACATTACCATTACAAATTTCAGTAGTTGCTATCCTCATTAGATTAGACTGGGGGTACAAGGAACTCATTACTTTGAACTTTATGTGGAAGAAACTAAATTTTAACACTTAACTCCAGCATTTTGCTTGCTTTATTAATTCAGATGTTGAAGTTAATATTCTACTACATAAGAACTAATATTAATACTAAATATGAACATAATTTGCTACTTAAATAATGCTAAAATTATAGAATTGAAGAAAAATATGCTAGGAAAAAAGTGTTACTGGATTACTTAACAATGCTTAATGTGTGACAGTGAAGAAAATTGTCACTTACATGTAACACAATGCAGAGGATAGCTGGATTTAGAACAGAAATGTCACTACATCAAAGCAGATTCCCTTCATGTGTTTTTTGGTATCAAAATCACAGATAGTCAAAGTTTCACAGTGAAGATATTATAAACACTTTAACCAGACCTGGATAAATATTGCAGTTGGAAATAACGTACAAATATCTTAAATTAAAAATAGAGTTTCTGTCACCATTTCTCCTTCCTTTTCTGTATAGCTTCTTCCATTCTCCACAATATGATATGATACAGTGAAGGGATATCTGTGAAAAAAAAAAGAATACTCAACATCTCATCTTCTGCAAAGAAAATTGTCAAATAAGTAGATGTAGGATGAATCCAAAATGTAGTCTCAGAAGGTTTAATTTCTCCTATAACTATCTCTTCAAGTAAACACTCTCAGTTTTACCTGCCTGCCAAAATTACTGTTTGAATAAGTCAACAGCACAAAAAGAAGTGCAGTTGGAATCTCTGCAGGTTTTAGAACTAACTTTATCTCTCCTCCTCAGTTTCTATAGCTATAAACATAGGCAGGTCTCATATACTGAGTATCAAAAGACAGTTGCAAAAAAACCTGATTAAAAAAAAAAAAAAAAAAGACAAATTTTGTAGATCTTCTCCTAAAGCTTATGAGGCTTCACGTTCATTGGGATAGCTTAGCTTTATTAAATAATGTCCTTGCTACTTAGAGTGAATCTGTCCATGATGATACTATATCTCTGCATTACAATGTAATAACTCATACGTAAGTTCACGGTCAGGAAGGTATAACATATTAAGCTATGATGTAAAAAATACTTAAAATTTCCAAGTGAAGATAATATGTAAGTAGGCAAACTATATGGTAGTGCAGCTATCTGGAGAAATGGACCAAACCAAACTTGAAAGTGTAAGAAAGCTATGAGAAATTACCGGCTGTTATTCTCTTATTGAGAAGGACAGAAAAAGAGGTAATGAACTTGATTAGTAGGTATAAATGTACGTTTTAAAGTTGTTCCATTGAGTAAATTGAATAAGAGAAAGAGAAAGAGAAAGAGAAAGAGAAAGAGAAAGAGAAAGAGAAAGAGAAAGAGAAAGAGAAAGAGAAAGAGAAAGAGAAAGAGAAAGAGAAAGAGAAAGAGAAAGAGAAAGAGAAAGAGAAAGAATAAATATCTTTGGCATTTTGAAGGGAAAATTGCAAACAGAAGTAAAGTATTTCAGGGATTTTTTTCCACCGTTTATAGCAAAACTTCCTTCCTTCCTTCGTTCCTTCGTTCGTTCGTTCCTTCCTTCCTTCCTTCCACTGTATTACGATCAGATGCACATAGTTCAGTGTGGAAGCATAATCTGTTATTTGGAAATGTCTGTGTTCTAGTGGATGATCACTTGGTTGGGAAAAGTGTGAAAAGAGTATTTACATTCTTGTATGTATAGCAGATATTGTTACAGAATTATATCTGACAAATGATTTACTTTCTTAAGAGCAGGTTCCGTCTCTTAGCCTTAATGATCAGATACTAATTGCAAATTCTTCAGGATTTTCTCTGATGTTCCTTATATTGTGCTGTACTTGTATTGTGCCTTCTGCTGGTTTAGTGAGAGAGAGAAGCTGCCATTTTGTTAGTCCATGATATAGATTCTTACAGGAGAGAGCTTGCTGCAGTTCTTTCTGATGTGGGTTATATTAGTTCAGGTTAGCTCTCTCTTTAGTACACTAAACTCTGCAGTAAAACATACTCTTTCTATGTTTACTTTTATCATTCCTCTTCAGTTATGCCATTCTGAAAATAGTGCTCAAAAAGTTATAATCTGAATCAGAGAGAAAATGAATAGCTGATACTAAGTAGTCACTACATTATCACCCTCTGGGGTAGCTTTTCCTAAAAATATGCAGTAGTTTTATAACATGAGGAAGTAGAGTATGCAGGTACTGAGTGTATCTGTATCAAGTTCTAGTTCAACTGTAAATTACATTCAATCTAAGGGGTAAGGAAGGAAATATTTCCACTGCAAATTGTAACACCCAGGCCTTTTCATTACATCATTGAAGGATTTCAGACCTAATTCACAGGCAATTTTTTGACCCAGACTAAAACTATTTTTATATTAGGTATGCCAGAGGAGAAACAAATAAAGCACAATCCTTCTACCCTCTTTGTTGAATTTTGTGAAAACCACCTCAGAGGAGTGCAAATTTTATCAATATGAGTGAAAAATAAAAATATCAATGATTAAATGAACATTAATATGTCCTTCAAAGACAGATAGATATCTGTTCTTGCATTACTGTGGAAGTTTCAGAAATCAAGGAGAGAAACAGACAAAAAGCAATATGCAAGTAGAGTAAAAGATAATTTATCACATTCTCTTTTTATTTTGAATTTACTGTTTTTTCTTTGCTTACCCTAGAAAAAGGGCAACTTGTCTACAAGTTTTACTGCTTTTCACAACTGTATCACCTTATATATGAAAAATATTACTTTCCTTTACAAACATCATTCCTCCTCTAACCACATTTGTACACTGGAGGTTCAACTTCATTAAAAACTGGCTAGCTGTCTTTAAACATTGAACAATAAATATAAATATTTTTGTTAGTCATTCTGTGTAACAGAAAAAAGAAAAATGCAATCCCAAGATATCCCCTTAGTATCAAAGGAGCAGTGCATCCATATACTGATGTGTGACGGGACAAGAAATACTGCATTGGTGTTATTTAGAGTATGCTTGTGAACAGCTGAATAGTGCATTCAAATATATTTTCAGGCATTCGGATAGTCTGGAATCAGAAAGGTCAGAAAGAATGCTGAACAGCATTCCCATGATATTAGGGAATACCCTAGATATTAGGGAATTGTGAAAAAAGGTAGCAGAGACAGCTCATGAAACATCAATAAAAAAAAAGACTGCTGGTTCATGCAGTAAAAATAAAAAAAAAAAAAAAGTGCTTTTAAAAACAGACACAGATATTGAGAATATGAATTATTTGTTTAAAGTTTTTCATTTGTGAAAATATAATTTATGTCAGTTTTCACTGACATATTCATATATTCATATAATATAATATAAATATATAATATAATATAAATATATGAATATGTTTATTAGTTATTCATTGATATTGGGACTATCCTAATATAGCACCACAAGGCTATTTTAATATTCCTTAAGTTTATAATCCTTCTTCCTTTGATCCCATGGGTGAATTTGAGAAATACACGCCATCCTCGTGTTTTTAATCCGTCATATTCAGATGTAAGAAATAAAACCAAGATAACAAAGCATGAATGGCTAAACTATTTCTTTAAACCATCAGAATGCCATCAAGCCATTTCTTTAAACAATCAAAACGCCTCTTCAGAATGTTTATCAATATATATTATATTGTAAGTCTTAAAGATCAGATGGAGAACAATTTGGCTTTTAAGTAGATTTTGTAGAAACTAGCAGTTAGAAGTAAATCTTTGAATACTAAATGTGCTATTGCTGTGTAGTTTAAAAAAAAATAAATACAAAGAGTATATAGAAAATAGCATAGTTTCAGGAAAAAACAAAGGAGCACAAGTCTGAATGAGAGCACAAGTCTGAATGAGACCTGAATTTATTTTATATTTACAGAATCTCTAGCAAAGAAATAATGATAAAAAAATAAAAAGCAAAGAAATATCATTGTACAAACACAGACTTTTTTTTGACATAAAACTAAATATTCATCATATTGTCAAATATTTTTACTAATAAATTTTTGTTTTAATACTGCAGTTTAAGGAAACTGATCCAAATCTTTGATTGTGTAAATCAAAAACGTTACCAAAGTATTTAATTTTATAGTCTCCTTCAGAAATTTGTGGGTAATGAAGAACAACTTCAATCAAACAGAACACCAAAACCTGAAAAGACAAAAAAAAATATGTCCCTTTTGATCTACTTTGAATCTTTCCTGTTCTGTTCTAACATCCTACAGTGCTATGACAACCATCTCATTTGTTTTTCATTTAAAATCTCATAAAATCTCATTTATTCCTATTCAAATTAAATCCTATTAAATTTTATATAAATAGATTGACAGGACAAGAACTTGCATAGCAGCTGAGTGTTGACCATACTACTACCCCCTCATCATCTTTGCTAACACTTATCCACACTAAACATAGAAAGAAAGAAAAGAAAGAAAGGAAAGGAAGGAAAGGAAGGAGGGAAGGAGGAAAAAGGGAGGAAGGGAGGGAGGGAATCGGTCACAGAGAACAATTCCACGTCAGCTAAAAAAAAAAAAAAACAATTTAAATGATGAAGCCACATGGATGTAATACATATATATGTATTTCAGAGAATAGTTCTGCATAAAGACTCAGGGAATTGCAAATAACACTTAAATTGTGCTGCTCCCAAACATAATATGTTATTTTATATGCTCTTCAGATTAAAGACATTCAGTTTTATATATTATAAAATATACATTTATATATCTATGTCTATATGGCTGTATCTAGCTGCCTGTTACAGAGACAGATATGTCTCTGTATTAGCATCCCTCCACATCCTATGAAATTATCTCTAAGAGGCTGACAGGTGAATAAGCCCTATTGCTAAGGAGCAATACAGTACAGGTACAGATGTCTAACAATCTAAGATTAGTAACAACTTATATATACTTGGAGTTTGAGTCCATAAGTTTAAAATAAGCATATTTGGAAATTTGTGAGAAAAAAAAATAATAAATGTTTTACATACTTATTTACGATGGACCTGGATGCAACTCAATTCTTGAGTCATAGTAGGACTGAGGTTTACAGAACATGACATAGACACTTCAAAATTCTCATAAAGGTCAAGAACAGACAAAGTTGTAAAATGATTAAAAGATATTCCCTCATTCAATATTAATTAATAAAATATGCTACCATTAAGTATAAAAAAATGCTTACTTAGTCAAACTTTTGAACACCTTAATCCTTTTATTTTCTAATAAAAAAAAAAAAAAGAAAATACTTACCTCCTAAATTGTGTCCTCCCATTTGTAACACTGACAAAATAAAAATTTGGAAGTTATTCTGACATTAATGTTAAACTTATTCAGGGGATATCTCTGCCATTTTGTTTCATTTTAGCATTCTATCTTCCTAGTTTTTGAATAGAAATTAGATGTCTAATTCTCTGATAATGATATTAATGGATTTGGCACAAGCTGCATTAGCAACAAACTTGACTGGTCAAGTAGGATGAAGAAGGATCTTTATTTACTGAAAAATCATAATAAATTTACTAAGAAAGGAATAAAGAAAACATTATGCCACTTCGTACATTCTCTACAGCCACTTCTAGAGTTCTGTATGAAGTCCAGATGTCTCTGTCTCAAAGGAAAAAAACATAAAAGCAGAGTAAGAAAAATAAAAAGATGGATAGAGATATCAATGTTTCTGTGTAAGGGATATCTAAACAGGAATTTACCATATAGAAAAATAAAAGATGAGTAAAAGAAGAAAAAAAAAAAGATGAGTAAAGAAAGAATATAGTAGAGTTTTAGAGCGTAAATGCATAGAGTGTCATAATCTGGATTTACTGTTTGTTACATCCTTCCAGAATGATAACATGGGTGAAAACATAAAATTCATGTTGAAAGGATAGTTCTGAAACAAGAAGACATTGCACAGGAGTAAAGATGTGGAACACCTGCAACAACTGCAGGTTGTTGCGGTATCAGCTCCATGGATTTAAAAAATGACTAGACAAATCTGTGAAAGAAAAATACCTCTACAACTGTTATGTACACATGCTATAATTCTGGTAATATCACTTTAATGATGTCAATTTTTTTGTCATTATAAAATGTCACATGCTGGAAAAACATTGAGAATTCATAGCAGTCTGGAAGCCAAAAAGTTTAAAACTTAAAGAATAAACATTACAATTGCCTAGTTATTGATATTCCCTAATATTCCTAATATTGATATTCCCTAATGTGTAAGGAACAGTACAGCTTAATATTTTTAGCACCAACAGGCAAATGCCAAAATGTTTTAATGTTCAATCAAGGATAGAACAGTATAGGCATGACAGGTGAGGTGCTCCTCACCTACTGTATACACGGGTACTGTATTTAATAGCTATGAACAATAAAAAATCTAAAAGCTAGTCCACCCATCCAGATAGAAGAAAATATAGTGTCTAATCAAAGCCTGTAGTATATATCCATAATTTTAATAATTCTATGAAGACTTCATCAGAATTACATTAAATTGTCTCTGTACTTGGTGCTCAGTGCAGTTTGGTCCAAATGTATTTCTCACAGAATCTTTCAAATAAAAGTTAATTTAAAATTGCACTCCAAATAACATCCAAAGGAGAAAAAGGCAGGTAAACAGTCAAATCTAACATTTTTATGTTTATTGCATCATTAGTTAGAATAGGAATCAAAATACAAGAAAAGCAAAGCACTAATTACACTTTTAATTACTCAGTTTATTATAGACTTTACTGGTAAAAGTGGATGTTTTACAAAAAAAAAGTTAAGAGAAAACAGGACAATTTGACTAGGATGTAACTTAATAACTATTCCTGTAAATGTTCTTTTCCTCACTGATGACAGAAACACTGTATGAAATTAACAGACATGCAGCTTCAGGAAGCTTAAAAAATAGAATTTTTCAAATTATATTTTTGAAAACTAAAAATAACTTTGATAAGTATCAATTTTTAGTTCCAAATTTTTATTGCCTGTACATGTCAGAGTTAAAACTGCAATTATTTTTCCACTCCATTATTCACATTACAAAAGAATGCTTATTATTTGCCAACAACATTAAAGTGAAAAGCAACTTTACTAGTTTTTTTTTCTTCTGTGTTGTGTGGGCTGAAACTATATGATTTTCCTCCATTCATCTAGTGCTAATTGAACCTCTTTTATATGACTTTCATGAATGCTGTTTGCATTTGGTTAATTCTGGCATCCTAGCAACAGTCTGCTTTGCAATATGCAATATCTTTTTAAAGCAAAAAGCTTTAATTGTAAAAAAAAATAAGCATGTAGAAATACATTATTATTGATTAGAAATCAGAGTTTAACTGACCCAGAGAAGTGCTTTTTCCTGTGGTAATCACTCTGAACATCCTGAGTCAGAGTGCCTAGCGTGTGGGTTTAACTTGTCTGTCTACTAATTTGCAGAGGAGGGTGTTATTTTGAACCAATATGCAAACTATTCTAAATTATTAGACACTTTTGACATTTAAGGAGACAGATACAACACAACAAGAATACTCAATACTTATATTAGCATTAAATAGCTGATCATATGAAGTGTCAAGAATCACACATAGTGGGACACATATGAATTACAGTAGTTAGGCAACAAACCAAAGAACAAAGCTACCATTCTGTCATGAGGTGAGTTTTTGACATGCATGAACTTCAATGATGATCAAAAAAATTATTTCCTTTTTAAACATGTAGTGAAATCTTGTCTTTTTTTACAGTGTTTTTTTTTTTTTTTTTTTGTTTGTTTGTTTTTGGATGAATAATGGGATTGTTTGCAAGCTTAGAGTACTTTTATTTATTTATTTTTTATTTAATTATTCAATATAGTCAGACTATTTCAAGAAAATCCTAGGAAATTGGTCTTCTGCCAGAATGACAATTCCACAAATATCAGTGAAGATAACACCATACTTACTACCTCCACATGTATTAACTCAGATTTTGGAATGCAGCTTTTTGTCTTGTTTAACATACTATACTGTTGGCAGTTTTTGTTTGTTTGTTTGTTTTTAATGTTGTATTTGGAGATACACAATTTTACATCTGACTGCTCTTTGTAAAATATTTAATAAAACCCTTCAATTTAAAATTTTAGATTGTAAATCAAGAGACAATAGTAACAAGGTAAGCAAATGAAGAAGGTGGGACCAAAGAAACTCGCAGTTTTGTTGAAGAAATGAGTTTGGATAGGCCTGATTTATTCCTTAGAAAACATTCATGTCTAAAAAAAAAAAAAAAAAAAAAGGACTTAATTGCACACCATCTTTATTTCTAAAACTGGCCAAAATTTTGTTAAACTTTAGTGAAGTTGTTTTATGCAATGTGCTTCATTTCACACATATGTGTAAACCTTTACATATAAATATACATAAAACCAAGAAACACATATTCCCGACTCATAAGAGAAACTAATAAATTTTTCAAGAATATACACAATTTGAGATATCCTTTATAAAAAACTAACAAATGACTGGACATATGTGCACACAGTACAGAAACAGCTCAGTTGAGAGAAAGAATAGGATGAGTAGCTAAAGCCAGAAAATGTAAAAAGGTCTCAATAAGAAAGTATGAGTGAAATTTATCGCAGAAATAAAAACAAGAGGGAAAAGGAGACATGTTAAATTTAATTAAGAAAAATCTGCATGCTTTTCAGATCTGAGAAATAATCAATAAGAAATAAAATATATATCTGAAAAACAGCTACCAAGTATTTAAGCAGATAGGTAAGCCCAACTGTCCCTAGAAATGTCCCTAGAAATGTCCCTAGAATGAAAGTTAAGACAAAGTGATTATGTAAAGGGCAAACTAGGATACAGTAACTGAAAATGTTTCCATATTATGAAGAAAGCTAAATAAAAAATGGTTAGCTAAGATGTGATTGACAGAATGCATTTCCTCATCCTTGAGCATGTAAGTACATGCAGAAGGAACTCAGAAAGGCAGGGACCATAGTGGCAATAATTCCGCTAGGTTTTAAACTTCAAAATACATGTAAAATTTGAGGTCACAGAGAAGTATTACCAGTCACCTCTCCTCCATCCCACAAAATAAAAGCTCTTTGAAATAGCAAGCATTAAATAAGGATTTCAGTCTTGTTTGTATGGCAAGGAGATTGTGGTTCTTAGAAACTATACTAAATTGAAATAGTTCTTTTTATTCAAAACTACTGAAAAGCTAGAAAAGTAATGAATCAAACATTCATGAGATCACAGTCTTACATAGACCTGAGCACAATTACTGTGCTATCCAGATCAATTCATTATGGGGGACAATCATAAGCATTTCCTAAACAGGAAAACAAAGGCTCAGTAGCAAAGAATATGTGCAAAGAATATGGAATATGTTCTCCAAAAGAACCTTCATGCATTCTTCTCAAAACCTGTGTTCCTGAGTAATAGGAAAATAACTGATAACTGATGGCAGGGATGGAATCCAGAATGATAAAGAAACAACCAAAAGACTTTGCCGCCTGTTGTTCTTTGGTGAACGTTGCAAACAGTTCTTGGATTTCAGTCTTCTAATTTAAATAAAATATATAAAATAAAAGTTATTTAACATATATATAACTATATATGATTTATATATTATATACAATATATTATATATAACTATATATATATATGTATACACGTAGTTATATAACTATAAAAGTTATATAAAATAAACTACCCACTCCTCATAAAACCACAGTACAAAAACATTTTCTGCACAGTGGGAAGACCTGTGATTGAAGAAGGGATATTTTAAGAAGGTGCATATAACAGTCTTCAAATGGCAAGTAGTTGATTCAGTATAAAACATTATTCTCTGTCTGTTTGATTTGGAGTTTAAATAAAAGAATATTAATTAATTTCCAATTAAATAATAGAAAATTATTAAATTGGAGAAAATATATTTGATAATTGAACATTAACAATTGAATTTCAAATAATTGAAAGAAAGTAAATGATATACATATATGTGTACTGTAAAATATCCTTTCACTCATATTTTTGTTATGAAAAATTTAATTTTGGTGATATTTTGGGGGGTGAGAATATAGCAAAATGCTATTGACGTGCTTCGGCTTTTCCCTCATGTGAAGCCTAACAATCAGTGAACATTGGTAAATGTGATATCTTTTACAAATTGGGCTTGGGTGTGAGATCCTACAAAGGATCCTACAAAACTATAGTTCAATGTTGTTTGACAATGAACAATTCAGTTCTGATTGTATAGAAATACAGAATTTTACAGTGAAAAAAAAAAAAAGCTCATGTCTTCTAGAGAGTTAGAAAAAAGATTGTGTTTTTAAGTTAAATTTTCACAGATAAATTCACAATGTCTTGAATGTTGCTTAGTTAGCCATGCATTGTTTTGTCACAGGTTGGTCATCTGAGTCAACAAAAATGATAACAAAACATAAACATAGAAAAACTATATATTTTAAATTAGAGAACTCTATAATCTGCATCCATATACAGATTACTAAAGCTACTTCTAAAATAAGTCAGTTCAAATTCTGCTGGAGAATTAAGCTTGCTTAAAGTCAACTTTGCAATTATCTTTCCCCTAAAGTTTGTCTGATTCATCTGACTGCTTGAATGAGAGCGTTCCTTATTTCCTTGGGATATCTGACCTGTATCTAATAGCACTGTTATTAGCCACAGTAGCCTATTTGATACAAAGGGTACTACATGTTCTACTTTTCTAATTTGAATCATTTTATTTTTTCTGTCTCTGTAGTGATCCCTTGATCAAGGTGAGCAAGTCTAGAGCAGTATGATATTTAGTGACTATGCACATGCTTGGGAAAAGTGAACATCTTTCAATCTGTTGCAGACCAAAACCACCATGGAGTCAACACATTTCATCTCTTATTCAACATATTTTCTTATTCATCAACACATTTCAAACTCTTATTTGGAGAGCACAGCAGAAATAATTAGTTATGACAAATGTTAAATGGACCACAGCTGAAGCATCAGTAAAAATATCTAAGGTTATAATACTCTTAGGTTATTGGAGAATGCAGGCAGCAGGAGCTCCTCTCTAACAGTATTTGACATGTAAGCAATATAGATTGTTTAAAGGAAATTGGTAGTCCCTAAAATTTTGCCATTCTAATGGTGATTTTTTAGCATCCTTTATTCTACAGTGATATTTCCATTTCTATGCCTTCGTGCATCTACATATTTGAATGATAGCTCTCCATTTTGTTTAGGGAACCTCTTAACACAGTCATAGGAAATAGGCCACTTTCAGCTCATCATACCTACTACTGCGTTAACGCAACTTGGTAAGCAGTGCAATGTATCTCAGCCACTTTTGCTGCTAAATATGTCATAATTTCTGCTCTTTTCCTTGTACACTATAATTTATGTAAGCTATTTTCTGAACATACTGAAAGGTTTTATAGAAAGTTTTCCTGATGTCCCTGAACTTGCCATTGTGTAAGATAAGATTTTTGCTTACAGCAAATCAAAATATCAAATAATTAACAAAATCAAAATCCACACTCCAAGTTTTAAACTTGAGTGTTCTTCAGTCTTTTGTGAAAACTTGTGCTTAATTTCATGCCTATTGGCATACAATGTGTATATATGGGTTTTCTCTCTTGTCATTTGTATATGCAGTTACATAAATTTCAGGCAAAATCACACTAAGTGCAAGTGGAAACATGCTTTTGTATATTAAAAATTTGTCAATAACTTTTAAAACTTTTTTTTTTTTTTAAATATATCAGCTATGATAGACATGATATGTCTATCACATTAAAAAATGTATTTGAAGCCACATTAATAGATCCTGTGATAGAAAGAAAAGGAAAGAAAAACTTTCAAGGTTTTTAAGGCACTGCAGTTTTCACAATTATATATATTATATATATATAAAATATCAAACTGGGAATCCAGATTGGTTATGTAATTTTCTATCCTCATTTTCAGACAGGGTAAAACTGAGTATGTACCAGATCAGAGGATAGATATTTAAGTATTTTCTCTGACAATTAATTTTTGAAATTAATTATTATTGAGATTATTATTGTCAGGCAACTCAGAGAGTTAAGGCAGAACTTGTAAGTTCTCTCAATCTCTTAAATGAATGTAATTTTTATTATTTACCAAGTGTTAGATATGTTTTTCTATCAGCCACGCAGAAGCAAGATGTGCCAACAAAGTAATCTATTCTTTTGAGCTAAAAAGAGAGAGATCTTACTGTTCAAATTCTAAATATGGGAGAACTATAACAGAAAAGTTTCATGAAGGGAACAGTTTTCATTGATTAGGAGTGACTTCTAGATTTGACATCAAATTAAACATTGACATTAAACAATATATCTTGGTATTATATCTTGTTATTTAACAATATATCTTGACAGATGTTATTATACCTGTATATTGGAATACATAAGTCTTTCCTGCTTCTATGTAGTTTGCTTTTATAGTCTAAATGCTACTTGCAAATTCTTTTCTGTGAAAGAAAAGTGTAGCAGTACAAACTACACCATATATGTAGTTTACACTTCATATATATGAAGTCTACATATATAAGTTTATGCTTCATATATAAGGGTAAGATGGGTATGGGGTTTGGGGTAAGACATAAGAGCTTGGGGTAAAATGTATGAGAACATGCCAGCTGCCAAATGCAAGTTTCACTTTACTGAACATAGAATACACATGTAAAGTGAATGATTTCAGAGGATACTGGAGAAAACAGGGCTCTTTCAATGGGATTGCTTAAATTTCCCCTTTGTAATATCTACTTATATAATTAACATTTTAAAATTATTCAACATTCCTAGCACTCTCTACTTCCCACTTCAGCTCAGTTCACTGGAACAGAAAGCTCGTGGACCCTGTTTATCCCTTATTCAGGAAAAATAGTGCTAAAATCGTGGGGAACTTTGACTCATACTTCAGGAACCAGCTCAATAGCATTACAAGCTAAGCCAGAAGAAGGTGCTTAACACCTTTGTTATTTTTTATATCCCCATTCTCTGTGGTCCCCGTGGATATAGTCTATACTAAAGCAGAAAATAATATCTAAATATTTAGATTTTAGAAGTCATTTCAGTATGTAGTACTTTAGGTTACTATGGTTTTTGAAAATAAGATATTTTATATTTGCTGTTATCTGAGAGTTTTGTCAAGAACACATTTAAAAGAAACACAGCAGTCATATTTAATTTTAAAAATAACCAGTACTAGATTCATGTAGCTACAAAAACTTTACTATATTTATGTATTTGTTTGTCACTCCTGTCAGCTTGAAAATGACTGAAGCATTGACAAAGAACTTTAAAATGACAAATGATAAAAATGAGGCAGAAAGTGCAAATCAGATTTTGAATAGGCTTAACATATATGCAGAAATGTTATTCTTTCAAGCTTTTCATGTAAGACTTTCTGGAAAAAATTGATTTTACATTCATGAAATTTGTATCAAGTGAGTTTTAAAAACAAGTGACCTCCTGTAGCATCCATAAAACCCTTTGGAATCAGAATCCAAAATATAGTCTATATCATACTAGAAACAGAGAAGGCTTTGAAGAGTTCTGAGTGTAGAAATGTTTCCCTCATAAAAGGGCTCGGTCAGTTTCTAGGCAACGTAGCTCTCCTAAATCCCTTCCATGCTCTTTACTGTATCCTATGAAGTGATCCTGCTAGAAGAGCCTGGTTAGAGCAACCACAGGCATCATAATGATTTCTGCCTGCCATGCTTGTTTGTTATTCAAGGTTTTTGCAGGATGTCTGCTGTATAACCTAACAAGCCCCCATAGGAGTCAATATCTAAGTTGATTTCCCTGGCAGCCAATCTCTTTGCTACTAGCAAAGGAAGTGACTTACTGGCAGTGGGCTTGCCCTTCTGGTTCTTTCACTAGTTACGTACACGTGGACACACACAAACCCAGATAGCCTGAACCATGATATCTTTGCTTTGAACTGATTCCTTCAGTGTCTAATACTAGTTCATTGTCTTACTAGGGGACTGCTGATAATGGTGTCTGGCTATAGCTGTAGGCTAGGTAACTAAACTACAAAGATTAATAAAGAAATTTTGCCCTGATTCATTTCTTATTACAACTCACCAGGCCTGCTGACACCTGTGAAATTGCATTGGTCACTGCAATGTCTTTTCAGAAACAGTGTTACATTATAAACACAATCTGTTGCACAACTGAAAACTTGATTTATGGCATGCATCAATCCTACCTAACAGCCTTATATAGTATATTGTACATCTCTGATAAGTAATTAGATGTTTATGAAGACACTTGTTGCTTATAATTACAATCCTGCTAATTTCCTCATTCCCCAAAGTAACATTAGTGTTTGCTAATGAACTGCAGATTAATTCACTTTGAATTAGTCTCTACCCTCCCTTTGCCCCCTGCGCATACTAGATGGCACTAATTTTGCTTTGGGGACTTTAAAAGGATTTGTTATTATGAGAGTAGATTCAAATGGCCTGTGCTATTATTATTTAAGAATTTGGTTTACCTTAATTTGAATTCAATTATTCTCTAATGTTCTGGTTTTGAGCAGAGACATAATGTGTTAAAAAAAGAAAAACAGACAAATTATACAGATCAATACAAATAAATTGTATGTATCATATGGTAAGAGTAGATCAAATTGTTGCTATTTTCTCTGGGGCATATAATAACGTTAAGCTGTTAAACTGAAAACAAATCTTGATGGTCTCAGTTCAGTCCATAGTGATTTAATAGGAATAGCATATAAGCACCAAATGCAATACAACACATTTTCTCACATAAGGTAAATCTTATATATGCTGATTCAATACTATTCTGCAATGTCTAAACTAAAATAATGTTAACAACAGTGATCCTCTATTTGCTTTGAGCATTAAAAACAAACAAACAAACAACAAGAACAAACAACTGCTAATCTTACACTTTTTCATTTTAGTCAAAATCTATATAATATCTGACCTGGTTATATGTGACCAGAATTCACTATCTATGTCAACACAAGCAGCTCTTAGAATTGGTTATTTAAAATAACAGATTCTTGCTTTCAAACATAATATCAGCTGCCAATCTCACAATATAATCCTTAATTCACACTGCATGAAAGCTTTCAGTCTCTGCCAGCAGCTGCTTACTGAGCTATGCCTGCCCTCTACCTCTTTCCCGGTCAGATGATGTATTAAAAAACTACTTACTGGGATATGTTCCTGCTGCAGGTGTACCAAAATCGGAGAAGTGAGCACTTGCAGGAATGAGACAGAATGTAGGGTTACTTTTATATTATGGCAGTGTTACATATTGCTTTGTTGAAAGCACTAGGCATGTTTGCACCACCTGTCCTTGTCTGGTACTGGTTATTTTTAAAATTAAATATGATATTTTGCTTTGTTTTCTTTTGTTTAAGTTGCATCAATTAGACACAGGTGGATTAATTGCTTTACAATTATCCAAATACATCAGCTTCAGGCCTGTTGTAAACCTGAGGGAGTTCACATACATTTACCAAGTGAAAATAATTAAATAAAAGTAGTCATTTCAATGATTCCTAATCATAATATTTCTGTGTCATATCACAGCATAACAGGAACTTTTTTTCTTGAGTCATTATTGGGCAAACACTCTGAGATTTTGGCCCATGAGGCTTATACTTTCAAAAAACTCTACTCTCAGTTATGACCCAAATGACATGGCCAGATTTTCAGATGCTCAGTCTGCAGTAGAATTCTCAGTATTGAATATTATTGAATTTCAAACCATTATACAGAAACTGCAAAAAATATACTGAGAATTAAAGGAACAGATTTATATAATTTAAACATTTTCAAAGTTTTCCATTTTGATGTATACCATAAAATATCAAAGTGATAGAAAAACCATTCTTAAGCTCATCACACAAATTCATATAAATATTCAGAATTCATAGTCAGTGTGACGGTTATTTTTATAGAATCAGGGAAAAATAAAACTAAAATAAAATAAACAAAAAGTTGGATATATGGACACTTTTCTCTGTTTCTGATAGAAATATTACTGACATTTCAAAGCATTGTGTGAGGCATTTTGGATGTAAGCTAAGCTATCTGTCTTTGCACTGTATACTTCTGATGGGGTTGCTTTATCCTCAGTGAGTTTCTTTTAAGTAGTTTTGCCTGCAGGGAGCATAGCCACCCTCGCTGTGCAGGAGGTGAAGATTTTACTATGTGTCTGAAATTTGAAAGTGGTGAGTCATCACCCTTCACAGGTTTTTATAGCATAATTGCTCACTGGCAAGTGCATGGAAAGAGTTCAAAGAACAGTATGTAAGTGACACCGATTTTCTGGATTTGCACAGAAAAAAAAAAAAAAAAAGAGAGCGAGAGAGAGAGAATGATATATATATTCAAGTTACTTGCAGTTATTTAAAGGGGGAAGTTCAGAAGGAGTTCTGCTGAACAAGTTAGTCGAATCACAGAATTCTCCATTCCTAACTGATGTCATCTTGATTATACAAAATTCTTTTGAAACTTTAACAGACATATTTTTCTTTCATGAGATTCATGATCTTATATATTGCCTTTGAAATAGAAAGTCACACACAAAGTTCTTTTCAGCTCTTAGAACAGCATCAAGCTTCCAACTGGTATAAATTTACACTGAAAAAGTAACTAGTAATTCAACTCTCCCTTTTACACATGTGCACAGAGACTGCCCTATCTATAGTAAATATTCAACTGTCTTCCTATTTCACCTGTTTTAATTAAAGGATTTGGGCTAGTTTTGGACTAAAAATTAATGCATTTACTCTGAAAGCAAAAGCATGTTGTTCTGGACTCACAGACTGTTAATAAAATATTACTGATTTGGCATATTTGCTGTTGTAAATTTTGCTGTTATTCCTTATTTTATAGTTTATGGTTACTCTTGTTCCAAAAGTTCTATCTGGAAAATTCTTAACCATATTGTATTTAAAGGAATCAATAGGCTTTTTTTTTTTATTATTTTATTTTGTTTAGGGACAAGATAAGTAAATTGCACCCATGTGACACCACCATGGTCATCTTTACAAGGGCTTTCAGGTATTTCTGGCTACAGATTTCTCTTGGAAAGAACAAAGTTAGATGTCTTTGCCACAACAGGTAGGCCTGATGAAATGTAACTGACAAACTATAATTCAAAGTCATACTTCATAACTCAAAACTCATACTTCATAACTCAAATTCATAATTCATAACTACTCATTCATAAGACTAAAGTATAGCCACTAAGTGCACCAAGTGACTCAGGCATTACAGTGCCTCATATTTAGATATCCTAGCACTTACTAATGTCTGCAATGTCCAAGATGATTTTCAGGTTTCTCCATACAATTTTTGGAAAACTTAACAGAAGCCAACAATCTGATGCGAGCTGGTTTTCCAGAATTTAGGTCTTGACCGTTACAGAATTTCAGATGGTTCTTTGATATATATTTATTGCCATGTCTGTTAATATTAAAGAGGCACCTGGATAATGTCTTCAATAATATCCTTTATCTTTTAGTTAGCCCTGAAGTGGTCAGGTAGTTGGACTAGATGACTGCTAAAGGTCCCTTCCAAATGAACTATTTTATTCTGTTCTTTTCTGTTCTACTCTATTCTCATCTAATCTGGTCAAGTCACAATTTTCACTTTTGAAAGTTTCTGCAATAATGTATATATGTCAGCACCTTCTGCAGGATCTGTGCTTTTCTCTAGATTAAGAATAGATAAAATAATTTACATAATTTTATTACACATTTCCATGTAAATTATGGATTTTGAAAAAAACTATATATTTTTAAGTCTAGTATCACTTGTTTCTGGAGCTTAATTAATCTGAAGATTAATTTAATAAAATATAGATTTATTTAACAGTTTCTAAAATAAATAATGGCAAAATGTGTCGAGTAATGAATTCCTTAATTAGATAAGAAAAATAAATATTTAGTCAGTTCTACTTTTTTTTTTTTTAATTGATAAAAAGACGATTCATGTCCAAGGGAGAGGGAGAAGAGAAAATTTACTAAAAACAAACTTATTTGAACAAATATTGTAGATGAAACTAATATCTGAGCAACACTTTTATGCCTCAGACTGACATAGTTTATTTTCAGGACAGTAGACATGTACAAATCATGTTTTAAAGCAGGTTATATAGTTACACCAATACAATTAAAATCAACGCTTTGAGAGTAAATATATTTGAATTATCAAGGCATCTAAGGAGTTTTATTCATAAGACAGTATTCTAGGGAATAAATAAAACAGAATCTAGGTACTGTGGGAAAGCTGCTGTTGTTTTCAAGGTTATTCTATTATCTTGTAAGAACTTTTCATTATTTTAATATTCAAGAGACTTATAAATAATGGACTTTTGAAAGTAAGAAATGTGATATTAACAAAATGTAAAATATTCACTCTAAAGAAAAATTTAAAACACAAATGAAAGATTACATTAAGATTACACTCATAGTGATGACTAGTCATCTAGAGGAAGTTAGAGTGAAATATTAGAACTGTTTTCTAGGACAAACTTTCATGGCTAGCTGAATCTCAGGCCTGTTTTAAATCCCCAATTAAGATGAAAAGATGAAATATTGCAAAAATATAAATAGTTCATAACTAAATATTTATTATTATTATTATTAATAATACTCTCTCTAATATAGTATAGAAATAATAATCTGTATAATAAAGTGTTCCAAATAGGAAGTGGAACATCACAGAACACAACGTTTAGTTAGGTAATTCAACTTTAATTGAGAGAGTAGAAGCTTTAGTCTAGATTTTTCTTTCTGTAGCAGAGAGCTATGTTAAACCATTTGTTGTATTCCCTTTTTATCTTTATCAGCACTTGTTTTAAAGCAAACAGACAAAAGAGAATTGCATGGTCACATCACTTTGTCTCATTTATTCAGATACAAATCTATATATAACTAAACTCCAAAGTAATTGCTATGCTCAATGTCTTTTGCTCAAAGACTATGTGGAAGACTTCTGATATCAGCAGGCACTTCTCCCTGGGACTAGGTACTGGGAGTCACAGGAGGCCCTCACAGAGGCCAGTAGATCAAGGCTTCCCTAGCCAGTGGCCCATCCTGACTATGAGACAGGACAGGCTGGATGTCAGCCAGCATGTCAGACAGGACATCCAGATAAATCTAAGGTCAATGAGGGAGGTCAAGTCAAGATCAGATAGAAGTAAAAATAGGCAAGGTCTGACAAAGTCCAGGAAGTCCACAGTAATGCACGTGGTATGAAGGCAGTCTGTGAGTCTTGGACAAGGTTGTGGGGATTCATGAGCAGCACTAGTATGGGTACAATACTACTGCAGTATAGGCATAGTTGGTAGTTAACTGTGAGAACTCTGCTCAAAAGCAGCGTTATGCTCAGATTCTTGGTAATGGGCAAAGGAAGCATATATAAAAATACATATATACTTAAGCATGCAAAACAAATCATTTATTATTACAATAATGGGAATCTTAACAATGTAACTTAAAGGTCATCACTACTGTGGACCTAATTTTAGAAATAAAAGCAAGCATTATTAAAGAAAAACAAAGAATAGTACTGTAGCTGGAGTACTTATAGCAATAGCAGCAATACAGTTACATAACAGTTAGTTTCTACCCCTTTTCCTTATGTTACTGTTGCGTTAAGGGGTGTAGCTGATTAACCATTATGGGCCCGGTTGGATTCAGGGTACTGAACTATCACAATCACAGATTTCACCAATAAGGCATTAACCGTTAGGGGTCTGGTTGGATTCAGAACACTGAACTATCACGGTCACGGATTCACCAATAACATATAACCACCCTTACCCTAGTCGTGCTTAATGAGAGCTATAACAATGCAATCAAGTGTGATTTATTACAGCAACAGGTACACAGGTTCTTTGGATTGCCAGCAATAGTGACTGTCTGCAAAAGCAAGCTAGCATGCATGAAATACACAGGTGTTACAGGTGTGCAGCCTAGAAATTAACATGTTAAAAGGATCAAAGACTCTAGAAAGATTTATAACCAAGTGTTCAAATCTCACCCAAAGGCATCCCAATGGGGGGGGGGGGGAAGAGAAGCTCAGCCCGTTGACTGGTCCCAGGAGTCAGGAGATCCTAAGGATGTTGTATTCCCTCAGGATGGTATCTCCCCCTGACAGAGGTATCTTCCCTAACATCCCTTCTCTCTTAGGCCAATTTATATTATTTTCTATCTTTTAGGTGGAGCTTGAGTGGCTCTAGTCAAGCATATCTTAGTTATGATTGGTGAAAAGTTCTCCTGTCTCTGTTTAAAGTAATAGGCTCCAAGAAATTCAGAGCACATGCTCAGTGAGGGGTGGTCACACCTTGGAGGCGGGTAGCTTTTGGGAAGGAGGTGTGTTTTGGTATTATAACGATCTTATAATGAGCAAAAGTACACTAGGATACAGCATTTGTCAAAACATGACAGGTCCTTGGCTCAGGGTAGAAAAAAGTGTGGCTTATTGGTCTCGGTGTGCACAAGAACAATAGAGTCTCCACATAGTTACAGAGCCTAGCCGTGGTGTCTCCACTCCACTCTATGCTCCATACTGTTCCTTAGAGCTAGTACACCAGGTTTCCCCAGTGTGATAGCATCTAAGGTTGGAAGCCTAGGGAATGCTCAGATAATGCACCTATGCCCTACCCTGAAAGCCTCTTCAAAGCTGTATATTTTCTTTAAAATGTGAATGTTAGTTTTATTTTCCTAGTTACTTCAGGCAATTACACCACATAATCCACCCCGTGACTATAGTCACTCGAGCTTCACAACAGTTAAGATATGTTGGGGATATCACGTACATTCTTGGGATGAGGTTTATTGAGTGTATGTACATTGTGTAGGGATGCTAAACTTTTCACCATAAACCACAGTTTAACATACAAACTAATTGTCAGTATAAAACATAATACTGTGAGTATTAACAGAACAACAACAGGGTGAAACATCTTGTTAAAGATTCCCGTGGCAGCTGGTGACCATCCAAAGTGTCCCACCAACGGTGTCTTTCATCTCTCTTTACTCTTTCCATCACTTGATGTATTTCTTGTACATCATGATGGACAGTAATCAGAGTCTTTTGTCCATTTTCTCGAACTTGTGTCATCAGCCACTTTAAGTCCTCATGTACCAGCAATTTCTTCACCAAGGCAAGGTTCATTCCAATAGGAGTAGGCATCAGATCATGAAGCAGAATATAATTAGATGCAATAAGTTGGTAAGATGTGACAGGAGCTGCATAACTAAAATCACATGCTAGAATTTTGGTAAAATTGCAAACACAAACATTAGAGTGATTAATGGTATCTACCATTGTATTATCTATGACTATAGAATCACAATGAGTTCTCATGCAAACACAACCTTTAATATATACAAGTACAGTTTCAAGGGTTTAATTAGGATGTATCTCAAAGTGACAAATATTTTGCTCAGTGTCAAGACGAATGTCTTGGGCTTCTAGTGTGTTACTTTCACGGATGAAGCCTTTTTGTTCACGCACAATACATGCATTCACATCAATTGTTTGCCACTTTCCTTCCTTTTGATGGGCCCATATTTTATACTTTATCCTAAGGAGCATAGTTCCATTATGACTGAGTCCTAATGCAATGATTGGATATACATGGTATACGGTGGCATTACTTATGATAAGTATAAAGGCAACAATTTTATCATTTTCCACATAATAGGCAAAGTTGACTAATTGCCACCAAGCTTGAAACTCTTTTTCAAATTCTGAAGCAATATCCCAAATCAATTTTAGAATTTCATTGGGCAAAGTTTCTCCTTCTCCCTTGCTAATGATAGCTGCTGCTACAGATTGTATCCATAACTGCACTTGGATGCAGCTCAAGGCAAGGGAGGTATTGCCTTGGGTTTTTCCAAAGGCATTTACAATTAATTGATGATCATTTTCCTCAATTTGTTCCCAATGGAGTAAAACATCTGATAGAAGCCATTGATTTGCTTCTAAAGCCAATAAGGATGATTTTATTGGTCGTTCCAGTTTCCTTAGGTCATCTGTAGTAGCAGTTATTATTGCTATTTAATATACCTAACCCTGTTCCCAATAACCCAGTTGCATCCCGTGGCATGCGCTGAGATTGTTTCAGAGAACGTCCACGTAACCATGCTAACCAGCCGGTGTAAGCAGTTCTCAATAAGGTCATACATTTTGAGTGGATTTTGGAGATATTAATGTGCAGCACTAGCTCTACCCTTTTTAGGGACCAGCTAGGGTTAAAGAGAATTTGTTGTTGTCCCACATTTTTAATTATGTAAGGACCTGTGTTGAAGATGGAAGGAGTTAGACCAATAGGAGGCCAAGTTGGTTCATTTTCAAATATCTGTGGGGGCAGAGGCTTCTTATCCTTTGCAGTCAATGATGTTTCTGTATTAACCATGAATTCAAATAGTAATTCTGTGCCTCTGTAACCCCAAAGACAGTACACATTTATAGGTTTGGTGAAAGTAAAATTGTACCAGCAATCAAAATTTGATTGTTTTTTTGGTACAATCAGTATAGTACTTGTTGAGAAAAGAATCACTGATTGTACAATCAGTACTGTGGTCTGGTAGAATCAGCATAAAATGTCTTAATTTCAGTTAGCCGATTATAAGTGGATCTGTTAGTTATTCGGCAATCGATTTGTATTGTTTGGCCAGACGTGGCTTGAAGTTCAGCCATTCTTAGAGAATCGTCCCAGCTCCATTCATCTTTTGAAAATATATTGTTTCCATGTAGAACTAGAGAGATTTATGTCCTTTTTGCTTTGAGATGTTCCAGTGATTGTGCTATACTGTGACAATACATGGTTAGATGCCATGGTGAAACACCTCAGCTCCATGCACAACCACAGTAGCTAAGTGTCCTTTAAGGTCTGTAATTGCATCAAGGTCAGGATAAATAATTGACATTATCAATCCAAACTGTTGATTTGTCATCTTCCAGCTGTCCATATACAGTTCACTCAGGGTTCCTGTGAACACAAAAAGAAAGAAAATGTGCTCGGTTGTATTCAACCGGCAAGGTTAGAAAAAGGGTGAAATAGCAATCTTTGATTTCCCATGCATAGAGATATTTGGCAGTAGTTAGCACCATTACTACTGTTAGATGCACAGAAGGCTTTCACTATCTCTGCCATGTTTAGAACTGTGGCAGTCAAAGGTGTAGTGTTAGCATTCAACTGTCTGTAATCCACTGTACATGTAAAATGCCATTGCCTGGTTGGTTTCTTTACTGGCCACATTGGTGAATTGTAAGGTGAATGAATCCTTTTAATAATGCCTCTTTTTTCCAATTCTGTTACCACCCCGTCAATTCCCATAAGCGCTGCTGATTTTACCAGGGGATAAGGGTATGGATGTTTGTAACAGACTCAATCTCACTGTGCCTGAATATCTTTGATGTGTCATGAAACTCCACACAGTTCCATCAAGGAGTTTCTACATACGACCATGCAGTATGTCAAATCCTAAAATATTAGTATATGCAGCACCAACTGATACTTCTGTCCTGGTTAATTTTTGTTCCTCTGGCAACCACAGTGAAATTTTTGCAGTGAGGCATTGTTTTTCCACACCATTGATTCCCATGAATTTAACCCTGCATTGACCAGGTGTTATGCTCAGGGTTTGTGCTGTCTCGTGTAATTACTGATGTTTGGGTCCTCGTGTCAATAAGAAAATTTATCAATATTTATGGGGTTCAACAGGCATGGCAATGATAGTGTCAGAGTGTTCATTAGAGAGCCATTGAATTGCTAATACCCACTGAGCAGGGTGGCTCACTGCCCTCCCTGGGGATAAGAGTTTTTTTGCTGACACCACAACTCACCTCGTTCCCTATTAGGTTTGAACCTCTCTCTGAATTTGGGGTATCTGGAATTTTGAGTGTGGATTTGGTGGACTCACTGAGAGTGGTCTTGGGACTTAATACTGGATGAACTAATCCAGCCCATTTGGCGTCCGTATTTATCTATGTCTTGTACAAATTCACTCCAGGTGGGAATGGGGGAGTTCAGATTTTGCCTACAACCACTAACATCATCCCTACAAGCAGCTAGTATGTGATTCTGGGTATTTTCTACAAACATCTTAAGACAATCAGGGAGTCCATGGATGAGAGGGATTAATCGAACCGGGTCAATAGGAGCTAACATTGGGGATTTCCTAAATTCATCTCTTTCATATATCACCTGAATGCATGCTGCTTTTTGTACTGCTACAGCCTGGACAGAATTACTTGTAGCTCTAGTTTCCAGGGGTTTCCCTCTCTCTTGGGGATCTATACCACCTGCCCAGTATGCCGCCCGTGCAGATACAGTAACTATGGTCTCCTGGTGTGGTGGTTAAAAATACTCCAGGTCCCCAAAAGCCTCCTGCCTCTTCCTCACTCAACATAATTCCATTTTATTATTTTCATCCTTTTTTTTTTTTTTTTGACTGACCACTAGTGAGCACTTTATAGCTACAGGGTCTCTAGTAGTAAGTCTGTACACCCCCCCTGCCCTCATACCTTGTGTCTCCACTTAAGGAGTATGCTTAAGTATGCTATTATACCAGGCCTGTGCCTCTACTGTGAGTGCTAGGGTTATAAATACCCCATTAACTAGTATAATTGTTTGTTACTGTTATCTATATAAAATTACAGTTATACCATATAAGGACAAGCAAAGCTAAAACAAATTAGGTATAGAAAAGTTAAGGCAGAGCAAACCCAATAAGCCTCAGTCCCAAGGCCTCACAAACTCATACAAGCCTTATTGTTTCTAGCAATTCTAGCAATACAAAGTTACAGCAGCTCCCAAGTAAAAACAAAACAAAACAAAACAAAAAAACAAGATGACGAGCTTCTGGAGGTTCTTGGAGGCTTCTTCTTGCTTTATATAAGGGGTCAACAGTTACTCTTAGCCCAGTCAGACAGATTACCAGGATGGGCAGGATAGGGAGGAAGGGGATTTGTTCAGGGCCCTGAAATGGATGGTTTGGTTTCTGGTTTTAGCTGTACTGGATCTTATGGGAATGTTTGTTCTGAAGACTTGAGGCAATGGGAAAACATGAGAATGCAGAATTATTTACTAATCAGCCCAGTTTGGGGGTGGAAGTATTATTGCTGTGGTAGCAAGATACTATGTGTGCTATTTTTTGTGTAGAGTGCCTGGTCTCTACATCCCCCTCACACCTTACCACCCCCCCCCCATAAAAAAGAAAAAAAAAAAAATCTATAACATTCCCACAAGGAAAATTAAGAGAAATGGTGGAATGAAGCCATAGTTGGCTGAGCTCTTAGCTGACTGAAAAAAGTGAGGTTCTATCATGATCTCTCCTAGGCTTGAGTCTTACAAATTTGGCAATGGAGTAAGTATTTAATAAAACATAATTTTGACACTGTAATAGTGAGGTTAGAGAGCTCTTTTGGAATGGATCACATTCCACACAGGGAATATTTTGCATTTAAGAAAATGCTTTGACTTTGGAAAGTTACAATGACCCATGAAGTCAGGAAACAATGTGAATTTTGAAAAAGGTTCATGTGAAAAGGTAAAAACATTTTTGAAAGTAAATAATAAATATTTGTGAAATAGTTCATTCTGGTTAACACTGGTAGATCTCAGCTGGAATATTTTGGGATGCCACATTTTAGGAAAAGCTCATAATGAATGAAGTCTAAAGGATAGTAACAAAGAGGAGAAAACATTTGGAAACCATAAACTATGAGAAAATACAGTGCAATTTTTAGTAAGAAAATGTAGGGTTTGTAGTAGGTACAAATCTATGATGGGCTTTAATCGCTTAAACATTTATGTCTAGAGTTGATTCAAATGTCCCATATGTCTTGCTTAGCTTCCAGCAACTGTTTCAAAAGAACATGCATATCCTGTAGGTTCAATGCCATATCTGTCAGCATGTTAAGGAAATCCTAAATGCTTTAGAACATTCAGAAAGACACAGATGCCTGTAATTTGAACAACTTAGTCTCTATCTACTTGTTCAAACATACATGAAGAATACCAAAAAAATTGCAGTAGTTTGCAGCCATACAGTCAGTGACAAAGACAACAAAGATAAAGCAAAGGAAGCAGCTGAGTGTCAATGATTCTGCAATTCCATTTGACAGAGGTCTATGGAGAAAAGGAAAAGGAAGAGGAAGAGGAAGAGGAAGAGGAAGAGGAAGAGGAAGAGGAAGAGGAAGAGGAAGAGGAAGAGGAAGAGGAAGAGGAAGAGGAAGAGGAAGAGGAAGAGGAAGAGGAAGAGGAAGAGGAAGAGGAAGAGGAAGAGGAAGAGGGCCTTGAAACAAACAACTTTTTGTAATCCAAGTACACTCAGTTCTCCAAGCACTCTCAATACTACCTAGAATAGGACAACAAATTCAGTGAAATCTTGCAGTTTTTTCCATCCGGAAATTAATCTTACACAACTGACTGAATCAATTAAAGTTTAATAATATTTTCACTTCTGTCTCATGACAATGACTGTTGAGCTTCCAACAGTTCCTGGCTTTATAATTGGAGTGAAGCATCTCCTCCAAAAATTTATTGTAAAATTAAATATGAAGTAGTATGGAGTAGACACCTGACAAGCATCATACATGAAAATGCTACCCTGCTGAGAACAAAAATATATAAATAAATCTCATTTTATAATATATATCGCAGATTGTTTAGCAAGTGTAGGATTTAAGTAGTAAGCCTTCTAAGCTGTCTTGCATACATGTCCAATTATACTTAGAATAGGAGGGAATCACTTGTTCCATAAATAAATACACTTAAAGAGAGAGGAATATAAAGGGGGAAAAAAATCAAAACAAAATAAATGGAGCTTCCTGTGGTTTCAGGATATCATTCTTCTTCTAGTGCTTTTCATGGTTCTTATCAAGGAGTATAGCTTCAAATCTTACTGCAACAGCTTTTGTTCAGATGGTAATTTAGTCTTCACTTCAAATTAATGGTATCTGCTCACAATGACTCTTCTTGTAAATTTTCTGGGTACTTCTTTTATAGCTGCAGATACAATGGTATAGAGTGAATGTGTTAGCTTATATTTTTAAATATAATTTATATTTGCAATATTTGTAAATTAAAGCTAATTTAAAATTTAATTTCAATAATTTCACTAAATATGAAACTTCTTTAGTGGTGGAAAAGTCTAAACTAAACAGAGTTAGTAGATCAAGGGAAAATCTGATTGAAATTCCACTATTTTTTGCTCTGTAGTAGTGTATATATTCTTAATTACTTATGGATTAGGGAATAGAATGTTGAAATTGATCTCTTTGTGGCTTTCCACCACACATAAGGAAATGGATGTCTAGGATTTCTCAACCAGATGTCTATTGTCTCCAGAGGTCTTATGTGCAAAGGAGAACTATATTCATATGTGGATTTTTTTTTTTCTGACTTTATCAGAGTTATTCCAATATATATAAGAAAATGATCTGTCATTGATGTGTAGTGCACATCTAAAAACTATCTTATTAGTACAATAAGTTCCTAAGAAGTCCTAAGGAACCAAACACGTGTTTGTGCTCTGGGGAGCACAGCTGTGATTCTTTTCTCAACGATCTGAATCAGAATTTTATCTAGCATAGAGACTTTTATAGAGAAAAGTCCAAATTCTTTGCACAAAGTGCAAGATTTAACTTCAGAATGCAGAAAAGCATTGTTGAATTCATTTACACTTCTCATAACTTCTTTGCCCATTCTATAATCACTGGGAAAACTGGAGTTATATAAAACAAGGATTGTACCTGGGAAAAAAAAAGCTTCCCAGAAATTGCTCTTCAACTAGTCTCTCAGCTTCAGAACTGAAGTTGTTCTCAAAAACAAATTTTCCAAAATTCATCCAGCACCAAATTGAACCTGACTATAAGTGAACAACATATATAAATATGTAGATACATAGAAATATGGAAATTATTGGTATGCAATTAAAAAGTCTTCACATACCAGAACAAAACTTGAATATAAAATGGGCTATTCATCACAAACAGAACTCCAGAAAAACCCACCCGCCTCCCCAAAAACCAAACAACAACAACAAAAAAAAGTCACAGCACCACTCTGTTTTCTCAGTATTGCTCCTTAAAATAAATCTTAAAAAATGAATAAATATATATATACAAATCAAAGCAAACCACAAAATAACAACAACAAAAAATCTTGAAAAGATTAGACCAGAAAATAAAGTATCATTAGTTCTCCAAAATCATAGATTCTAGAGATAATTGTTTCAAGGATGGCTATAATTCATCTCATCTTTCTCATTTAATAGATTTTTGGCATCAAGTTTATTTTCTTTCATACAGTCTTATTAAGGTATCTTATTACCTTCACTGCATTTGTTCAAAAACTGGTACCCAGATTTGAAAATTTCTCCTTCAATTTCTGATAGCTGAAGAGCATATATATCCAAAAGCTTGTCTCTTTTCTCAAGCTATGCCAATTGATCTAAAAAGAGATACTATATCTTCCCACAAGCTTTACCTTATTTATATACTTACACTGTCACAGCTGCAATCAATATAATTGACTTAACTCCTAAGTTATGGTAACATTAAATGAATGATTATAATGTCTTTTTAATGCATTTAGTTAAAGTTTAAACATTCTTTGTTTTCCTGAATATATCTGCCTCCACTAGTTCTAAGAAACCTATTCCTGTTACATTCTCTATACTAATCACTGTTTTTAATATATTAATCTTCTCAAGAACTTGTGCTGCTTTTATGGGTTTAAATCAATCATACATTAAACATCGGTGATTTCTCAAGTTCACCTAGAAAGCCTGGAAAAAAAGCACAATGCAAGGCTACTAAACCCTAGATTATTCTTCTAACCTGTAGAGCAAAAAAGAAAAAAAATCCACCTTATGTTCAATCAATATGATTTTCTAGCATAGAAAGTATTATGACTCAAACCTCCAGCTCATTTTAAACTGTGAATGATACTCAGGTCTCACATTAGTTTAAGGTAGTGTGGCATAGTCGAATTACACAGTTACAGCAGTAACTACTCAAGGATACTTGAGTATTATTCTTTCTAGCAGAAGTACATAAGAAGAATTGAAACAAAGATTCAGTTTTGCTCATGGTATTTCAGTTACTTTGCCTAAATTTCTGCCAAAATTTGGAAGTAAGACATATGCAAATAATCCAATTTTACTCCTATATAGAAATGTGAAGCTCCTTACAATTTCATGTTCCTCAGTTGGAAAAGAAAATCTTTTGAAATCTAAATCTATATTAAAGAGGTTTCCACTTCTGAATATAAATGAACTGGATTTGCCTAGGAGGAGTATATCTAGTCTGTAATCACAAAAAATCCTAATATAATAATAATAATAATAATAATAATAATAAATTAAAACAAACAAACAAACAAAAAAAAACATAGTAAGCTAGTGAATTTAGTTTAAAAAGGAAAACACAAAGGTAAAAATTGCATTTTCCAAATTTCATATCCCACACTGATATTTCAAGCAATGTTTCTGTACATATTAGAGATAGTAACTACCCCAGAAAGAATAATTCTTTGACAGGGTTACCTCTCTAGTTAGATCTTTTTTATTTAACATTCTAGGCTTCTAGTTGGTTCATAAATCTGGATGAGTTTTGTAAGTGTTCTTCTCATATTTTCTTTAACTGTGACCACAGTGACTGCAAAATTATCCATCATCATGAGTAGACAACTATGCATCAATACAGTGTAAGAATGATACAAAACAAAGGAGCTGCAAAAAAATGTAACGTATATATATTTAATTAATGTAAAAATCTGATTCGTAGCTCTTAAGTAGGTAAAAAGGTAAAAAATATTCTTTTTTTTTTCCTTTTTTTCCTTTTTTTTTTTCCCCACTAGAATTGCAGTCAGTTAATGAAATAAAGCATGAAGCTCTGCAATTTATTTCTTAAGTCATAATATTTCCTGAATTATTTGACTACTGAATGAGAAATAACTGTTTGATTTGTTAATTGACTTTTTTTTTTTTTTTTTTTAACATGATGTTCTGCCCAGCATTTTCTTACTTTGTGGAGTTTTGTAGTTCAGTGGCTGATGCTTTATATCAGATAGATAGGAAAACTATTAACATTTTTAAAGTGACAGTTAAGAATTACTGCTGAAAGATGCAAGTTTTAAAAATAATCTAAAAATTACAAGCAAAATTGATTTTGTACTCCTTCCTCTCCTACAGCAGGGGGCTGTAGGGGTGGCCTGTGTGAGAAGAGTCCAGAAGCTGCCCCATGTTAGATAAGAGCCAGTTTCAGCTGGCTCCAAAGGTGCCCACCGCTTGTCAGAACCAAGCCATTAAGTGATGTTGTTTGCCTCTTGGCAAGAGCAGATTGAAAAAAGGCATATTTCAGAGGAGTAAGAAATAGCCCTGCAGACCCAAGGTCAGTGCAGAAAGAGAGTAGAAGGTGCTCCAGATGCAGAAGCACAAGTTCCCCTGTGGCCTGGTGGAGCAGTCTGTCCCCTTGCAGCCCATGGGTCTCACAGCAGAGCAGATCTCCATGCTGCAGCCCATGGAGGAGCCCCCGGTAGAGCAGGTGGATATGGCCTGGAGGAGGCTGCGGCCCATGGAGAGTCCCTGCAGGAGCAGGCCCTGGGCCAGAGCTGCAGCCCGTGGAGAGGAGCCCACGCAGGAGCAGGAGGTCTGGGGGGAGCTGCTGCCCATGGGGGACCAATGTTGGAGCAGTTTGCTCCAGATGGATCAACCCTGTGGTACAGAGCCATGTGGAATCAGTTCTTGAAGACCTGCTCCCTGTGGGAAGCCCACAGAGGATCATTTTAGGAAGAATAACATCCTATGGGAGTGACACCATGTTGGAGCAGGGGCAGAGAGTGACTGGGAAGGAGTGGCAGAGGGGAGGACATAGAAGAGGGTGGATGGTGGAAAGGTGATTTTATTTTGTTTTTTAGTTTCTCACTGCCCTAGCTTGTTAGTAATCGGTAATAAATGACATTAATCTTCCTATGCTGAACCTGTTTTTGCCTGTGACAATAACTGTTGAGTGATCTCCCTATCCTTATCTCAACCCTTGAGCCCTTTCCATTGTATTTTCTTCCTTTTACATCTGAGGAGGGGGAGTGAGAGAGTGGTTATGGTGGAGCTCAGCTGCCCAGCAAGGCTGTGTCACTACACTTCTACACATCAACATCTATTGCTGCAAACCTCTGGGCATATCATTACACTTGTATAAGCAGAAATAAAGTTGCCAGCCTAATTGTATACATTTTTCCTGCTTCAACATTCCTGAAATACAAAGTTATCTAACGACCACTACTCAGAGAAACTCTATTCCTTGGGAAACATAGCTTAAGGGGATAAAGCATAAAGCATCCGGTCATTGTGGTGAGGATTTCTGTCTGCAGCTTGAAATAGTTTATCTTGCATTTTCAGCAAAATTCTAACTTTATTCCAAATGGTCAGTTACAGAACTTCATTTACAAAAACAGTTATATTGCCATGTTAATTAAGCATATGAAGGTAATCTTTAAAAGTGCAGTTTGTGCTGTTTTTCCTCCTCTCCTACAGTTTTGAACCCTATGTAGTGTGGCTTAAAAAAATAAATTTGAAATTGTTTCCACTGCAATCAGTGAGTTTTTGAACCAGGGCCACTTATGCAAATGAAATAAAACTGAGTGAGCCATTTGCAATGCATAATTTAGCTAAAAATGTTAACCTCTCCTTCTGTTTAAGGCTTATCCACAAGCAGATCACACGTTCCTTGAATTTATTTCTATTTAGGCATGCTTTCTGGGAAAAAAAAATATATATATATATATATTAGTGTAGTGGCTTTATAATCACAAATATTCATGAGTACTTGGTAACATTTATTTATAGTTGTGTTTGGTAGTGAGTACAGAATTATTTATTATTTCAATTTCTATTTCAAATGATGCAGTTTAAGATAAAAATCTTATTTATTTATTTATTTATTTATTTATTTTTATTTAAAGAGAGAGAGTGACCTGTTTATCCTATTCTTAATATTCTAAAATAAAGCTTTGAGAAGGAAGATTTTCCAGACTACCTGTACTTTAAGCATTCCTATTTCCACAAAATCTGGAATGTATATTAATGCTGTTTGAAATAGTATATACGGCTTGCCTTTGTGAGAGGTCACAAAGATTAAGACAGAGTTGTAAACACACTGGTATCTATAAGCTATTTCCAGACAGAGGAAAATTTGTTTGCTGACCATGCACAGACCTCACTGGGAGACCTGTGACCATACTAGCACACTGTAAATGTTAGTATCATAGAGCCCATCTCTTAGCTTTGATTTCCAACAGACTGGACAGCATGGTGATGCAGCCTCCTGTTGTTTGGCTTATAAGATTCAGTGAGCTTGCATCTGTTCATGTCATAAAGAAAGTGTAGCTAATCTGCAAAAAAAGTGCCAGATATACTTTCTAGAAGCCCAGCTTCTAATGCAGGCTATGCTATTTTGAATAACAAGGCTACTTCCTTCCTTCCTTCCTTCCTTCCTTCCTTCCTTCCTTCCTTCCTTCCTTCCTTCCTTCCTTCCTTCCTTCCTTCCTTCCTTCCTTCCTTCCTTCCTTCCTTCCTTCCTTCCTTCCTTCCTTCCTTCCTTCCTTCCTTCCTTCCTTTTCTTTCATTTTTCTTTTTCTTTTTTTTCCAATAAATTTGAGAGATAGGAAGTACAATTCAGTAGGTAGGATTTGGGTCTATTTTATATAGTAATACTTTACTATCATAATAATAGCTGATGAGGATTGAAGAAAAACAATTATTCTTAGTAAGTTGTAAACATATTCAGCCATAAAATGTTTGTAATTAGTTGATATCATGATTTTGAATAAGCAATGTCTTAAGTTTATGAGTATTTAACTGCAAGGAATAAAAACAGATATTCTAACCTGTTTATTGGCAAGAAAATTGTAATGCTAATAAAACTAACAGTTTATAAAAGAAATAATACAGAATAATAGAAACACCAATTATAGCAACATAATTATGTAAATTGTTCTCAACACAATTAACTAAACAGAATAAGACATTGATTGGGTGTTACTCATAAGCAAGAAAGAAATGATCATCCAGAGTTTAAAACAGAAAATAAATAAATAAAAATAAATAAAAATGGAACTGTGTTATAAACACCCACTTTTTAGATTTGCTTCCTATAAAGGGACATAATTTCTGCTGCAGCTTACTCAGCATCCCCTTTCCCAAATGGTATTCCTTTGGGTTCACGCTGACAAGGCTTAAATGAATGTGTATATACTAAAATCAAAAAGATCTCAAATCCAGCTTATTTTATATGTCTTAGATGATATCTTTTGGATTTACTGTATTTCATTAAAATACTTTTCCAATATGCAAAATTTATTCTATATTCCTCCCAAATGGAATTAAGCATCTGACCGAGGTCAACTTCAGCCATTGCCAAATTTATTTATTTATTTATTTATTTATTTATTAGTAATTGATTCATTTACTCACAGAAACATGTTCTCCTGTTCTCTAAGGCAGGGACAGGAAAGTTTTGAAGTAAAAGTAACAAACACTTTATCATCAAAGGAAGCATAAACTTTGTCGTATCTTGCTCCTGAGCTACCAAGCAGATTCTAATAGCATGTGCTTTGAAATGCCACAAAGCATAAAGATTTTAGACCTTGCTTCCTCTTTACTTATATTCTTACATATTATATCTGACATTTTCTTTAATATACAAACATGCATTTATTCAGGTTTACATACCCATAGGGAATTATCAGCATCCCTTGAGAGTAGATTGAGTATTATTCCCTAGCTAAGGAAGCTAAAGGAGTTCTACTTGGTAAACCACAGTAGAACATTTAAAATGTAAACATTTAAATTTAAACATTTTTGTGAACTGTCAAAGAACCTGGTTTAGAGCTGTACAAAAAAAAAAAGTGTGATTTGTTGAATCCCACAAACTCAGACTGAATGGAGGAAAAAAAGGCAGGCGGTAATGAGGGGTTCACCTGCACAAAGAGGCATTTTCGGGGGGAAAAAATCTCAGACTTACCTCAGGGTTGAATGGCAAATGAATTTAGACTTTTATATTAAGGCAAAGTTGGAAAATAACTTCTGCTTAGAATAAGGAACTGAACAGCCAAGCCTAATTCAATTCCTATGGTAAGACTCATAAGAATTGATTTCATTCTATATTAACTTGATTTGATTTCTGAATTAATTTGTTGGCCTGTGATTTAATTCAGTCCCATTTTTGAGCTTGATTTTCTAGTTATAATATCTAATTTCTTGGACTAATATTTGATAGTGATTTAGAGTTAAAGTTACTGGTTTGCTTTTTTATTTCTTTTATGGTTTTTCATAAAACTTGTAAAGGTATATAAAAAAAATTATACAGAAAACTACCAACACATACTGGCAGTCTTGAAGTTCGTTAAGTACATCCTTTTACCTAACCAAGTAATTAATTCTCTTTCTCGAACTCAGAAACGGATTCCCAGGCAGAAAGACAAGAGTGAAAGGAATGCTACAGTTTGGCCAAGTTATCCATGCCTCTAGGCTGTATAACTGTATACATTATGTGATATCTTTTATAATTCCTGTGTAGACTTTGATGTAAGAATACCCCATGAACAACCAAATGTAAAGATGGTGGTCATAAATGATTTAAAAAACAATAACTTTAAAAACCCTGTAACTGAGTTCTCATGAACAGAAAAAAAAAAAAATATATATATATATATATATATATTTACTATATATATACTAAGCACCATAGCATTATGACATAGTAGAAGCAAATTTTAAAGTAGTTATTTTTTAGCTACTTGCCTGTTGCAACTTGCAAGAAAATAATGTAAAAAGGAGAAACAAAAACCACTAAATTTCATCTCTGTTCTTTAAGCATACTTTATTCTTAAATAGCACATATGTACACCTTCAGATTTTCTCATTATTTATTTATTTATTTATTTATGGAATCTTCTATGGCAATACAATACGCCAGAGCTAAAGACATAGTTAAAAGCTTCACACTTGAATTGTCAATTTATTCTTTTGTGCAGAATTGAATGCAAGAGTCCACACTTTTAGTCAGTGATGTTGAGAAAACTGACACATAAATGAAAGGACTTAGAGTTGAGATTGTGTGTGCATTTGACAAGCTATAATGGAATTGTTTGCAAAGTTTTATTAAAATCCCTGCTTTCATTTATCTTTGTTAGCACAGCTACAGAAATCTGTGATATTATTTTCCTGTATAAATTAAGCTAATCTTAACTAAGTTGGACAAGGAAAGGAACAGAGAGTAACATATTTTATTCTCAAAATATTTTGGCAGTAAAATATTTATACATTATTACTTTGATTTTTATAACAATTAGTTTTTAAGAATGCCTCAAACTCGTGAGAAGCTATAATCAAGGTTGTGAAATAAAGTCCTTACCCTCTTTTGTCAGAAGGGGAATTTGACTACACTAGTGAACTTTAATTCAAATGTTCCTTCCTAACCACTGAAAGGGTAGAATACCGTTCCAGTAAGTGCTTTTTTCTCTTCTGTGTTCTCTCTCTGTGTGATGCAAAGCAAAAAATACAAGTCACTCTTATTTGTGAATAAGGGACTAAGTTTGTGCAAGGATTAATTTGAGTCCACCAAAATATTTTACATGCATAAAAATTCAATAGGCCTCCATATTCAATTGAATTCAAATCCCCAGGTCCTCACCAAAAAGACTATCTGGAAAAGAAAGCCGTATCTTGTGTTCAAATATATTTTCTTATCATTCTATATATATTTAAACTATGATATCAATTAGACTATAATCTTCAGGACAGATGTGCTCCTAAATCCATTTGAAAAACAATGAGAAAAACATATAAAAGGAATTCAGATTCATTTTTTTATTTCTATATTTCATACTTTTAGTATGTAACATTCATAAAATTAGTGAAAATGTCTAAGAAGTTGTTTTAGTCAAGCAACTACAGTTCCAATGGTATATTACAAATAATTATGTTATTGCAAGTGCCAAGAAAGGTAAATATGAAAAGTAAATATGAAAATAACAGTACTATCTGGACTTCCCACATGTAAAGTGAAGAGAAAATAATGCAATGAATATTTTATATTGGCTTGCATGAGCCTCCAAAAATTCCTGTGACATTGCAGTTTGTGACCAAATTAAAAAATATTGGAAAACAGAAAGGGCATGATAATGATGATGCAATTTTTAAGTATAGCAGAAGCAGCTAGAAGGAAACACAAAACAAAGTCTTGGAGTTTATGCAAGTTTTCAGAGAAATAGGAAATGAAATACTTCTGCTCACTTAAAGGATAACTGCAAGAATATTTTTGTATCTGCTTTTCACAATGACGAAAACTAAATACAAGAAATCAAAATATCTGAAACACTCCAGGACAAATTAAAGTAAACTATTCCATAATTCAGCAGAAGTATTTAATAAAGGTTGAATTTTATGATAACTGTGAGTAAAGAATACATTGCAACTATAAATTGAACATTGTTTTCAAGAGAGAACAGCCTATGTCATCTAGTTTTTTCTAACCCATTACTGCCTGCTCTCTATCACCCTACTCTATCCTCTCCCCAAACCACTGCAGTCCTGGAGAAAATAAGTGATATCTAGATTCTAGAAATTAGTCTAAAATATTTAATTATATAAACTATTTAATTATTATTAATTGACTCATTTAAACGTTATTTAATATTTAAATTTTCATTACTTTTCAGAAAATTGAGGTCTGCATGCTTATGTGGAAATCATGCAGAGGTGTAAGATATTCATCACAAAATATTGATGTGAATTGCTAGAAAAAAAAAAATAATCTCAAGATTAATGTTTTAATGATCCATTTTACTCTGCTAAAGTCAAACCAGATTAAAAATGTCTATGCTAAAGGAAAGCAAAATGTATATTGGTATCTTTTTAAGAAAAAAATATTTTTAAAGGATTATTCACAATTTTAACCATGTTGTTTACTAAACACATCTGATAGCTTGATAGTATATAGGAACAAATTATATTTAATTATTTAAATTTTAAAAACATTCAATGCAATTGCTTATAATTTAAGTCGATTCTTGCAAATAAAAACTATCTGCCGAATCCTAAATCCTACCAACCATTCAACCGTTGTGGATAGCAGGCTGCATGCTTAATATTATCCCCTAGGATCTATGTAAGTAAGAAAACAGCACCCTCAAGAAAGGAGGCTGCAGCATATAACAGGAAAGATATATGCAGGAGTCCTTTTATTTAAAGTTCTAAATTCAGAGCTGTTCCTCTGAACTTGGGTGAGATGCTTCCATTGAGTAGATGAAGAAGAATTTTTATTTTTATTTTTATTTTTATTTCTATTTTTATTTTTATTTTTTTAACTTTTAAAAAATACTTTCTGAAATGGTCCTGGACAAGTGAAGAGAAAATAAAAATACAGAAGCCTGAAATTAAAGCAAAAATGTCTGAAAATTTTTATAAACAGTTTTTCTCTACATTCCTTCAGTCCTGCAGTCTGTGTTGGCTACATTGCTGGTAGCACAGAGAAGGATTTTCAGAAAGTAAACACATGTGCTCACCATTTATTTTACTTTAAACACATCAGAAACAAAAATATATTTTCCTTTCCTATGTTTTGATTTTCCCTATAGCCACTGTTTAGACATAAAGGTTGCTATGAAATCACCGCTGAAAAGTCGTCTAGTAACTGTACTAGACATCCCCTGTACATGGAAGCCTAGCCATCTCTTATTCTCCATACAAACCTGCCAGATGCTGAAATGATCATTATAATTGGAAATCCAGCTACTTTGGAGTCAAAGGAGTTTCCTCACAGGCTTTGCAAAAAACCAACCAACCAACCAAACAAACAAACAAAAAACCACCAAGATCTAACCTTATAAATTGTCAAATATTTAGAAATTTTGATTCTTCCATATGCATTTGGGAGCCTGAAAAGTTCCAAATTGTGCATAGCAGGAGTTCAGTTCACTTTGTTAGAAATAATTTGTCTGTTTACTTTTACAAAATGCTAGATACAACTCAATTTTCTTCTGGGTATCTGATTCTTCTGGCTAGCTACTGCCATTGTATTATGCCCTTCTCTAGAAAACATTTACTAGTGATTAATTTAAGTATTTCAGTATCAGCTTGACTTGAACTTTACATTTTTTATGAGCTTTACATTTTTATTATAGGCATGCTTTCTATAATACTTATGAGTATGTTCATCAAGAAAGCAGTGCTCCATTGCAGGGGATCACTCATTATTATGCTCACAAACTAATGCTGAGGAAATGTATAAAAGATTTATTCCTGGTTAGATACATTTAGTTTGGAGTCTGGAGAAACAAAATTTCTCTTGCTGTATGACGAGACTAGGGTAATTTAAACACTGTACGTGATTTGAAATGCCTTACTGTGCTGGTTGTCCACTCAGTTTACATGAACTATAAGAGTGATTATGCTGCTGTGGGTGCACTTCATATAGATGATGCAGAAGGAGGAAAAAAATGCTTCAAGCTTCTTTAATATGATATGACTCTTAATTTAGTATACTTTTCCATGCCACTGTGCCTCCACTTACTACTCTATACTACTCTATCTCAGACTGCAGCAAAGAATACACTTTCTAACTAGTCCTGCCACTCAAAGCTTGTTCACATTTATAAGCTAGTGTGTAAATTATTTAAAATGATTATCAGGTTTCTGTAACTGTTCATATCAAATGACCACTATCACATACCAGACCCTTATTTTCACTTCAAATACCTCTATTCAAAAAATGCTATGTTATATAGCATACACTGGGGAGTTTTAGAAACGATAGTTTCAATGCCATCAAAATTATGCTTATAAAGATGACATCTGAGTGTCATCTAGCCCATGTGTTATTGTTAGATATAACTCATGCTTCAACTGTCTCCAAATGTTTATTATTATGTAGCAAAGATTAAATCCAACTCAGAAATAGTGGAATGGATTTTTTTTTCTACTTGCTTCAGCAAGAAGAGGATTTTCACTCATTATATTTTTCATAAATCCAAACAGAGTATTCAAAAGCTATGTCATAATAAAAGTTATGGCATAATAATTCTTATTACTTAAAGATTAGTTAGTAATTTTCTTGCTAGTCTATATATAATTTTATTTAAAATTGCTTTTAAGTGGAATATTTGTTAATGAATTAAATATAGGTTGTAATAGGTTTTACATTAAAAGTTAAATTAATTTTTTATGAAGAGTGAGTTTGTGACAGTTGGTGTCACTGATAACAAACCAAAAAGCTACTTTGAGCAAAATGATCTTGGTTTTCATCTAAAATAGATTTCTTGTCCAGCATGTTTCTGAAGCTATTATCCTCTGAGTTATTTAAAATGTAGGCTGCTAAATTTATGACTCATTATTCAATAAACTGTTACTTAAACCTTAGACTTCCACATTGCCAAAAGCAATATCTAGTCTCTTTTCTTTTTTTTTTTTTAACAGGATTTTAGCTAAGTAATGGAATGACATCATAACACTACTCCCAGCCTTGGCAATGTAGTGAGGAATCTAGTCTGATTTAGGAGAGATTTAGTCTTTAAAACTTGTGACTTCCTATTATGTTGTTTTCATTGGTATTAGGCAAAAGGTGTTCCTCAGTGAAACTAATTGAAGAAGTTGGGAATTGAACTTTCATCAGTATTTTGTTTAAGTTTACATTCTCTGGTACAAGCCATTGTGGTAGAGATATCACTTTCTTTCCAAAATGTTTAACTATATCTTCTTCACCTTTATTAACACTGGAAACTTAATTTTACAGTGGGGTGCAAGAAAGTATGAAAGATGAAAATAATTTTGCAGAGCAATTTGTACAGTTGTCTGGAACATTAAAATTTCAATAAAATAATTGAGGAACATATTTATTGTGGGGGGGAGGAGGGGGGGAACAAACAAACCTTTTTTTAGATAACCTTTTGGGATTCCTTATACTTGAAGGTCTTCTTAACCTAAAAAAAATTCATCAGACGATTTTTTTGGTGGGATGATATATTCCTCTAACAGAAAAGGCCAGTTTTGGAAATGAGAAATCCCGTGAGAAACTTCAGCGGGTTAGAGATTTCTGACAGGACTAACACGTGAACAAATTAAGTATAGCAGAGTATCCGATTGGCACATAAAGTTCAGAGAGATCTTTGGCAATATTATATCCTTCTCCCAACATTTTCATTTATAGGTTTTCTTGGATTTCTCCAAATATAGCTCGAGTCATGTATGAACCTGCTATATAAATAAAATGTACCAAAATTCCAAAGGAAAACTGCACAAATCAGGCATATTTTCAAATGCAGATATCTGTGATTTCAAGCAGGTATCTTCAAGGGCACTGGGCAAGAAAATTTACATACCTTTGTCTGCAAAATTTTTAGCCAAAATTTAGAGCCAAGATACTTTACAATTTCATGTACTTTTCTTACTTTTTTCTTTTCTTGGCCTATTCTGAGCCAGCATAGGTGTTGCTGTCACTGAAGTTGGATTACCCTTCTGCAACATGGTGACCATGTGTATTTTTATGATGATTTTGAAGGGAAAACCACTATAAATGCTGAATAAGCTCATACAGAAACAGGCAAATAACTTTATGAATTAGCATTGCAGAAAAAAAAAAAAGACAGTAGACAAATGCAAGGTTGGACACTTGAGACACACAAAAGTCTCCTAACTGTTCACAAATGAAGTCAATAATTTAGAAAGAAAAAATCAATGGCAGCCTTTTTTCAACATGAATTGAATTCCATGTATCAGCTTGAATTGGTACTTTAGGAGAGTGAACTAACAAGATGAGGTAAAAGAAAAATAATTCTTATTTCCTGGAGAAAATAAAAAGTAGCATTTCATTAAGATTAAAATCCCTCTTATGAAGGCCACAGAATATAATTAAATATTTTGGATTTTATATTTAATTCTTCTAAATTGCAAAAGCTTGGCAAGGCTTCATTGGTGAATTAGGATATTTCTTTTGAAGGAACAGAGTGCAAATAACTGACCACAAGAAATACTGTCCTAAACATATTTTTTTTTCACTTGAAATTCAAGATTTGTTCCAGAGAGATTTTCATTGGTAAAAATAGCATCTAGGGGTTTGAATCTGTATTGTCTTCTAAATGACATTTAAACAGCTCTCAGGCCTTTTTTGAAAAACGCAGACAGTGGTAATTATAATTCCACAGTAACTTCAATATATACTGTTTAAGTTAGTTAAGATATTTTAAAGATTGAAAAAAAAATATTTAAAAGCTTGAGAAATAAAATATATGTTAAAAGGTAGATCATTCCTACTCTTGTGAGGGGAATGTGAAGAAGAAGAAAGTTAACGTAGTTACATGTATACTTTTCTTATAAATTGACAGTGAAGGGATGAAAATGTTAAAAAATACACTTAATTTTCAAGCTTGCTTTTATTTCTGTTTTTCCCCTATTGTCTACACTATGTCATGTTCATGATAACAGCACTTAAAACTAAAAATAAACATGGGCTATTTTCTACAGCTTTTATTCCGCAGTAACAAAGTATCATGCATGTCCCCTCTGATTAATTTGGGATTTTGAGTATGAGCATAAAAGCTTTCAAGCCTCAAGGTACTGACTATTGGCAATGTTTCCATTTTAAGATATTTTTTTTTCTCCTGAATCTGCCTTAACTGACTAGATCCTTGGCTGTGAAAGAACTGCATATTGCACAAGTCTAAATGGTAAAGACAGAGTGTTTATGATCTGAAAATGTGGAAACCAGGGGAGAAGGTTCATTATTAAAACAGTATTGTACACATATTTGACAAAGGAATAACAAAATGAAATCTAAGCCACTCAAACTGTTTTGAAAAACTCTGAAGCCCTTTTATGAAGTGTTTATTTCCAAATATTTTTGCATAATACCTATCCTAATACCTATAATACCCTCACCTATCATCTCTTGTGAAGTTTCAGCTGTGACCTCATTTACTTTGTTAGAAATCAAAAGTTATTGTACATGAATGCATTCAGGTGCAAAAGTGTTGCGAAATCTACTAAGGGCCAATTCATTTTAAAATGCATGTAGAAATGGTTGTAATTCAGCCTGCCATAAGCAAACTTTCCTTTTATGTCTTTAAGACCATCTTCTCTGTTTTGTCCTTTTCTCCATAACTTATATTAGTTAACTTAGATTAGATAAATTAGATTCTGACCCTATAGTAAAAATAATGAACAATGGTAGTTTAGTTTGTGTTAGTGTGAGAGGTTTTCAGTCTGCCATGGGGTAAATTCTGCAAAGTGTCAAGAGCATTACTAAAGGCAGAGAATAGACTCATTTTATGTTCCAGTTCCATGAAAAAAAAAAAAAAAAAATCAAAGTTGTTCAGTAGTGAGTAAGTTTTCTACCCAAATATCCTATTAATTAAAGAACTGTACTCTACTCTTTTCCTCCAGGACCCCAAACCTCATAAATTTTGGTTCTCTGGGAAAATTAAATTGTGTTCAAAGTGATCTCAAATTCATTTTTCCCTAATCGGTTAGCTCATTAAGCAACTTGAACCACCTTATGTAACAGCTTTTATGTTAAATAAATTATAATAAGGAATCAATAGTAAAGCTAGCCTGATCAGGGAGATGATCAAAGCTTTATATACAGATTATTGGCTGAATGTCCTTGGAATGTGATCCCTATGAAATTAAAGGCAGATGTTTAATAGTCTACAGAGTGATTTTTATATTGCAAATATGCAGATACATGCCCAGTTCTGCATGTCTACAAGTTTTCAAATAGATGCAAGTACAGGTCAAAATTTATAAATGCATGTGTTCTTCATACCTTAAACTAATTAAATTCTATTTCTTGGCATGTTCATATTTTTAATGAATATGTTAACAATACCATAAACAAAACACTACTAAACTGGCTTTCTAAAAATAGCTCACTTTTTGGTGTTAAATAAACTGTCATGTCGTCTTTCCTTCACAATTTGCAATAATATATGTTTAGATAAGTAAAGTTTCTAATTTTCCAGTAATACAAAATGGATTAATACTTAATGGATGTTATAAACATGCAGATTCATCACTTCCTGTGTGCACGAAGGGGAAGAGAATGGGAAAAAATATGGGGGAAAAAAAAATAATAATTAATTTAAAGTTCTTTTGTAGAAAAAACAAACAAACAAACAAACAAAAAAACATCCAGGACAAGAACAGTCTTTGATTAAAGATTTGCTCTAGAGTGCAACTTTGTTAAATAACAGTGTGGGGCTCAGCTTTTATTTCAGTAATTTGCAGGGAATATCTGCTTTGTGTACAAATGGAAGGACTATTTATTCTAATAGCAAGCTCAGATCAATGTATGACCTAAAAGACAAGAAAGTTTGGTTTGGTTTAGTTTTACTTCTGTTGTGTTTTGATTTGTTTTTAATCCTTACTCAGGTATATTCATTAATAAAGTTTCTGTAACTGCAATTTAGCTTCTAAATTTGTGAATGACATGGGAGGCAGAATAGAATTCTTTTATTTACAGACTTCTTTAAAGGAAATAAATCTATTGCAAGCTTTCTTGCTAAAAGCATCAGATAGATTCTGAATGCCATGGAATGTTGCCTCAGAAAGGACCTGATCCTATCAGGTTTCAAGAAACATTAAGCCTCACAAATCCCAGACTTATTCACCCTTGCTTCCTTGGACCACTTGATATTACTCCCTTCTGTTTTCAAAATGAGAAAATAGCTCATGGGAATTGTTTCTTTGCTGTACCCAAGTAATCAAGTTTCAGAAACAAATGAAAACAACAGAACAAGTGGAAACAGAACAGCTCACTTTCCTGTAAGTTTGTATTTTATTGCTCTTTCACAGCAAACCCTTGTCTCATCACCTGGTATTTTCAATCATCTAGTGAGAAAGGGCACTTCCCACTCAGACCCTCCAGAGTGAACAGGGATTGGAGAATAACTGTTAGTTTGCTTTCTTACTGCTGGAAAAGCTTGTTCACTGTTAGTGGTTGTTACAGTGAAAGAGTTATTTTCATTCTCAGTCCATTTGCTTTCTATTTTTAGCTGATTCAGACCCGTTTTCTAAGATCAGAATGCTTAATCATTCTTTCATGTATTTAGTGGTTTACACATTGACATTTTTACTTTAGAATCCAAAGATTACATAGTACGCTCTTAACTGAGCACTGTGGCTAGCCATCTTGATTTTGTCTTGCACCTTCTGCATTTCTTTGAGTTGTTAGTTACTGAGAAGTTCAAGTTATGTTTATAGATCTCAGCCGCTCAAGGCCTCTTTCCAAAGACTGTTCATATATATAAAACACTTTTGCTCCATGCATGATGCCAGGAAAACAAACAAAATTTTCAAGTAAAGATGATTCTTTTTAATAGATGTGAAAACACTGTTTCTAATTGACTAATCTAGCATGTCCAGATCAGTCTTATTCAATTTTTAAAGTATCATCTATACCATAATAGTCAGTCCTGTGACTGATCCGCAATCTTAATTAAACTGCTGTGGAGTCATTTCTCAGTAATGAATTATTTGTGGTAGTGTTCCTAAACTTCAGAGAAATATACCCGCTTCACAGCTACAGTGGACTCAACAGGTGTATGTGGATGGTTACAATGGCTGAACTGACAACTAACATTTTTTTTATCCCACGTATATGTAGTCAAGTCTAGTTGCTGGTGCATGTCAGTCATGCCAAACTTCTTTTATCCTGTTTCTAAGCTGAATTTACAGAGTGAGCCTATTTCTCTACTTAAGACAGCAGGTGATAATGGTTCTTTTAAAAGCTCTAGACAATACACACAAGATTCATCTTGGAACTAAATCTGGTTTTTGACCTTTAAATAGTGTGCAGGTATTCTGTTATAGTTGGAGACTTTAAAAAATGTTTCTATTTTGTTTCTCAGAATTTTATTTCACTGAGTGTAACTGCGTAATTGTAGGGAAAAAATGTCTAAATACAATGTGTACCATTATATTGTGTGTCTGAATACCAGTTTTCAGATCAACATTTGTAGAAAGAGAGAAATGATCAACAAATATGAAACTGTTTTCTCCTCCAAATAGCTCAGAAAAAACAACAACAACAACAAACAACAAAAACAACAACAACAAAACTTTTAGTTGCTGCTAATTAGAAATGTCGGTCATAGGAATATTTCCAAAATGCTGCCATCAGCATAACGTTATTACCACATTACAGATTGTGGTAATTACCACAATACAGATGTGGTATTACCACATCTCTTTCCACTTTTATAGCTTCTCTTACCAATTACTCTGACTCAAAAGTTGTTGCACAACAAGGGTTTATATAGTTTCATAAGAGAAATAGAACACCAAAAAATGTTGTAATTCTTTCTGTCCTGATCTGAATTGGATTAACTTCCCCCTGGACAGATGGCAAAATTAAACCCTGTCATGCTGTAAGATACAAGCTTCCTTTACACTGCAATCTCATGAAGAGTTTTATCTATACATCACCAACAAGAAATATCTCCATGTCGCTGTATTTAGCCTAAGGCTCATGAGATACTCACTACATGAATACATTGTCCTAGTCCAGGGTGGGTCAGGATATCTCTTTCACCCAGACTGTTTTGTTTAGGATGGCCACACTGATATATGCTGAAAACTACTTGTCCAGTCTTTATTTTACTGGTCTATGTTTCTTCACCTCCCATATTTTATGAAGCACAATATTCTTTTATTTACTTCAAGCCTTTCACCATGTAATTATCTCTTTTTTTCTCATGTCGTAGAACTGGAACAGGAGATTCTTCTTCATCTATGTTGTTTTGATCATTCATTATTTTACATATATTCAAAAAACAACAACAACAACTAAACACATTCTTTTCATTTATTATTTTCCATGTCCTTGAGCATTCTTGTTTTCTCTGAATTCTCTGTATTTCTCCCATTATTTGATTAGCAAATTAATTTGGCATTTAGCAAATTATTTATCCATATTTTCTACCTCTATATTCTCAACTGAAAACTTTATTTCCTTCTTTTCATTATTGTTACACTGAGAATATAATTTTTCTGAAACTGCATAACTGATTTATTAATCATTTATATTTTGATATTTGTCATTATAGTCTTCATAAAATTATAGTCAAACAGCTGAAGAGCAGATTTCCTGTGTGAATAGATAAAATGTGAACAGATCAAATACATCCCATGAATAATATTACAGCCAAACTATAACTTTCAATGGAACAGACTACTCAAAGATGAAGACATTTTTGAAAAAAAAGATTCTGTGAAATAAGTAATTTAAAAGTTTATCAACATTCAGATTTTTAAATTCTTAGATTATAGAAAGGCATAGATCTCAGCCATTTATTACAATATATTTAACAGTTGTAGAAATCCAGGGTGAAAGACTCTGAACAGAATATTCATAAGGTACAAATTTTCCATATTAGACACTTACGTTAGATTTAATTCTTGTTGAAGACTGAGGGCAACATATGTGTCTGTGTCTGTGCATGTATGTATGCAGGGGATGAAAGAGAGAAGATAATTTTAAAAATTACATGGGCATCTAAGCCATTTCCAGGGATTTTAGAAAAAGCCTGACAGGTTTCTAGTGTCTTTCAAATGCAATGTGATACCTAAGTCTTTTAAACCTCTCCAGAAATTTTTCCCTTAAATGAATGGCCTGTGATGGAAAAATGCAGCTCCTTCTACTGAAACTGAAAACATTGGTTTAGGATTGTAATTTTAAACAGAATTTAAAAGATGTAATGTTAATAATCAATAATTCAACCTGAGTTAGCCACAAAATAATCTTTCCTACCTCCTTTTGCCTCTTGCTTTTTGTTCATCCAATATTTCTTTATAAAATTGTAAGTCTCTTCAAAAAACAAAATGGGGCAATAGATGTTCAGAGGTATTATTAATGTGCCTGTCACAGCAGTTTCTTGTCCACTGGGAAATTGTTCATTTATGGTGAACCAGACCTCGACTATCGATGGAGCTTTGCAAGCTAAAAATATTTTCCTTCTCAATAATAAAGAAAAGACTTTGAAATAATATATTAAAAATGTCATTGAGTGCACTGTAGATGACTAATGAGTGACTTGAAAAGAATGAGTGCAATGTTTAGCCTTATAAGATTATTTATTGACTGGATTTTTACCATATCTATTTTTGATTGACCTTTTCTGAAATATAAGAATTACTCTGTGTCTGTCACCATATTTATGAGGTTTTTGTTCTAGTGATTAATGGTTAAAGAAAATAGATATACCACTAAAGATTTGTTCTCCTTTCTTATTATTTTTTAAAGGGGATGTAAGTCAGTACTACCAATACCCCATCTATGCTAACATCAGTCTGCAGACTCTTGCAGGCTTTAGTCTTGCTTGTTTTATCACAAAATTCATATCTGTTAACTTGTTTTTAAACAGAACTTGAATGAAGAAAGTCTCATATGCTTAAAAATTTCATTTTATCATTAAGTTAAATTCTAGGTTAAAGTTCTAGGCTAATTTGACTCAGACAATAATCCAGTTTATTTAGCAAAACAATTCATAATAAGTCCTTTATAAGAAAGAAAGAAAGAAGTGTCCTGGTTTCAGTTAGGACAGAGTTAATATTCTTCCTAGTAGCTGGTAGAATGGTATGTTTTGGCTTAGGATGAGAAGAGTGCTGATAACATGCTGATGTTTCAATTGTTGCAGAGCAGTGCTTACACCAAGCTAAGGACATTTCAGCTTCTTACTCTGTCCTGCCAACAGACAGGCTGGGGGTGCAGCAAGAGCTGGGAGGGGACAGACCCAGAGCAGCTGACCCAAACTAGCCAAAGGGGTATTCCATACCATCTGACATCATGCTAAACAATATATAGGGGTGGCTACCTGGGGGCAGGAGGGCTGGAGTGCTTGGATTTAGGCTGGGGATCAGTCAGCGGGTGGTGAGCAATTGCATTGTGCATCACTTATTTTGTACACATTATTAGTAGTAGTACTATTATCATCATTATCGTTATTATTATTATTATTTTCCTGTCTTAATAAACTGTCTTCATCTCAACTCACAGGCTTCACTTTCCCATTTCTCTCCTCCATTCCAGAGGGTGTGTGAACAGCTGTATGGTGTTTAGCTGCCATCTGGGTTAAACCACAACAAGAAGTTAGAACAGTTAGAAATAACATGAACATTTGAGAGGAAAAACAAAACAAAAACATATTTTTTTCCTCCCTTGATAGAAGCAAGAATAGGAATTTTAACTTTTATTAAAATTTCCTGGGAATAAAGCATATTTGATCACTTAGCAGCACTCAAAGTCTTTATATTTAAATGAAAGTAGAGGACACTGAGCAGGAGCTGATATGATTATGCCTCTAGTGATGAGTCACAACTAATGACACATTTTAATACTCATGAAGCAAAGTACATGATGTAAGTGAGAAAGATGCAAGTGGCAAGACTAAAAAGTCGGTGGAGGAGAATATGCATCTATACACCTGTGGTAAAGAAAAATAACATTTTTCTAGAAGAAAATGTTTCTGATAACTTTTTGTACAAATCTGCTTACTGTGTAAGAAATTCCAGGAGGAACCTCTGCCAATGTATGTGACAGAAACTTTCATATCTAACATTTAGAAGAAAATCATAGGAAAAACAAACAAACAAACAAACAAACAAAAAAGAGTTACATTTTTACAAAGAGTGAGACGATAAAAAGACAGAATCATAGATTCATAGATTGTCTTGGAAGGGCTTAAGATGACATCCAGTTCCAAAACCCCTGCCATGGGCAGGGACACCTCCCACTAGGCCAGGTTGTTCAAAGCCCCATCCAGCCTGGTTTTGAACACTTCCAGGAGAGGGGCAGCCCCTTCACTGAGCAACCTGCTCCAATGTTCAACCACCCACACAGTAAATAATTTCTTCCTTATGTTTAATCTAAAACTGCCTTCTTTCAATTTAAAGCCACTGGTGGATGACTTCTGTTGCTCATTTAGAAACAAATTCCATACTGTTTTCAGTGAGTTTATCCAACTTTAAATGTATAATTCACCTTATTGAATTCTTTTCTACCTTTCTTTTTCTGTTTAGTGTTTTTCACACTTTCGTGAGTACTGATTCTGTGATTCCAGAAACTGTGATTTTATACCTGACATTTTTCTCAGTTAGACTGTACTAAGATGCCTCTTGTTGAATTGTTCTTTTAATGAAAGTACTCAAAACATTCCATGACAGTAAGATGTTAAAGTCCATCTCTAGCAGTGAATTTATGCCTGTCTGGATAATTCTTATGCTGTTCCCCTAATGTTAAAATGTCTTCTGACTTCCTTTATTAAAGTTAAATCCTGTTAAATGCTCTCCTTTCTGGCATAATTCATAGACACTTTAAGTTTGTATGACAGGGTTCAAAGATAAATAATCAAGTTATTTACTCTTTGCCCAGAGAGGTTGTGGAGCCTCCCTCCTCTCTGTCTTCCTGTTCCCGTTATGAGTGTTTCATTTGTCTTCCTTTTAAGGGACATCTGCAAAGCTACCTAACTATCATAACCACTGCTATATCTCAAAACAATCAAAATATAATTCCTAAGATAGACAACTCCTTCCCCTCTTGGCAGCAATGCTGAGCTGCTGAGTCTGAGTGCTGAGTGCTGAGTCTGCTCAGCTAATCAGTCTAGGTGCCTGAACACCACTGCAAGCCTTGTGAGACCAGGCTCTGTTGCTTGTACAGCAAGAGGAATTTGAGTCCTGGTGTCCCAAATGCTAACCTGTCTTGTGAGGTGAATGATTCTCAAAGATAAACCTTCCTTTATTGCATAAAAGAATGTCAGTGTGTGAGAGAGGTAGAAAAAGACCAACTCTGTATTTTACTCTTGTGACACTTGTCAGGGGTATGCAACAGAGACAATTCAGGGAGATTCAGTGTACTTGGGATACATATGGAAAAGTGACACAATTTTCAGCAGTCACTGGGAAGAAGACTTACTTCAAGACGTCCCATGATACCTGGGATTTGCATATGCACAGCAAAATGGAATTCTATTTTTGGCTCCAAATCTCTTCCACATGGCAAGTAAATATTTTTCCTTGTGAGTAGGTGCAGTTGCAGTTTGCACTTATTTTGCATGGATAGAGGGAGACAAAGTGAAAATGTCTCGGTGTAAGAAAATTCAAACCCTAAAGGTAAGTTTTGTGGCAGGCAAGAGGCACCTACCCCTGCTTAGAACAGAAGTTTAGGAGCATAAATTTTATTCTTTTCTTGCATTTTATACCCAGAACATCTGCGACTCTTTTCACAGCCTCTTAGTTCTTATTCTGAGATCTTTTCCTGCATGAGAAGTTTGGTTTGCCAGATGTCCTCTTAAATCTGGATATTCAGTGCTGATTTTACTCCACTTTACTACTTCCCCCCCCGCCCTCCCCCGGAAATAACCCAAGTTTGCTATAGAGTAGCACAGCCTGAAGTACTGTCAGAAAAACAACACTATGCTCCTCTAGTACTCAGTAAATACAATGTAATTAAACATAGCTAGGTTAGAAAATAAAGAGTAAGGACTGTTCTGCATTTGATTTTGCCCAAAGGCACCCTCGGGGACTGTTATCATGGCTCAGCTGGTACACAGTAATTAAACTGTAAGAGTTTTATTGTATGCAAATCCTTAAAATGCTTCCTGAATCTCTCAGAAAGGTCCTGGAAGAATGGTTTGTGTCAATACCTCTATACTACTTTCCTGCCTCCTCAATAATTCCACAATTAGAATCTGTTTTGTTCCTCAGTTCAGTACCAGTCTTATCACTCACATTCTCCTTCACAGCTACAATATGTGATATGGATTCTCCTCCTATTGTGAAACATGTCAGAGTACATGTCTGTCTGATTAATATCAGACTTGTGTCTTATCTTCCTACAGTTGAACATGCTTGATTTTGAGGATGTAAGGGAATTCAGTTGGAGATGTCCTGTATAACCCTGTGAAGATTAATGTACACTCTGACTACTGAGTTCCCAGTGGACGACAGGATGAGAAAAGTAGGATATTTTGACATTACATTATGTGCTAGTTTCACACTCCATGGTACAAAGCAGTCATTCTGCTCTGAGAGAAGTTACTTGCTGGGATGATGAATATAGAATATCAGAAAGCTAAAAAATAATTTTATTAGAATGAAGCATTCTCAACCTCTTACTAAGAAGTGCTATAGCTTGTCAGTTACATTATTTAGCCTCATGGAGACTAGCACCTTGCATATATTTGCTACCCTGCATGATTTGGAATGCCAAGTGTTTTAAGTAGTTCTCATCTCCACCTAGTATGTAGACCTCTTGTAAGCAGTTGTATCCAGACATCCTTCTTAATGTAGTTGTGCAATGCGTCTCTGCTGTAATTCCTGAAATGCTTCATGGTCCCACATGGTGCTGGATTTAAAAGTTGTAAATACAATGCTTACTTGTGTTATTTCTCTCAGATATCAGACTGTCTCCTTCACAATGTTCTGCTCCTTGTTTTCCTGGGCTTACAGACTTTCAGAGTGGCTCTACTTCGCTGCTGTTCTTTATTGTCATCGTTTGTTTAACATCTTGGTTTGAGATTCTCTCATTTCCATATCTAGAGCTGGCAGGAGACGTTCCTTCTCAAAGTTGATTTAATGATATCTTTGTAACAAATGAGGGGCATCTTCAGAAGGCAACAGAAACAAAACAAAAAAAAAACAAACAAACGGAAAAAAAAAAAAAAGATAATGATCTATTGTGCAAGCTGTGTCAGATTTTGGGTCCACTCCTCTCAGCTTTCACCATTATATATTGGGGTCAGGATGTATTACATTATTTTTAAGTGGAATTTCAGTATTATAGAATAAACAGCATTTTTTATGATAAGAAAGCTATTTTGAAAATATTGGAAAGGAGAGGATGAGATGAATGAAGAAGATCATATTTCCACAAAAGCCCTAAAAATACAATTTTTATGAGATAGCACACTAGGGAGAAAAAAATAATAATAAAATAAAATAAAATAAAATAAAAGCCTTGATTACAGAACAGAGAGCTCTGGAGTCTCTATCACACTACCAACAATACTGAGCTGTCTTTATTTATTTATTTATTCTTTCTGTAACACTCTTTAGCCTCCTGCAAAAAGGGATTAAAAGGAAGCAGCTCTGGCTAGCCTTAGAAGAATTATTTAGTTTGTATATTGTGGAAATGTCTTCCCCAGTTAGTTACTGCCATTTTATAACACTGCAGCATATGGGATCAAAGACTAGAACTGCCACCTCCTGTTTACAGTGGGCTGGAGCAGTCACAGAAGTGTCACGGCTGCTTTCTGCCTCCGTATGACTGGGAATAGGACTGATAATGGTCAGTTGCTACCAACAGGTTATTTATTTATTTATTTATTTTCTTGTTTGTTTGTTTGTTTCCTCTGCAATGTCAATGCATGTATTGCTAAAATTTCGTATTCAGAAGGGAAAGTACATATTTGCATAATTTCAAATATTCTTGAATACACCTGAAATACCACTCACAAATATACATGAAATTCTATTGTTCCAGAGAGAATTTCAAAAGCTAAATCATAGCAAAACAGGAAATAAAAAATAAAAATAAACACTTATATGTGTTCTAGGTTTGCAATGTACGTTATGATGAGACAAGAACTGCAGTTAAACTTCACTGACATTATTTGTCAGGGCTTGCATTTAGAAAGGGTACTTTTATAACTTTGCCAGTATCAAATCTCTGTGAAAAGAGTGAGTGGTTTTCATTTTGCAGTGACAATATGGTGTTTAATAATATCATCTGTCTGATAAGAATAATTTATTTTAAAATTGATAATTATTTTTTAAGGTGAAGTTACAAAGGGTCCAAAGGTGTAAATTTGGGGCATTATTAAGAAAATTGGCATTTGGCAGCCCAAATTATAGTTTATGCTTCTTATTTCTCTTTCCAGATCTGAGCAATTATTTTTATTATATTCACCAAATGGAGAAACAGAACAGAGAGACAAGAGAGTGTAATTTTCTAGCAAATCAAATAAGATTCCCTTCACTGACTGTTCCTGTAAATTCAGGTACCACAGCAGGAAGATATGTATGGACCTTTAAAGATGTATTTCCAAAAGGAGAAGGATACACAGAAAAGAAACTTGGGCACTCATCATGTTTTGATAGCACTAACTCAGGTGTTTGAACCTGTACCTTTCTTCTGTGCCACTTCTGCATATACCCTAAACAATGCTGTACAGAGTCTTGCATGTGCACTATGCAAGAGCTAGGAATTACATGACTGTGTGCACTCAGTGGTTCTAGTTTTCTATCCAGGGGGTGATATCTTTCACATGTTAAAAACACAAAGATAAAGATGAAGCTGCCTGCTTCTTTCTTCCTTGCAGTGGCCTTGGAAGATCAGAGAGCAAGATGCACACAGCATCATAACACCAAGGATTTTTTGACCTACATCAGTGTAAAAGGTCCAGATCTTTTGGTGCATGCTTTCTGATTGTCATACCGAAAGGCTGATTTGCATGCTCTGGCATGAGTTTGAGGGTTCTGAGACTGCATAAGAACTTATGCTTGGAGACTTTGAAGATTTCTACAGTCTGTACAAGTGCCTTTTATTTCTTTCATGGTCTTCTGCATCCAACCAGTACTGCTTATATTTTCAGTTCTGGAAGTTTCTGATTTAGCTATGGTGGTGATTGTGCATCTATTTTTGCCCCAGAGCTTGCATATTAGGTGCAAAATAATTAAATAATTAATGTGCTTAACTTTTGATAAAATTATTTCCTTGGGTCTCACAACGCTATGAAAAAATAAAGGAATGTGAACTATTAGCTACATTGCATAGTTTGGAACATTAAAAACAATGTATATTATTTTCAATACGCTGATAAATACAGTTTCTATAGAAATTTTACCAAATTTTATATGTATGGGTAGAAGTTTTTCCTTTTTAAAGGTGAGGACCTGATCCACAAAAGCAGTTTTTAACAATTAAGAATTCCCAAATAATTCACGATAAAGATAAAATTAACATATAAACTTAAAAATTATTCTGGATCAAAAGTTACGTTTGAACTTCCTTTCTTTATATTTTTGTGTAAGAGAATGCACCTTACCTGTGTAAAACATTTGAGACTAAAAAGCACGTTTTCTTACATTTTTGTTTTTTGTCTACATTGAGAGATCAGCAAGTAACTCAAATATCTTCAGTTTTCTCTCTGAACTTCTCTACAAACAAAAAAAAAATGGAGAAAAGATTTTACATTTTAGATCTGTTAATACAATCAAGAAATGATGTCAGTAGAGAGTAAGAAAAAAAAATGGTATTTGACATCTTGACATCAGGAGGGGGTTCTTCACAGAGAGGGTGGTTGCACACTGGAACAGGCTCCCCAGGGAAGTGGTCACTGCACCGAGCCTGTCTGAATTTAAGAAGAGATTGGACTGTGCACTTAGTCACATGGTCTGAACTTTTGGGTAGACCTGCGCGGTGTCAAGAGTTGGACTTGATGGGGTTGGACTTAAGGGTCCCTTCCAACTCAGGATATTCTATGATTCTATGATTCTATGATCTCAGAACGTGAATGGGACTCTGAAGTGTGTCTCATACTAAGTCCTAAAACTCTCAGCCCCATTCAGCTGAACTGTCATAGCAAAAAGAAGTGATTATAATAACTTCTACCCAGTTATATATGTATCTTCTAATTAAATACGTTTTCTCACAGACACTGGCACTCACGCATTCATGCATTAACATTCAGGCAATATTTTTTAATCTTCTTCTTCAAACTTTTGTGTCCTTGTCTGTATTTGCTCAAAACAGAGGCCAAGAGGAACCATTTACTTCCTCTGTATTTACTAAAAGTTGTTATTAAGTCAAGTGTTCAAAGAACGATTGCTTCAAATCTTGCGTCTGGCCTACTTCAAACAATATCCTTGTACCGTTCTAACTACTGCTTCTTGCCTTGTATATTGATTTTAAGTATCTCCATCAGAATTACACATCTTTTCTATGTGTAATTCTGTTTAATAGGGTGCTGTGTAGAAAGCAAAACACTCTGGTAATTACAGGAGCACTCTAGAGTAAGTTTTTCTGCCCCAGGTCCCCATTTGGAAAAATTATTTATTTTGGCAGTGACTTGTCTTTCGTTAAATCTTGAAAGCATTTTGCCATGGAACTGAAAAGCCATATTTTCTGAGGAAAGCAAGAATGTGTTCTTGCCGTGTAGTAGATTGATGATTACATTGCTATTTCTTTCCTTTTCTCTTCTAGCTGTAACCTGAAAAAAACATATATTAATAATGCTATCACTGAGGGGAAAGATATCCATGGAAATGTTAATTCTGTTAAAAGCATTATTAAAATAAAAATTAATTTTAATATTGTTCCTTAGGCAACACTCAGACATTCAGCATAGGTTATCACCTACTAAGAAGGAAAATGTCTGCAAGTGCATGTAAATCTAGTTTGTGTCATTTCTCATGGAAAATAAGTGGTTAATCTATCATGCTGTCTGGTCAGGTGTGCTCTTGTTTATATACCTAACTACTCACCTTCACATCTGACAAAAATAAACAAAAGAGAAAAAATAATTTCTAGCTCAGTTGCTTTCCTTATTCATAAATATGAATAAAGTTAAGCATTTCTTAACTGTTTCACCTGTGATTTGGATTTCATTTTTCCTATCATAGAACAGAATTTTGAGGATGATAACTCTAAAATCTTTTCCCTTTGTTGATATTTATAAAGCACAGAGGGTGGGGTTAAGCTCTGGCCATTTTCAAAGGATTTTCTCATCAGCTAAGGGCAGGAGCTGAGCTCCAGAGGGACCTTGGGTTCATAGCTGTATTACCAATGCGTAATGCCTTGAAATCACATCTAGCTCTGCTACATTTCAGATGTTTATGTGGTGCCAGTTTTAGTATCTTGATTAAAATTTAGTAGTTAACATAAAGTAACTCTCTTGTCACTATATATTTTCAACACTTTTACTATTTTTTTACCACTCCTCTTTATGATCAGAATAAATGCACCTCTATAGTCTTTTCCCTGCCATTTTATGCTTCCGACTCTATCAATAAAACCTGCTGCGGCAAGACTAAAGCAATGTCTCAGGCAGTTAAATAAGCTGAATGACCATATTAAATAGATGTTTTTCAATATTTAAAACTAAAAGATACACGTTAGACAAACAATAAGCAGTTGGTCTTTTTTTTCTTTTAATTCAGTAAAAGACAAGCAAGAAGAATTGTTCATTCCTCCACCTACAGCTAAATGTGGAATCAAGCAACTTAGGCAAATTTACTTTCAACAGAACATAATTATGATTATAATTACACCTAGATTTATTTAAGATTACCCCTATTCATTCCTGGCATTTTCTTAGAGATTTGCAGACCTGTTAGCTTTTCCTCTTCTCTATTTTTTTTTCTTTCTTTTTTTTTTTTTTTTTTCTCCCATAGTGTAAAGTGATGATCAGGTTCACTGTCTAATGAGGCAGCCACTCTGAACATGTCGAGACAAAGAAATGGTTTCCCTAGCAACGAGGCCCATGCCAAAGCTCTCAGAACAGTTATTTCCCTGCATTAGGGTTCCTTTCGGTTTAGGAAGCCAGTTAGTTTGAGTATGCAGGCAATGCCTGGCAAGATTCACTGAGTTTATAACTTTTTAATATACATAATAAAATACATCTAACACTATGCCTTCTGATTAAACTAAAGAGTGGGGAGCTGGCATGTTTTGTCATTTTTATGTCTTGATTTACAGAAGCTTAAAACAGCTACTACAAGATCATTACATGTGTCTAAGGTTATTAAATATACTACCTGTATCTCTTTAAAACTGAACAGATCTCAACAAAATTTGTTGGAGTTTACTCAATTCTGAGCTATATTCCTGCTGTCTTTAGAATAAGTACTGGCCTAGGTCTTAGTTCAGAAATACAAATGAATTTCAGGACATAAATTCAGAGAAATATTACTGTAATCAAGTATTGAAATATTAAACAATTTTTGCTATTTTAAATAAAAAGTACATAAGGTAAAGCTTATTTTAATTAACTTAAATCTTTGTTTCCTTGGAACAATTTGAAATCTATGAACTTTCTATGAGAAAGACTTGTAGGGTCAGATCAAGAGAAAAGCACTTTCACATCCTTACACTATTTAGAACAGGCTAGTACATCATCCATGCTGACCAGTCCCAAGCTTGGTCAGCATCCTGAAGTTGTTCATGCAGTTATTCAACTCAGCTGCTCTGGGAAGTGTTTTCAAAGTGCACCTACTCAGATACATTAAAAATATACCTGCAATTTTCATTTTAGGACAGAGACATTAATCTCATGTCCAAGACACTCACTGGGGATGTAAAAAGTATACATTTAATTACATGTTCTTTAAGAGAGAATTCAAATCAGCTACCTTCCTTTCTACCCCCCCCTCCCCCCCCCCCCCTTTATCCCTTTTTCCCTTATGTCCTTCTTCCCTACTAACCACGATTCATTGTATAGAGCATTGTATGGAGGGATGGACAGCATGTGTCTGAATATTTTAAGACAATAACAAGGATTGTTTCTGGACAAGTACAGCAGCCAATAGATTTTTACTGCAGTCATCAGCTACTGTCAGTAGCTGAACTTTTAAATCATTAATCCAGCTCGTTTTTTTTTTTTTTTTTTTTTTTTTGAAATAAAGATCCAGAGCATTTTAAAGCTCTTCAAGTGGAAATTCAGGCATTAGGATCCCAAGAGGACAAAACCTCCTTGCAGCCTTGAGTAAAGAATTTAAAAGGCAGAATTTAATATCAGTCTCTTCATTATTCACTATTGATGATCTGTAGGAAGCTATATAAAGAGTGTCTATGCATACTGAGTAAAGTCCTGCACATTTAGAGAGGACCCTAGGCAGGTGCTTCCACTGGGATCTTAAACAGATAGCATACTAACTCCCCCTGTGTGCAAGATAGGAAGCAAGGTTTTCTGATTGCCCTGTTAGGAGCCTGAAAAACAGTCTTTGCAGAGTACCTCAGATATGGTTTTTATACACTAACTAAATCACTTGTCACAAGTTCAGGTGGGACTGATAGGGCCAGGAAGATATTGAAGCTCTCCTTTATATCCTATCTCAAATTCAATTTCACTGTTATATGTAAAGCCAAGCTAGTTGCAAAAATAGTAAGGATCTGAGGAAGAGAAATAAAAATGAGAACTAGGAAATAAATAAAAAATGGAATTTTGCTTTGAAATAGTAAGGATGATATTCTCATTTTTTCCCCCATGAAGATTACAAAGGAAACTCGTTTTGGCTTTGTAAGACCACAATGATTGCTTCATACACAAAATGAATCAGGCCTCTTGTTGGATTATGCGGGTGGTATTTCTATTCTTCCCTAGTGTGATAATTCACAGCCTGCAGCTGTGGCATGCAAACTTAAATATTTTCTTTTTTTCTGTTTGGCTTTAAAAGGAAGGACCTGTATTCATTTGCTGTTTTTTAAAGAAAAGATAGAAAAAGCTGAAGGCCCATTAAAGACTGGTAGTTTGAAACAGAGCAGTCATAAAACAAAACAGTGTAAACTCAACATGAATTTGTTTGTCCTGACAACAGCGTATTTCTAGTGTAGTCATAATCTACTATGGGACACTGAAGAAGAAGATGTGTGCTTGCTCAGATTTATAAATAATAAGATAATGGTTGTAAACAACATGAAGGCCATTTTGTACTGTTATCAATCATAAAGAACACTTTTTTTTTTTTAATCTAATATTTACTTACCTATTTTTAATAATCAAATTTTCTTTCTGTACAGATAATTTTTTGATATTATTAATACCTATTAAAACATATTTCTAGGATTCTGTGTGCAATTTGAATGAATCAGATAAAATATAAACCTTAAACTTGCTATTCTGTATCATTACAATCACTTTACAAATTCCCAGCTGAACTTTACTTCCAAATACATTTTTATTAGTCTAGGAGTGTCTTTTCACAATTAAAAACAATAACAACAAAAACCCTCTTGAATTAAATGTTTCTTTGCTTGCTGCTACAACATAAAGTTGATCTTCCATGGCATGTTTCTTAAAAGCTGCGCTAAAAAGTTTTTCCATACCCTGTAAATTATTTTCTTTCCCTAATGGCTTTTGTATTGTTTGCCAGTACAATGACTAGTACAGCACTATTAACACTTAAGCTAATTAAGGTTTAAGAAAACATCGGTTACATTGTTCTCATTAACAGACTTAAAAAAAATAATAATAAAATAAAAAAAATCTTGCTATTCAGATGTATGAAAAAAGAAGAAGATTGCTTTTAAATCTCAAGAAATGAATGTAAGTGTTCATATTCTGGTACATTAACAGTTTGTTCCAGTACATTGATATTTTATGTGGAAATCCTACTCTGCAATTAATATGCCTGATGCAAATTGAAAAACCCATAATCCATCCTTCTCTGTTGGAATGTTGGAATGTAAGAGCTTATTATTATTGAGGAGCTACAGGATACCAGAACCATTTTTTAAAGTTGAATGCTCATTACCTTAAATCTGCCTATAAAATGGTTTTCTTCAGACTAGGTAATACATAACTGAATATATCATGATACACATGAAATTGCAACAAACAATAATAAAATAATAATAATAATAACAACAATACTACCGTGTTTCACCTTTACAGAGCTATTTATGTCTTCTATCATTAGAAGTTAAAATTAGCTAGAAAGTAAACATGAAACAGTAATGAAATACTCGACTATTCTGGCTATAAGGAGATACCTTGGTAGTCAATTCAGTTAACCCTGAAAATCAGCTGATCATTATTACATTGCTAGGAGTATACCAACTCTACTGAACAAAACAAACCTGTTTTTGTAAATATCAGTTAATAATTTTGTAAGTGTAAATTAAGTATGTCACAGATAGTTACTGCTTTCTGGAGACAGTTTTAGCTGTGGTGATTGTTTGGGTAGTCATTGATAGTGAGATACCCTTTCCTGATAAGATGTGAAATGTTTATTATGAAGGAGCTGTGACTGTTAAGGACACAACTCTCCTATGGGTAAAAGCAAGAAAGATTTGTACATTTTAGTGGTTTGTCATTTTATTGATCTTCTGGGTCAAGTCCTCTCAAAGGGCTTATCAGAGCCAAAATAGATGGATATCATTGAAGATGTCATTTCCTGACCCAGTTTTCAGAAGACTTTGTCTTTCATGCTGACAATAATGTGAAGGAAAAGGTTTTCAGAAGACTTTCAAACATTAGACACAGATCTGAATATAAAATTGCTTTCTGATTCAGGTAGAAAAGAAAATATCATTGAAAAGTTTGAGTTATTTAACCTCTATCTGAAATTGATAGTGTCAGGTTTTGGATGACTGTAGAAATCATACCTGATTTCCAAAACCAAAAATACCTAGATGTCCTTTGTATGACCAGCAAGTGCAGAGCTTTTTCACAAACTCTGTTGCAAACAGTTGGAAATTTACCTTTGAAGTTCTCTCTCTCTCTTCTTTTTTTTTTTCCTTTTTTCTTTTCTTTTTTTTTCTTCTTTTCTTTTCTTTTCTTTTCTTTTCTTTTCTTTTCTTTTCTTTTCTTTTCTTTTCTTTTCTTTTCTTTTCTTTTCTTTTCTTTTCTTTTCTTTTCTTTTTTCTTTTTTCCCTTCCCTTCCCTTCCCTTCCCTTCCCTTCCCTTCCCTTCCCTTCCCTTCCCTTCCCTCCCCTTCTTTTTCTTTTTCTTTTTCTTTTTTCTTTTTCTTTTTCTTTTTCTTTTTCTTTTTCTTTTTCTTTTTCTTTTTCTTTTTCTTTTTTTCTTTTTCTTTTTCTTTTTCTCTTTTTTCTTTCTCTTTTTCTTTTTCTTTTTCTTTTTCTTTTTCTTTTTCTTTTTCTTTTTCTTTTTCTTTTTCTTTTTCTCTTTTTTCTTTCTCTTTTTCTTTTTCTTTTTCTTTTTCTCTTTTTTCTTTCTCTTTTTCTTTTTCTTTTTCTTTTTCTTTTTCTTTTTCTTTTTCTTTTTCTTTTTCTTTTTCTTCTTCTTTTTCTTTTTCTTCTTCCCAGTCACAATCTGTCTGCACATAAGAAAGGGTCAAGTTGCAAGAGTCAAGTTGCCATATTTGGCCACAGAACTGTGTAGTGTGAAGTTCTGCATCTCAATGCACTCTATGTGAGAAAGGGACTTTGCCTTTCTAAAAAAAAAAAAAAATCCTTCTGAAGACTGCAGGTTGCAATTTTTCCTTAGGAAAGATGCATCTATGGGAGGTATAGTAACTGCAGACTTTTTATTAGCTTCAGTATTTTTCTCTGACCCCAGCCTAGTCTTCCCATTTGGTGCCATTTTTTTCTCTGAGTAAGGAATGGGTTGCTGCTATAGCAATTTTCTTATTAACAATGATGACAACATCTCACTGTATTTACAACATCTCTTTCAGAAATTGAGACAAATCCCCACAAGGTTTACTAGATGAAGGTATTAATTGTCTATCACATTGATTTGCGCAAAGTGAAGGTGTAGTCCAGAAATTCAGAGGATTTTTTTTGTTTGTTTTTCAATTCTCTTAAGATTCGGTGTAAGAAGATTCAGTAAGTAGAGGAATTGTTTTTGAATGAAGAATCATTTATGTCCTGCAAATGCTTGCTCTTGTTGTGTATCACTTAAGACCAGTTGTTACTTTGAAAATAGTAGAAATTGTTCTGTTTATTGAGCTTACATTTCATCAAGTTGGTTCTTTGTTAATAAAATATTCGTATGGTTTCTCATTCTATGTGCATTTGTTATTTATTCTTTGCACGAGGGGCAAAAATTAATTGACTTTAGTAAAGGCATAATTTGTGGTGATGTGGGAATTGGGAAGGAAAATAAAGCAGTTACAAACAGAATATTACTCCTCCCTACAAATAATCACAAGGTAAACTCTGAATAAAACCAGCAAACTGGATGATTCCACAAATGTTTTAATAAGCTTGATTTTTAAAGGTCTAGATTTGTTCTTGCTTATAGATGTATTTTTTCCCTAATATGCAATGAAGATAGTAATAATAATAATAACTAAACCTTAAAGAAAAATCCATTGATGTGGTATCACAGTTTAAAAGCATGCTGATTTTGAAGTTGTCAGAAGGCCTTCAAAGATTTCTTGGTTTCACAAAATACATTCTCTTGATTCTTGCTCAGGAAAAAGAAGTCACTGAATTTTGTATCCAAGAAGAAAGAAATCCACAAGAAATTTATTGTTGTCACCCAGCAACGCTAGCTCAATGCTAGTGTCAAGGTTTTTATTCAAGTTTTCATCTCTTTAGTTTTTAATCTTTCTCTCTAAATGTTGCTGAAGAATTTTGATTCATCTTTAATCTCATGATGGGTTCATTACATTTCTCTTCTGTTAAGAAAAGAATAAAGTTACATTAAAAGAAATACTTCCTTCTGCTACAGCTAGACAATAAGTGTCTGTGGGTTTTTTTTTGGTTGTTTTTTGTTTTTTGTTTATATTTGATACTTGCAAAAACATATAAAAAGGAAAAAATCCATAGAAAATCTTATTTATCCTTTCCCATTTACTGTTAGACAAAAAAACTCTAGCAAGAAATCTGTTTTGTTTGTTTGTTTGTTTTTATTTTTCCTAATTGTCATAGTGTAATCAAACTACTGCCCCTTGATGTCTTCAGCTCTCTATAACAACATCAGGAGCATAAATCATATCTGCTGCTTCTTGCCTTGCCGGTTTTCTCTTTCCTTGTTCTAGCTGTTTAGTGCTGAGGCAAATGAAGGGAGACAGGTTTTGGACATACAGCATGGTCTAACGATTGACATCAGTACTACTGCATGCATATTTCTATGAAATACATACCGCAGTAGAACGTCAGAATATAACTCTGCTGCTTTTTCTTTGATGTTGCAGGAACAAGTTTACCTGATATATCAAATCAGCCTTTTGTATAGAATGCAGAGACCATATTTTGAAAATGTTTATCTTATCACCACTTAATTTCAAGTGAATATCTCAAGTAATGTAGCTTTTCAGAAAGATCCTGATTACTATATTACTTAAACCTTTAGCAAGCAAATAGAGTAGGTTAGAAACTTCTGTGATTCTTCAAAGATCATTCTATGTCTTTGATGCCCTGGTGCATTCCTAAAGGCTTCTGGCTTGAAGCCCTCAATAGAAGATGTCACCTTGAAGGTAACATTTTGTGTTACCAATTCCTAAGCATGTTATCTCAGTGGACAAACAGTGCCTTCCCAATTTTGCACTGGAATGCTGAATACTGCACAGCTCATACTGTAATTTTAGGTATTTCCACAGCCATGGGAAATTAACACCTCATATATCACATACCCTGAAAAATTCTTTAAAGCCAGACAAAGATTTAGGTATCAGAAAATAAATAGTACATAGTGATACCTCTACACAATTCAGAGACCGTGTTTCTGCTTGCACTTTAGCGCCTGAAGAGATTTTGCTTTCTGATTCATGCAGCAAAAGCAGCTGGGATACTGCCTGAGCACATGAAAACAAAGCCTTCCTTCAGAGGATTGCTCTCTGAACAGTTCTTCTTTTCTGGGGATACGTGTAGCTTTCAGAAACCAGAACCTTACTGAGACCCTAGTCAGACTTCAGTCTATCTTTCTTAAGGATGCCAGGATGTAGCTTTTAATCTTCTTCTTTCTATAGAAATGTAAAATGGCTGACAAGAAATATTACTGCCATTTGGATATTGCAGTGCTATCATCTGTAAGCAGAACATGCAAACCATTGCTCCAGTACTTGCCTATAAACAAATAGTTCATCCTCCCTTGTTTGATTGCTTTAGACTTTGAAATCAACATTTTTTATAAACATAACCAAAAATAACTTCATCTTACAGGAAAATGTAGTTCATGCCTAGCTTTTGGTCAAAACAAGACATCACAAGAGAAAAACTTTGAGGTCACAAAGGAGGTGACTTTGAAGGGTCCTATTGCAATCACCTACAATAAGATGTGATAATTCTATGAAAATTTTGTCAAATATAATGAACTTTTAAGACTATATTTTAAAACTCATAATATTGATTTCTATAGTAATTCCTTTCTTACTCTTTTGGATCTGGAATTGCATTAGATTATGGAGTTGTTCCATTATTTCTGTGTCTCGAGCTATGTAGGTGTATGAACTTTATATATATTTTAATATATTAATATATTAAATATTTTAATATATTTATATTTATATTTATATTTATATTTATATTTATATTTATATTTATATTTATATTTATATTTATATTTATATTTATTGGCTAATGCCAATCTAAGAGAAAGCTTTCCTTTTCCCTGACTGCTACTTCCTGCTGCTGCCCATCTAGTAAGTGTGCTTACTAGTACACTATTCAGTGACTCCTTTTGGCATGAGTTCTATCGGAGAATATTACCATCTTGAGCATGGAAAATTCTCACCCCCAAGTCCTGTTGAGGACATGGTCATGACTGAGCAATGTCTAACAGGTACAGCTTTCCCTTTGATTTAGTTTGAATTTAGAAAAATACAAATCAAGTTGGGAAAAAAATAGGTTTTAAAGTTTTTATTCTCCTCCCCCCAAATGACTTTATTCAATAGCATTTTCTTGTCGGGTTCTATAATTTGACATAGCATGGACCACTACCATTGCTTACAAGCTCGCATTGACTGCAGTCCCTATGAGAAGTATCAGCCTGTCACAGACAAAGCAGCTAGAGAGACAAAATGATCAGCACACTGTAAGACAGCCAGCCACATGCTTATGGCTCAGCACCACTCTGGTGGCAACAGGCTGATAATGTTTGGAGTGGCTGTGACAGCTGACAGAATGGTGCCTATGAAATTTTCTTCACATTGAATAAATTCTAAAAGAATGAACCCGAGTACTAGCAGTAGTTATAACAAAAATGAGGACAAAAATTGAAAGAATGAGATATAATTTTAAATTAGTTTTATATGCAGCTTAGCCTCTTTTGAAGATAACTATATGCTATTTGTAATTTGGACTCCTTTTTAACAGCTTTTTTCCTTCTCTTTTCACTCCCTACCAGGCTGATCTCTCTCTTTATCTACTCCCGCCCCCTCATTTCATTCTCTCTCTCTTCCTCCCTTCACTCTCTCTCCCCCCTTCAGTCTCTCCCCAGTCCCTCACCTCTCTCTCATTCACCTTCACTCTCTTTCCTCTTCACTTTCTCGCCCTCCTCTCCCCTTTTCCCTACCTCTCCCCTTTGCTCTCTCTCTCTTTCTCTCTTTCTCTCTTTCCTTCACTCTCTCCACTCTCTCACTGCACATGCTGCACTTTCATCTTTTTTTCAGCATTTCACTTCAAAGTCTCCTGTTAGACAAAGTTATTAAAATAAGTTAGCACTTTCCTTCACAGAATTGCAAAATTCTATGGGCAGAAGCAGTCTAGGCATTGTTGCATTTATTTATTTATTTTTCTTTAATGTATCCTGTGCCTGTTACTGCTGGAAATGCCTGATAGAAAGGCAGTGACCCACGGTTGTTAAGGGAAGCCACATGATTTATTTTCTCCATACCACAGAGGGATTCTCAGTCTTAGTCTGGAGTCCATTTATTTAGATGTAAACATGATTTTACATCTATGGTCCCAAGTGAAATCAACTCCTTTAAATGAAAGAAAATTCCTTACTTTCCAAAGTCATGTTTTCTGATGATTTATTTTAATAATTCCTTAGTTTTAAAACTCCATGTAACTCCAAACATTTTTGGGGGTATGGACTTGAAGTATTTTTTATTTAACTATGAAGAGCAAGCCATTTTCAAGTCTCTGAATTCTGAATTTATATCATATTTGTTTAATGGTTTCAATATAATTTGTTTAATAAACCGATGTTAGCTTTTTTTTTTTTTTTTTGTGGCTCTACACTGGACCTTCCGAAGTTCTGGGAAGCCCAGAACTGCACACAATATTCCAGGTGTGACGCTGCCAGAGCTGAGTAGAGGGGGAGGACTTCTCTCAACCTTCTGTCCACACTCTTACTGATGCAGGCTGGGATCCCATTGGCCTTCTTGGCCACAAGGGCACACTGCTGGCTCACAGTTAACTTGTTGTCCACCATGACCCCCAGGTCCCTCTCTGCAGAGCTGCCCTCCAGCAGGTCAGCCACCAAACTGTACTGGTGCCTGGGGTTGTTTCTCCCCAGGTGCAGGGCCCTGCACTTGCCTTGGTTGAACCTCATGAGGTTTGACCTCATGAGGTTCCTCTCTGCCCAGCTCTCCAGCCTGTCCAGGTCCCTCTGAATAGCCGCACAGGCCTTTGGTGTGTCAGCCACTCCACTAAGCTTTGTACCATCCACAAACTTGTTGAGGGTGCACTCTGTCCCTTCATCCAGGTCACTGGTGAATAAATAGAACCCAGTAGTACTGACCCCTAGGGAACACCACTAGCCACAGGCCTTCAGCTAGGTGGCACCGTTGAGTACAACCCTCTGAAACCACCCGTGTTTTCTCTTTTATATGAAGGTTTTAGACATTATTAATTTGCCAGGAATTTTGGACTACCTATTGGGCTGAATATCTTTTATTTGTAAAAGGTGCTGTTATCAATAAACTTTTTCAATAACCTTTTTTTGTTTGTTTGTTTGTTTTAATAATTTCAACATATGTCATATTTTTATAAATTTAGACAAAGTTAATAATTTACATACGTACATCTCTGTACGCATTGACTTTGAAGAGTCAAAAAAAGTTATCTCACACTTCCATTAGGAAACTGCAGTTGTGACATACAGCAAAAGGCTTTATGGTTGTGATGTCGGTTTTAATGAAGGAAATCAAATCATAGAATCATAGAATTATAAAATATCCCGAGTTTGAAGGGACCCATGAGGATCATCGAGTCCAGCTCCTGGCACTAACCAAAAATTCAGACCACATGACTAAGTGTACAGTCCAAATGCTTCTTAAACTCTGAGAGGCCTGGTGCCGTAACAATATCCCTGGGGAGCCTGTTCCAGTGTGCAACAACCCTTTCAGTGAAGAACCTCTTCCTGATATCCAGCCCAAACCTCCCCTGTCACAGCTTAGGTTCTAGCTATCATTGGTAGGACATTCCAAAGACTAGAAGGATAATCGTAAATAAAAAATTAATTAATTAATTAATTAATTAATAAAAGTGAAATATAAATTCTTCTGATTTAAACCAAGAACTATTACACAGATATCCACAGAAGACTTCCAGTAGATAAATGTTAGTTTCTTCTGTCTTTCTAGTTGCACACATTTTCTCTTCCTTTAAAATTAATTTTACAGCAGAGTACAATGCCTAAAAATTCCCTGGAGACTTTAGCTAACTGAAAAAGGAGAGCTGTTGAAGTACTGTGTACAAGACGTACTTTTCACTACTCAGATACAAGCATCTAAGAGACACTACCCAATCATTTCAGTGATTGCTGTGTGTTGTTTATGGTAGAGAATGGGCTGAACCATTCAACTCAGCTTTAATCCGAACACTGTTTAAACTTGGACTGTGCAAAACCTACTGATAAACCAAAGACTGATACTTGACAATTAGGTTCACCTTTAACCTCTGTGTGTTTGTACAGGGGTTATGTCTGATGGTCAAAATGTTTCCTATCTGAACTATTCAGATCATTGTAATGTAAATACAGTATCTAAAATGATATGTTTTATGCCGTTACTTGTTGATTCCTTTTGAGTTTATTGGGAAGTGTGTTTAAGGAGTTTTATTTATGTTTAATTTGCTTCATATATGATACCCTCCTGGTCCTCTCCACACTGTACAGTCTCCAATAGGTCATACATAACAGGATACATAAAGGAATTATGATTGTGAAAGCTTCACTAAACTAGAATAAGCATAGTCTTCTGACTTAAAAAAAAAAAAAAAGCTGAGGGGAGATGAAGGGAGATGAAGGGAGATGAAGGGAGATAACTTTTCAGGCTTTCAGGCTTTTGCTAGTTTGGGGGATTCTTATAATTCTTATAATGACAATAATTCCAGGCCAACCCTGATGTACAGACACACTTATTATGAGGGAAGGCCTTGTAATAGGTAAGGTTGTTTTTTCAGATATACATGTATCCCCCCAGATATACATGCTACCACACCCATGACTACATGCAGCTTCAATGTAGTGTACCAAGTGTGTGCCAGCTGCTGTTGTTTGTTTTTTTTTCTCAGCTCTCCATTACATAATCTCTGCTTTATTAACAAGACCATATTCCTCACAGTAATAAAAACAAAACAAAACAAAACAAAAATATTTCCTTGCATGTTTAAACAGGATTGTTTTTATTTTGTTGACATAAAATCCTTATCCTCATATAAATTTCATACTATTGTATTTCTCATGATTTTACAGAATTCTGAATGTTTCCAATTACTAAGAAATATGGAAAGATAAAGCAACATACAAACACAGACTGTTATTTCTGGTTTTACTTATTTACATCAAACATACAGTAGACACACATCTTCATAATTCATGGAATGTTAAGCCAAAGTCATCAATATGAGCGAACAAATCCATGTTTTGAAGCCTATGTTTTGTCTGATACTCTAAGGTGGGTATGCAGAAGATCATTATGTATTCTTCACCACAGGTCAGTTGCTTAGCTACCAGAGAAGTAGAGAACTACTAATTGAAAGTATTCAGTATTGCTGGCAATATTTGCTGCAGGACAGAGGTCTTGAAAACAGTCAGGTATAAATGATGCAGAAGGAGAGATGAAAGAAAAGCCTGTACAACTCCATATTGCTAAAATAACAAATGTCTTTCTTCAGTACTGATGTATGGATTCTCATCAGTAAAACGGTATTGATTCTGAAGATAAAATGATCCTGTGATTAATTTAGTAGTTGTAGAGATTAGTTATTTCCAGCAAGTTAATATACTGTGTTTATATTTTAAGTGTAATTATTGTTCAAACTGCTGGAGTAATCTCTAATATAGCTCCAACACATTTCCAAGTGTTTAATTATCATCAGGAATCTCTAGCTAATAGGCACAGCTATTAAAAGGGAAAAAAAAAAAAAAAAGAAAAAAAAAAAAAGACTAGACAGAATATCTTCATCTCACAAGATCCCTAAAACTCTTGCATTTGGTTCAAATACAAACCAGAAACTCAGCAGCAAAAAATGAATGAATGAATGTTTCTGTTGTTGTTGTTTGTTTGTTTGTTTGTTGTTTGTTTGTTTTTCATTTTATCTAATTATTCTTTGTTATATCTTAGATGTGTGATTGAATCAAATGTAACATTGCAGGGCTTAACTATATAACTTGTAACTCAGTAAATCCCTATTTCTAATTGCATCATTCATTGTACATTTGAAAAACAAATAAACAAATGAAATTACTTTTTGTTTAAGTTGTACAGTTATCCATTACAGAGTAAGCCTAGGACCGACTGTCTCTTTGATGCCTTTGTAAAATGTCCCAAAATCTATTCACCAGGGAAAGTAACAACTGAATTGTTTTAGACAATTTCAGCTCACAAAACATCATATTCTAAATAAGACACTCAGTTGGGTATGTATATGACTGCATCACCTTGCAGTGAAGAATAAGGCAGTTTACTTTGCCTTTTGTAGAACTAAAACATGATCTGCAGGGAACACAGCACGAAAGATCACCTGAAGTACAGAGATATGTTCAGTATATCAGGGCCTCTTTAATTCTTACTTATGAATTCAACCTTGTACTAAATTTCCTCAGACAAAATAAATTTTCTCTTTCTGTAAAACAGTTATAGTTCTACAAATGCTAAGACATCACCAGATAGTCTCAGCTGACAGATGACTTCCCAAGGCCTAGGATTGCTGTCAATGTTACTGCTTGTTTTTCATCCCATGGGATGCAGTTGCTGTTGTATTTAAGCCCTGCCCATTAAGCCCAGGTTTTCTTTTCTCTGTTTTACACTTTCAACTCCAAATTACCTGTTCCTTGGAGAGAGTAGATTTAACTTCATAGATGTAGCTAGAAATGTTAACATTGTAGTTCTTATAGAAAATTTTTATTGTCTATTTCATCTGTCTTATATTTAGTACAGGTTCAGCAATTCTTATCTGGTCTGTAGGACTCATCTTCCTCTAGAACAGAAAGTGGGATAGAAAATATGGGTTCATCCCAGCACTGTTGCCTGCCTCCTGACACTCCTCCCATCTATCCCTGCCACGATGGCCACTGTTCCTTTGTAGCCTCAAAGGAGGGGGGAGAAGAGAGGAAGGCTCTGAAGGAGACATCCTGTCTGTCACTGTCACTATCCACGTGCAAGAAGCTGTGCCTCACGTTCCAAAACGCTATGCCATACAGAAAGTAAAGAGAAGACCCTGTCTAAGATCAAATCTAACACCTCTCTAAACTGACTTTTTAAGGCTAATTTACGAAATAACTCTCTTACCTCCCTAGCAATAGCAAAATTTCCTTATTACCTCCCCTGCTCCTATTGGGTAAAATTCATCCTCTTTCCTTTGACAGGTGCTATTCTTGCCTTGTCTGTTTGAAATGCCCTGAAATATATATTGACAATTCAGGTGTCAATGAAGATTTGGTCCCATTTTTTGTGTTCCTATTTGATGTAAATAATAAAACTCCTAACATAGAAAATAAGATATGTTAGAAAATGTTCTGTAAATAATGTTCTATGTTTAGGAAGCAATCAGGTGATGATTGAAGGAAAAATAAACACTTTTCATCCCATCAGCTATTAAGCAAGATGTTAGACAACAACTAATAAAGTTGCACATTTAAAATCATAAAGTATAGATGATTTGCAAACAATAATTGGAAAAGGCTAAGCTGATGAAGTCTCTGGATCATTAATATTCAATTTCAATGACTCTGAATGTTATGAAAGACTGATAAGGAACTGTCATTGTACATCTGGTTTAACAGAGTAAAAAAAAAAAAACGCCCAAATAATTATAGATTTTTCAGTCTGACCATTCTCACAGATTAAATAGCAAAAATCCTGATGCAAGATTCAGTGAAGAGATTTAAAGAAAGCTAAAGTAATTAATGACTGTTAACAACTTTTTTGCAAACAGAGCTATCTTTGAATGCTTGGATGTATGAACAAGAACACTGAATGGGGTAATACAGTATCTGTATATGTCACTGGACTACTGTGTCCTCTTAACCACTCAAGCTGCACAGTGATAAATTTAAAGGCAAAACTAAAAAAAACACACAAGTATACAAACAAACAACAACAACAGAACAACAACAACAACAAACAGCAGAGGTCAGTTGGTGAGGTTCCAGATAGCTGAAAAGGAAATAACTGTTAGGTGGAAAAATATGGTAATAGAGTGTCTTAAGTCTGGTTGTGGAATTTCAAAAATAGAACTAGAAATAAAACATGCATTTAAATGTCAGGATTTCAATGTATACAGTTGGCTTTAAAATCAAAAATGAGATCAGACCGCTTGATCAGGTTCTACTTTTACAAACTACAAAACTAAATCTTTTTTTCAAAAGTTAAACTGCAGTAAGAGCCAGAAATGAACCCATACAGCTAAGAAGGCCAGTAGCACCTTGGAGTGCATTAGCAAGAGAATCACCAGCAAGCAAGTTATGGGAGGTAATCTTTTTCTACTCATCACTGCTGAGATACATCTGGAGTACTGTCTAGTGCTGGGTTCCCCATTATGAGAGACACAAACATACGCAAGTGAGTCCAGCAAAAGACCAATAATCAAGGCTTGGGGCATCCAACAAACTGGGAGAAGCTGAGAGAGCTGGGACTTTTTAGCAGGGGAAGAGAATAGTCAGGAGGGATCTAATCAATGTGTATTGATTAGACAATGTGTGTTGATTCCCGGTGGGAGGGAATAAGGAAGACAGAGACAGATTAATCCTAGTGGTGGTTACTGAAAAGAAAAGAGACAGTGGACATAAACTGAAATATAGCGAATGTCATTTAAACAGGAAAAGTTGTGATCACTGTAAGATGATTGAACACTGAACAACACTGAATGTTGCACAGAGAGTTTGTGGAATCTCCATCCTTGTAGACAGTCAGAGCCCAACTGGACACATTCATGAATAAATTGTTCTGGCTACTTTAACTTTGAGCAGAGGGATTAGACAAGATAGCCTTTATCTAGATGTCTTTTCCAACCTTAAATATTTTTTGATTCTATGATACAATAGTTTTTGGTCATAACCAAAAGAGAAGACAGTTGTGTTTCTGATTTTTAGTAAAAAAAACCTGTGACCAGGGGTCTGAGATGAGGCTTCCCATAATTCTTTATTATTAGATATTGAAATACTTTTAGATGTTGAAGTTAACCTATGAATTGTTAACTAAGTTATGGACACTTACCTTACGAACTTTCCCTTTTTTCCCTTTCATTGTCCAACTCCTTGGTACACATATGACCAATATGTTTTACTCTCTCTCTTTATACAAACAGACAGCATACAATAACAGAAAATTTTGAGGTCCTCTCAAACTTGCTGTGAGTTTTACTGATATTTTTCTTTGTCAGTTTTCATGGTATGATCCCTGTTTTTGACAAATAGGTACAACAATGAGATTCCTAAATGGCACTACATCTCAAGGTTTCAGTTTCCTATATGCTCAACAATTTATCAGAGCTGGGAGTTGTTTCTCTAAATTCACATTTAGAGAGCGTTGAAGAATGTTTAGAGAATTTGAAGTTTTACAGTAAAAAAATAAATAAATAAATTATTGTAAAATAAATATATTTCAGTGTTTTCCTTTCCAGGAATTTTCAGACTCTTACCTTTTCTCAGTTCCTTCACCAATTTTCAGAATTTTCTAAGGACTGTAAAATTCTCATCAGGTCTATTATCAAATGCTTTCACTATATTATTTTTATACCAGGAAATTAAAATAAAAGCAAACACTTTTTCCATAAGTGATAAATAGTTTTCTTTAAGAGCTTTTTTCCACTAAATTTCTTGAAGAAAAAAAAAGAAAAAAAAAAAAAGAACAAAAACAACATCAACAGAAAAGCAGTATTCAGAACAAGAAAAAGTTCACTGAGAGTCCCAAGTCCCATTATCTCTTGCTTCTTAACCCAGCATCTAATTTCCTCTTCATTCATATATCACTTACTCTGACATACAGAAATATACAGTACCATGCTATTAAACTGGTGGCTTATACAAAGGAGTGGTTTCCCAGTCATTTTCTGACTCTAAGCTAGTCTTTGAAAATGTCATTTCTGGGTAATTACCTCCCATCAAAAAAAAAAAAAAAAATCGATATTTGTTTATGCCCAAGTTTATTCATAACTTTTATGGCATGTGCAGAAACTGGGCTCTTAAACTGAACTTGCAATTATAAATCAGGTGTGCTGGTCTCTGAAAAATTATTGTTATTACATTCCTTTGACTTCCTGATATAGTTTCTGATTGTGCAAACAAAATCAGTCTGCATGGTCTCACTGATAGCTGTGGTTTGTTAGCTGCAGAATCAACATTGTCACAGAAATGGTAGTAAGCTCTTCCCACCTTGTCCTCATGACTGTTCTTCATACCAAAAGAAGAAGCTAGTCAAAATAGCCTATGTTAGGAATAGTACTACAACAATATATTAAAATGTATCAATTAATTTGTTAAATTGTCACATTGTTTTAGAATCCTGGATATTTGAAAAAAATAATAAAATAATAAATAAAAAGTAAATAAAAATAAAAATGAGTAGGGGACCTCTCATACTCATAATGAAGACATAATCAAATCTCCATGTCTGTAGCAAATATCTTTCTTAGTAATGTAGCCAGTAAGTAAGACTTCAGCAAGCAGTTTGATTTATTGTATGGACCAAAAAAAAAGAATATTTTATTTGAATAAAGCAGGTGTTTACCTTACTCTTTCAACTCACGCTGTTTTTTATTACCTATTGTTTCATTCCAACTACTCTTACTGTGTTTTCTTATTTTTTTGTTCTGATTATTAATTTTATTTTTAGTTACTTTACAGACAGTAAGAAGTCTGATACCATGCCAGGAGTCTCTGCATCTCCTTTTTAGGTGCTCTACTCTGAATTATAAATACACTATGCCCACTTTAAACCCTGATCATCAAAAACTAACAATGTTCCTTTTACCCCTCCAATCCTGCTTTCTACACCACCCTGCTTAAAATACTGGGTGTCTTTTCAGAATAGGCTGAAATAGGCTGAAATGAGGGAGGAGCCGGCATGTTTATGTTCATTAAAGTTTTAAAGCAGTAAAATAATATACATAGAAATCCAGAAAAAGAATAATCCTTTAAATTCCTACTAGTTCTGTTATTTTAAGTCACCCAAGATGACAACATATATGTATACTGAATTTTAACTTACTCTTTGTGTATTCTGTAGCTCAAAAATATATGAAGTGTTCATCTCCTTTTCCATATGGATTCAGCTTATGCTCAATTTGTATGCAAAGCAAATAATTTGCTCACACTTGTAAAGGATATGCATTATCAGAACACAACACCTGCAGGACAAAAGAGAGGTTAATTTCATTGTTGCTATGAAGCAAAGGAGATCATTATAGAGCCTGCAGTAACCAAGCTCTGTGAAATAGCTGCATTAGTCATTAACTTTCCAGCACTAAATTTCATATCAGACTCAATTAACTACTACATAGCTTTTAATGCCAATATTTTTCAGATGCAGCTCTTGTTTACTAATAAGATTTCCCATCACAGCTATCTTTGCCATTACTTTGCTGGTGTTATTATTCAAGTCTTTAGTTTCTCCATAGAAAATGGGACAATGACAATCACATATTTGCTGAAAGTATTCTTTAAATTATGCTTCAAATTTTTAAATATTTAAATTACACTTTTCAATGAAAGGTAATGAAAGTATACAAGATGAATGTCATTTATGCATTATAACCACAGATTGGAGTTGTCAAAGAACTTCTACAAATGTGATCAGAAAATTTCTGTTACTTTAGATTTTCATGATCAAAGCCCTTTAAATAAGAAGTGACCTTTAAATTTGTTATTATCTTATCATATGGAAAGCCAAAGCTCAGAATAAAAGTCACAAAGTAAATATAACCATGAAATAATTTGTATAAGCAATTAGCATAACATGCATATATCAGTAGCAGCTAGATTAAGAGATCAGATTGACCACAGCCTACAGAAAAATATTCTAGTCTTTTTCTCTCTGGTGTCCACCCACAATTTTGCTCTTTTGGAGGGATGAAGGAGATCCTTAGATTCAGATAGCACCATCTGTAGCTTTACCTTATTTGGTTGATTGGTTCGATGCCTTTATGCCCTTTGTATTACTGCTAGTTTTTTTTGTTTGCTTGTTTTTTGCTGTTGTTGCTTGTTTGTTTGTTTGTGCTGTGCTGTGGGAGAAATTACAAATGGAAATGGCCAAATTATAAATCAGAGTTATATTTTAGATTTGAAAAATACCCAGGCACTCACAGTTTACCTGTGAAAAAACCTAGTTTTGAAAACACTTGTGAAAGCACTTCTCTCTAGTTTGGAAAGAACTGCGAATGATATATTTAGTATCTATAGTCAATGTTGGGTTGTTTTTGCCTTCACGGCCTCAGAAAGCCTGAGTAACAAGTCTGTACAACAAAGAACTATTAAGCAGTGGTAAGTTTTGTGGACATAGTATGGAAAAATAATTAATGAAGGTATCCAGTGGAAAAGTAGTCTTTAAAGTTGATTCTTATAGACTGTACTTTTTTTAATGCAACAGAAAATCTGCTAATGTTGTAGCCTGGTATGTTTTTTCCTGTTTCTGTGACTTCTCCAGCTTTCTCATCTCTTTTGTTCAAGATCGTCTCCCTCTGCATGTTTCTATCATTTGCTATGCTTTACTATTCTCTTCTGGATTGGGACTATAGGAAAGAATCACGCAGTAGCTAATATGAGTTATGCTGTTTTCATTTAATTAATTAATTTATTTATTTATTTATTTATTTATTTTTAAGGAAGTTATGTAGCTTAGTGACAACCATCAGGAAACAAACAAACAAAAACCTCTACCAGTTACTGTCTGGGACAAAGGATTTATCAATCACAAAGCATTGGTAACAACTACCAAAAGTAAATTTTGTACTATTTGTAAAGATCATGTCGTATTGAGAATTCTGGTGTAAGATCTATTCATGTTTTCTCACAGATCCTGTATGGGGCATTCACTATCATTCTCCTTGTGCTGGGACCAGTTGGGATTACTGCTTTATTTGTACCATTGGGCATTTTCTTCAGGTATTACTCATCTGATCTCATTTTGATTAGAAAACCTATAGGAGCAATATCTAAATGGTATGGAAAATCAAAAGAAGGATCTATGTTTAGGGCAACTCTACAGTAAGGAGTGGGATTGCTGCCAAGAGCAATATTTATCTGAAAGAGCATATTTATGAGCTTCACTGAGGTTCTGTGTAGCAATATCACGACATAGAGATGATGCATTGTATCTCATGCTGAATCCTGATGTTACAAAAACATAGTGAAGGAGCCCTCACCATTGTGTTCCCAGAAGCAAAAAAGTATTTTAGCAGAGGGCTGCCCTCAGTGACCTGCAAGGTTGCAGAAGAGAGATAGAAATGTAAGACACAGTAAACAAGCACAATTGAACTAGAAAAAAGAACATACTCTTACCACAGAGTACAGAGAGTTGGGCATATGTCCATGTGTGTGTGATTATTTTTTTATTCTAAAGCTCCCACCTTAGATAAAGAAATAATGTTTTCAGGCAGAGCACTGTCAAAGAAAAATGTGTTGTTAAGGAAATGATCCATCTGTCAGATGAGCAAACAATCTGAGAAAAATGTGGTGGATTTGAAAACTGTTTTGATGAAAGCTGTTAACAGAGTTTTGCTTCCCCACCTCATCCTGTGCATATAGAAGAATCCTACTAAACAACAAAAGAAACTAATTTCATTTGTCTTTCAAATAGTGTTGTGGAATAAGACTTCCCAGGTAGACTTAATTAAAAAAAAAAAAAAAAACAGAGTTCACAGCTCCTATCCCAGTTCTCCAGTATTCTTTGCAGGGCAATTGTATGAGGTATTTCTCATCTTACATTGGGATCAGTTCTTTATTTACTAAAGGGGATAATCTGTATTAATAATGCAAAAAGGTCTCATGTGTGAAAACTTTATTGTCTAGTCTAATCATTTTGCATGTTGATCTCATAGAGGGAGATCTCCAAGGATATACAAATTTAATACAAATTCAAAACATAATTTGGTATAGGTTACTTCTCAAAGTTTACACAGTTTCAATTTGAATTGTGGCCTCAGGGGTGAAAGGCCATTAAATAACCTAGTGATCCATGAAGACAATTTCAAAATGTACAGTAGGTAAAATAATATGAGATAGTTTCTGTATTTGCATTTTTAATTTGTTGCTGCTAAAGAACATTATTAAAAATCTTCATCTTTGGTATATGTTTTTTCTCTCCAATAAACTAGTTGAGCTTTTCATTACTGACTATTACACATTCCCTGTGAGACCTCTCGTCCTTCTAAACAAATGTATAACGATCATCTCTCTGGATGCTTTCTGTACTGCCTTCTGTCTCCCACATGTATCCTGTAAGATAACTGGGTTTATAAGTCAGAAGAAGCAAACTTCTCCCTTCCTCCCATCCAAACATATTGTAAGCAATCATAAAACTCTTTACATGCATACCTGTAGTAAATAAAATAATGTCCTTATGAGTATCTCACCTAGTTTTTTGCTTCCTTCAGTGAAACTTGACAGTAAATTAATTGAAAAAATTTCATTGCTAAAAGGATGCAACATCCTGAGAAGAAATGATAAACCTCTTTTCACATGGCATGAAGTGTTTAATGTCAGGTAAACATTCTAAAGGATATCCTTTGTCCTTTGCACCTTTAAGTGGATGACTGGCTACTGCAGAAGTTAATTGCAAATTGAACATGTATATTTCCAGGAAGAGACTAGCCTTTTAGATTTTGATTTTAATATTTTCAAAAGAAAAAGTTGTATTCCCTTACTGTTTTTAAAATAATAGATTCATTGATAAATCTAGATTTAAACAGAACCTTGGAAAACTATCTTGTCCAACCTCATTTTGAAAGCAGGTCCTCAGATTAGGTTTTCCAGGTCCCTGTCAAGCCAAGTCTTGAATACTTCCAGTGAGGGAGATTCTACCACTCCTGTGGGGTAGCCTATTTAAAAATATCTATTATTCTCATATAAAAGATTTATTTACTAAAGGGGTGCACTGCCATTTTCTCAACTTGCTGTTTAGCAGAACCTCCATGTTTCTACTTGGGATTATTTTTACAATTAGAGTTTGAATAATTTCAAATGGTCTTCCTGTAAATGATGAATAAAATACTATTGTCTGCAAGATTAACAATTTTTTTTTTTTTTTGCCTTTATTTTGTGAAAGAGATGGAATTTGATAAATTTTAAAAAGGATTAGATAAAAATGGCAGAGCTATTGCAGTTAGAAATTAAAACACTATCTACAGATACCTTAAAGGAGGCTGTAGCGAGGTATGGGTTGGTCTGTTCTCCCACGTGCCTGGTGATAGGACGAGGGGGAATGGGCTTAAGTTGAGCCAGGGGAGTTTTAGGTTGGATATTAGGAAGAACTTCTTTACCAAAAGGGTTGTTAGACATTGGAACAGGCTGCCCAGGGGAGTGGTGGAGTCACCATCTCTGGCAGTCTTTAAAAGACGGTTAGATGTAGAGCTTAGGGATATGGTTTAGTGGGGACTGTTAGTGTTAGGTCAGAGGCTGGACTCGATGATCTTGAGGTCTCTTCCAACCTAGAAATTCTGTGATTCTGTGATTCTGTGATCTTAGTAATGTCCTGAGGTAAATTGTATTTTTCCATGTCGGTTGTGACTTTAATATAGCTTGATGGGAATTGATCTGTATCTTGGATTTATAAGGTAATAAAAAGCATGGTGTAAAGTAGTAGAGTGAACAGAAGTGTGTAGGGTAGCAATTCATGGTTTCCCGTGACTGTGAGGGGATAGACTCCGTGACTCCAATGTTTATAATTCATATACATCAGATGCCAAAGGACTTCTGAAGTGAATATGTATTAACAGTCAAAATATTTCTCATTACAAGTGTAAGCTGCTTGAGATTTCAGAAATAATAAGCAACTGGATAATCTAGATTGTTCTCTCAACTTCAATGTTAAACCATTATATAATTCTTCATTGGTTTCCTAATCTTCTACTGCATTCCTCTATTAAAGAAGGAAATTCACAAGTCTCTTTTTTGAACCCTGGAAAAGTATAGAATTTATTAATGAAACGTATGGAAACAGTCATGTACCAGGTTGATTCAGAGCTAAAGTCCTTTCTCCTAGTTTCATCATTCAGATTATGTCTATAAACCAAAAGCATGCTTACCACTGTAATTACATCTTTTTTGCACAAATAAATCAGTCTGTTAGGAGAAGAACAATGATTTTGTTGTTGTTGTTTTTGTCTTTGTTGTTGTTGTTTTTGTTGTTGTTAATCCTTTAATACCAAGCAAGCATGAATACAACTTACAGAGTACTCTGATTGGTGACCTTAGAGGTTACAATCACCCCAAGAAAGGTACTCACAATATGCAGAAAATTCTAATTTTCCACTAATATAACCACATAACTCATAATGATCCTTCACGTGGTGGAAACCTACCAGTAACAGCTCCTCTATATCGACATAAGGATGGCATTAATATGTAAATTCCAGGATTCAGAAAGTAGGTTTTCTTCAGTCAACCATGCTGCAACAACAAAAAAATACTTAGTGACCCACACAAACCTTAAAATAAATTTTGAAATCATCTCATAAAACATAACACTCATACAATGTTCTCATGAATGAACCTAAGCAAACTTGAAGACTATTAGAAAGGAGTGGAAACTCAATGAGAAATCACACATTCCACTTACTGAGAAGACACATTCACAGTGGGTGACCAATACAATAATAGCTTGTACAAACAGGATTCTTAAATTTGAATTTTAATCTCCATTGAGTTTTCAAAAAGAACCCTCATTTATGTCTTCAAACTTTTGTCATTCTCTAGCCTTTCTTTAGAGAAGATCCTTTTGCTTCCTACATGCAACAGTGTCCTTATAGTTAGTTTCTTATAAAGCACTGTGATTACTTTATGTTCAAATGCAGAGCTTTCAGAAGAACAGTGACAGGCTTACACATTGATCATTTATGACTGAAAAAGCAAAGAGGTATTTAGTTGGAGTAAGACCTTTTGAAATACAAGATTTTTGTTTTGAAAAGACACTTACAGGGATGCTGAATTTACCAGACTGTAACGCAGATTGTTGATTTGAAACCAGCTCATCTTATACATCCACAAATTTTTTGACTCATTCATTTTGAACTATATCAAGCCACTCAGTGTTTCTTCTGCAGACTCTGAAATATCAAAATATATTTCCATTATATTTGCTTGGCTTTCTTATCTTCCTCAGCTTTTTTATTTCCTGAAATAAATCTCTCTTAAAGAAAGCTTTTCAAATAAACAACTTATCACTAATGAAGTAAATATATTGTTTATAAAGTTAATATTAGATCCAATACCTGTTTCATAGTCCTAGTTTCTTCTAGTTCTTGTAGTTTCATACTACAAGAGAGTTCTTAGACTTCCCTAGTTTACACCTACCTCACTTTTGATTTATTAAGAAAAACAGCTAGTTTTAAGAGCTTTAGGATGCAAGGAGAGGAATCCCCAAAACTGCTATGGGAAAAGGACAGCTCAGAGACTGAAAAATTGAAGTGTCAAACTTTTTTCACTGTTTATGAAAAGAAGTTAGATTTTTCTTACTATTCTACTTGACAGCAACATCTTCTGAACAGCTACCAGATATTACTACAAAGATGTGGTTTATTAAAACTGGGAAAATCAAGAACTACCAAAAATAATAATAATAAAAGAAGAAACATTAGTTTCATAAGTGATTTTTTACAATTTAATATGTTACGTCTTATATGTATGCAATATTCTGTTTTACACTGAACTTTTATAATATTTGTAATTAATAAATTTGGATCCATAAAAATTAATAAGCTTTATTTACTATAACTGCAATGTAAAATATATTATAGATATAAACTATTATCATGCAAACTAATCTGTCTTAGGGAAAAAAAAAGTATATATATATATGTATATATATGTCCAACAGCTAACATAAGAAAACAAGGAAGAAACAGTTAAACTGGTAAAAAGACCAAGCAGTTGAAAAACACTCTATATTTTCAAACACATATTCTATACTATTCATTTAGCAATGGTTCTCCTCAGTTCTCATTTCTCCCAAGTTTGTTAGCATTCCACTAATAACCTGCTTACCTCAGTGTGTCGAACTTCATGGAGTGATTCCCAAGTCCTTTCAAACTCTGTCAGCCTTGACTGAAGAGGTAATCTCCTTTTCTTCAGATTGCAGAATCAGAGAATCATAGAATCACACATCATCATCTAGGTTGGAAGAGACCTCCAAAATCACCTAGTCCAACTTCTGACTCAACACTAACCTGTCCTCCACTAAACCATATCCCTAAGCTCTACATCTAAACATCTTTTAAAGACCTCCAGGAATGATGACTCAACCACTTCCCTGGGCAGCCTATTCCAATGCCTAACAACCTTTTCAGTAAAGAAGTTCTTCCTAATATCCAACCTAAACCTCCCCTGGTGCAACTTTAGTCCATTCCCCCTTGTCCTGTCACCGGGCATGTGGCTAAATAGACTAATCCCCACCTCTCTATATCCTCCAGTAAGGTACCTATAGAGAGCAATAAGGTCACCCCGAGCCTCCTCTTTCCAGGCTATACAACCCTAGCTGCCACAGCTGCTCCTTGTAAGACTTATTCTCCAGACCCCTCACCAGCTTCATTGCCCTTCTCTGGACATGCTCGAGCACCTTGACGTCCTTCCTGTAGTGAGGGGCCCAAAACTGAACATAGTACTCGAGGTGCAACCTCACCAGAGGCGAGTACAGGGGGACAATCGCTTCCCTAGCCCTGCTGGCCACACTGTTCTTTATACAAGACAGAATGCTGTTGGCCTTCTTGGCCACCTGAGCACACTGTGGGCTCATATTCAGCTGACTGTCAACCAGTACTCCCAGGTCCTTCACTGCTAGGAAGCTTTCCAACCACTCATCTCCCACCCTGTAGCGCTGCTTGGGGTTACATGTACTTTCTTTGCAAAAAAATGATGGACATGTTCCAACATGGCTGAAAGTTATCTGAAAAGGGAATTAAAATCATTACCATTTCTTTTTATCCTTAATTTAAGTGTTATTGACAATTAGCTTAAGAGCTAAGCTCTGTCTTATCTGTGATGATGAGTCAATAGATTAGTGTGTATTTCAGTTCTGTCCTCCTCTCTAATTTGAATTTTTTAGTGTTTGGATTACTCTCCAATCCATTCAGACTATCATACCTTTATTTATGAGAACATTTGAACATTTAAGAAAGTTTACTCGTCTGTGAGAAGTCGGTAGCATAGTAGCATCTAGGGTTTTTTTTATTATTATTATTATTATTTGTTTAGTTAATTAGCAGTAGCAAAAATCATGTGTTTTTAAAAGTTAAGTTTTTTGTGATACGTAAAAATACATGCTAGCAGATGCAAGCAGTTTTGAAATTGCATGCACTTTTTATTTTTAGAGTATACATTAATATATTAAGGACACTGGGTTTAATAATAAAACCGAATTTCAGAAATGAAAAGAGAATCCTCTGTGATGCCAGGTGTTTAATTCAGGTGTTAAATTTCTATAACTAACATTAACAGTGAAAGCCCTTGTTTACTATCAGCAATTCATGGGCTTACTGCAAAAAAAGCTCATATTCTCTTCACAGATGCTGTTAGTTCTGTTCCTTGTTTGTAGGATATGCTGCTCAAACCAGCATATTAAACATTTCATAAAGTTGTTATCAATTATTTCATTTGATATTGATAACAATGGAGAGAAAACAAGCTACTCAGCTCATTACCTACAAATTTCTAGCTTTCTTCCATCCAGGCCAGTCAAGGGTAAGGCTTTGGATCATAGATTTACTATTAAATTTTGCTGAGAGGAAAAATTAAAAGATAGTAACTCAAGCATAAATGAAGGGAAATAAATTCTTACTAAAACAAAGAAATAGCTATGACAAAACAATGAAATCATATTCCATATCTTGAAAATAAACTGGAAACCTCCAAAATAGTCTTGACAATATTGTCTTGTCTTGACATAAAAGTCCAGATGTATTAATCAACAACACTCAAAAAATCTTAAATATTTTTTTTCATATTTTTCATGATACTTTCATGATTTTATTTTTCATTACTGTCTGTGTATCCAGATGTTCATAAAACACCTTTAAAATTAGCTACAAATTTAAAACCAAATTTAAAATTACATTGAATTTATCTAACTGATTGAATTTATCTAACTATGATGCAGCTGGTTCGCCTTTTAATAAAAGTGAATATTCTTATGAAAGGATATAAATATATGTTTTTTACAGTTCTAAGTATTGAAAGATAGACATGATGTTCCTAACATCTGATGGTGAATAGTCCCTTTAGTATTTAGTTTTAGGACCTTCATCCTTATTTCTGCTACTTATGTTCAACTGAAATTAAAGTACAAAGAATATGTTAAATGTTAGCCTCCTGTTTCAAAAAAAAAAAAAAAAAAAAAGAAAAAGGTATTAAATGTGTTCATATTCAAAAAATTCTGTTGAAATTAAAAGCAGATTCTTAGATTGATGAGTTGGTTTCTTTGGTTTTGTTTGTTTGCTTGTTGATGTTTTTTGTGTTTTTTTTTTGGTTGGTTGGTTGGTTGGTTGATTTGGTTTGGTTTTACTTTTGTTTTTATTTGTTTGTTTCTTGAGACCTGAAATGGTCTTAAGAACTGGCAGATTTACCTGAACTGTTACAAAGGCACCTCCTCGTGTGAAATTTGTTTCCCAAAGAAAATATATTCTTCAAGAACAGATAACATCCAAGAGTCATCTTATATTTAACCAAGATATGTGCAAAAGACTTGGAAAATTTTAGAATCTGAAAGTGAGTTTCAGTCTGATCTTAAATTGAAATTTAAACTAATCATGATTCTTATTCAAATAGTACCTCTAATAGAAATAGGAGACTTGTATCTTTTCAACCCTAAATCAGATTTTGTTTTTTTTTTTGAATGAATGAACAATAATTTATTAAATACTGCACAACCAATTCAAGGTTTTCACTAAAGCGTTGTAATTATAGCTTCAACCAATAGTTTTACTACTCTAATTTAAACCGATGTTAGGTTGCTTAACACTCCCAGTTTTACCCACATAAGAATACTGGTACCTCAGCTTTATGGTTCAGCTTTATACCTCAGCTTTTACATGCTTCCCAGAGATTTCTATAAGACAATGTTAGAAATTACAGCAATGGCCTATATTCAAATCCAAGGTTGTAATGATGTTCTAATGCTTAGAGTAATTTCAGGCCTGGAGTTAAAAGAAGACTTCCATCAGAGCAGAGACATTCTCTGTCAGAGCTGTAAAAATTGCTGAGCCAATGTCATGAGATCGCACACCTTTTCTTTGCTTGCTTGTACAAAAAATCTATACTGTGAATAATAGACCTCATACGTATACCTCTTAAGTAAAGAATGGGAAGCTGGGGTGCGGGTGGGGAGTAACCAGAGACACTCCTCACCTCCCCCCCCCCCAAAAAAAAAAAAAAAAACACCATAAAACAACAACAAAAACTTAAAAAAAAAAAAAAAGTTAAATCAAAAAAAATCAAAGGGATAAGCGCAAACACAAGGTTTCAAATTTCTCTGCATGTGAGTAGCAACGTAAGAAAAATTCCTGATAACTCTAGAACCGCAGTATAATGTAATACTTATGTGACAAGATCTTAGCATTTTCACCAGAGAAAAACATTTCTGTTAGCCCAAGAGAAGAAGCAAAAAAGGGTGAGAATAAGCTATGAGGCAGAGAAGGAGGTCAAGACTGCTACTTCTGGCAGCATTGCTATCTGACAACATATTTGAAACCACATTTTGAAGTGTTATGGATTTACATTTTTCATCAAAAGTACATCTTCATGTTCTAGTCATGATTAAATGTGATGTTTCTTGTGAAAAGACTACAATATGAAAGAAGGGAAGGGAAGGGAAGGGAAGGGAAGGGAAGGGAAGGGAAGGGAAGGGAAGGGAAGGGAAGGGAAGGGAAGGGAAGGGAAGGGAAGGGAAGGGAAGGGAAGGGAAGGGAAGGGAAGGGAAGGGAAGGGAAGGGAAGGGAAGGGAAGGGAAGGGAAGGGAAGGGAAGGGAAGGGAAGGGAAGGGAAGGGAAGGGAAAGGAGAATCTAAATAAAATTATAGAGTTCCATCAGTACAGAACAACAATCTTTATAAGATTTTATCTTTGAGCAGCTTCTGTAATTGAATGTCGTGGAAAATTACTTCTCATTAAGTACAATATTTTTAAAGAAATTAATGTGATATTTGAATGGTTTTGCAGGCCAATGCACATGCAGCTATTAGCCATGAAAGCTAGCTATGTAGGAGTGAACTGATATTTTGATTTGCACTGGTTACAACTTTTAAAGCAATGATGCTTCCATATAAAACCAAGATTCAATTTATATAACTACAGAGGTGAAAGACCAACCTTCTACTGGAATACCCATTAGTTGAATTGGATTCATAATACGACTGCACTGCAGATCTGCAGATTACATTAATTTAGAGATGAAAATCAGTAGATATATAGCAAATATTTTACACTTCTTATATACAGTGCAGTGAAACAGCAGTTGAAATTATGTAAGGATGTAGTGACATGTCATCTAACCATGTTTGCTATCCTGTGACCAAAGACCTCTTTTGTGGCACAGAAATCATTTACTTTTTCACACATTCATGGATCATAGACTCCAATTAAATACAAATAGCTTCAAACATTTGACAGGTAAGCAGATTTCACAGATGTTGTTTAAAACAATTTGAGAAAATCAATGCCAGATAACCAACTGATCATTCTTATTGTTTTAAGTGAATAGCAATATTAAGAAGAAATAGTATTTGCTTAACTATACATCAGCAGGGAACATTTCAGAATCCTGAGCTTCCAAGGCAGCAGGATGTGATGCTTTGTTATAGCTGTCAAGTTTGCTGCATTGCAGGCTAATGGCAGTGGTTTAGGACAGCAGTGTTAATGCTAATGTTCGAAGACTGTCATTAACCAGTGCACTCGTTCTAAAATAAGACATTAATTGACCCCACAGGAGTGTTAAAATGTAAAAAATATTGTCTGTTAATTCTGAACATTAGTTGATTTCTGCTAGATTTCTGCCTCTGCTACTGAAGCAACATAACAAAACCAGAAACAAACTTTTCATATAGAAACCTCCTCAAAGAATTGCTTATACAATTAGACAGAAGAATGTAACAAAGAAATGTTAGTTCTATTTCTGCTCTCTCTTTTACACAAATATACATAAAACACCTGTACATAAACATACACATGCATTTTGTTTAATTTCCCTAAATATCTCTACTGCCTGATACCTACTTGCAGCTTGCTTTTCAATTTTTCATGTTTTATTATATTAGAAAAAATAAATCATAACTCAAAGAAAAATTGATACTGCAAAATTACATAAAAAGATATAAATCATCAGATTTTGTTTTCTGACTGAAAACATCAACTATGATCCCAAACACTGATATTCAATGAGATATTGTGTCTTTACCATGTCTAGTTTTTGGTAGCTATCCAGAAGAGAAGATTTCAAGAACAAGCATACACACTTGAAAATTACAGCATAGCTTTATATGATAAGGTCTTTCTGCTTAAAATATTTCTCCTTTGTATTCTTTAGAATCTTCATTTCTGTATAATTTTCCATGAAACTGCTTTCCTCGCTGGGATTTTATGTGAACCTAATTTAGTTTTTTGGAGCCTTAAATTTCCCTAAAATGCACCCCAAAAAATCCATAAACCCAACACGTTTCAAAACTATTAGGGTTCTAGGAACCCAACCTGTATTCTAACGGTCCCATCACTAAACTCAATTAATTCTATTTTCTACAGCCAGTGCACTATGCCTATTACCTTCAGGGCACCAACTTGTAATTGCTATTCATGTAAGGCTTTTATCTCTAGAACTATCCATACACATTCACCAAAGTGATGTACAGAAAGGGTGAAAAGAAGCTTAGAAGGTTGCTCAATAGCTTGTTGTCTTAAAAGGACGTACTGTGATCACTGAACCAGAGGTAGAAATCTTGTACCACTAAATTGAACCCTTCAATTGAACCTATCAGAGGTTCCATATAACCTATAGGCATGTTGGTGCCATCTGCTTTTGTCAAGGGTGAAAGTTATATGGGAGAAAATTAGCCTTGCACATATCACAGAATCACAGAATCACAGAATTTCTAGGTTGGAAGAGACCTCAAGGTCATCGAGTCCAACCTCCAACCTAACGCCAACAGCCCTCCACTAAACCATATCCCTAAGCTCTACATCTAAACGTCTTTTGAAGACTTCCAGGGATGGTGACTCCACCACTTCCCTGGGCAGCCTGTTCCAATGTCTAACAACCCTTTCAGTGAAGAAATTCTTCCTAACATCTAACCTAAAACTCCCCTGGCTCAACTTAAGCCCATTCCCCCTCGTCCTGTCACCAGGCACGTGGGAGAACAGGCCAACCCCCACCTCGCTACAGCCTCCCTTGAGGTACCTAAAAAGAGCGATAAGGTCACCCCTGAGCCTCCTCTTCTCCAGGCTGAACAAGCCCAGCTCCCTCAGCCGCTCCTCGTAGGACTTGTTCTCCAGGCCCCTCACCAGCTTCGTCGCCCTTCTCTGCACCCGCTCAAGCACCTCGATGTCCTTCTTGTAGCGAGGGGCCCAAAACTGAACACAGTACTCGAGGTGCGGCCTCACCAGAGCTGAGTACAGGGGGACGATCACCTCCCTCGCCCTGCTGGTCACGCTGTTCCTGATACAAGCCAGGATGCCGTTGGCCTTCTTGGCCACCTGAGCACACTGCTGGCTCATATTCAGCTGACTATCCACCATCACTCCCAGGTCCTTCTCTGCCTGGCAGCTCTCCAACCATTCCTCTCCCAGTCTGTAGCTCTGCTTGGGGTTATTGCGCCCCAGGTGCAGGACCCGGCACTTGGCTTTGTTGAACTTCATGCAGTTGACCTCAGCCCATCGGTGCAGCCTATCCAGATCCTCCTGCAGAGCTTTCCTACCCTCGAGCAGATCGACACACGCACCTAACTTGGTGTCATCTGCGAACTTACTGAGGGTGCACTCGATGCCCTCGTCCAGATCATCGATGAAGATATTAAAGAGGACCGGCCCCAGCACCGAGCCCTGGGGGACGCCACTAGTGACTGGCCTCCAACTGGACTTGGCTCCATTCACCACGACTCTTTGGGCCCGGCTATCCAGCCAGTTTCTAACCCAGCGAAGCGTGCGCCAGTCCAAGCCAAGAGCAGCCAGTTTCTTGAGGAGAATGCTGTGGGAGACGGTGTCAAAAGCCTTGCTGAAGTCAAGGTAGACCACATCCACAGCCTTTCCCTCATCCACCCAGCGCGTCACTCTGTCATAGAAGGAGATCAGGTTCGTCAGGCATGACCTGCCTTTCATAAAGCCATGCTGACTGGGCCTGATCGCCTGCTTCCCCTGCAATTGCTGCATGATGACTCTCAGGAGGATCTGCTCCATGAGCTTTCCTGGCACTGAGGTCAAACTGACAGGCCTGTAGTTTCCCGGGTCTGCCCTCCGGCCCTTCTTGTAGATGGGCGTCACGTTTGCTAGCCGCCAGTCGATTGGAACCTCCCCTGATAGCCAGGACTGTTGATAAATGATGGAAAGTGGCTTGGCCAGCTCCTCTGCCAGTTCCCTCAGTACCCTTGGGTGGATCCCATCCGGCCCCATCGACTTGTGCACATCTAAGTGCCGTAGCAGGTCACCAACCAGTTCTTCATGGATAATGAGGGCCACATCCTGCTCCCCATCGCCTTCCACCAGCTCAGGGTACTGAGTATCCAGAGAACATCCGGTATTGCCGCTAAAGACTGAGGCAAAGAAGGCATTGAGCACCTCCGCCTTTTCCTCATCTCTTGTAACTAAGTTTCCCCCCGCATCCAGTAAAGGATGGAGATTCTCCTTAGTCCTCCTTTTTGTGTTGATGTATTTATAGAAACGTTTTTTGTTATCTTTAACGGCAGTAGCCAGATTGAGCTCCAGATGAGCTTTGGCCTTCCTAATTTTGTCCCTGCACAGCCTCGCTACTTCTTTAAAGTCCTCCTTAGTGGCCTGCCCACTTTTCCAAAGCTTATAAACCCTCTTTTTCCTCCTAAGATCAAGCCACAATTCTCTGTTGAGCCAGGCCGGTCTTCTTCCCCGCCAGCTCGTCTTTGGGCACGTGGGGACAGACCGTTCCTGCGCCATTAAGACTTCCCTCTTGAAGAGCGCCCAGCCTTCCTGGACCCCTCTGCCCTTCAGAACCACCTCCCAAGGGACTCCACCAACCAGTGTCCTGAGCAGCTCATAGTCAGCCCTTCGAAAGTCCAATACAGCGGTTTTACTGGTCCCCTTCCTGGCCTCGCCAAGAATAGTGAACTCCACCATTGCGTGGTCACTCTGCCCAAGACAGCTCCCGACGATCACGTCCTCCACCAGTCCTTCTCTGTTTGTGAAGAGAAGGTCTAGCGGGGCACCACCCCTGGTAGGTTCACTAACCAGCTGCGTCAGGAAGCTATCTTCCACGCTCTCCAGAAACCTCCTAGACTGCTTTCTCAGGGCTGTGTTGTGCTTCCAGGATATGTCAGGGAAGTTGAAGTCCCCCACGAGTACAAGAGCTGATGATTTAGCAACCTCTGTCAGCTGCCTGTAGAATTCCTCATCCGTCTCCTCATTCTGGTTCGGCGGTCTATAGCAGACCCCGACCAGGACACTAGCCTTGTTGTCCCTGCCGATCCTAACCCAAAGGGACTCGACCTTGTCATTCCCAACCTCGAGTTCTACAACCTCGAAAGACTCTCTAATATAGAGAGCCACACCACCACCCCTTCTATGCTGCCTGTCCCTTCTATAGAGCTTATAGCCAGGCATTGCAGCACTCCAGTCATGAGACTGGTCCCACCACGTCTCCGTGATGGCAACCAAGTCGTAGCCTGCCTGCCGCACGATGGCTTCCAGCTCCTCCTGTTTGTTACCCATGCTGCGTGCATTGGTATAGATGCACTTCAGCTGGGCCATAGCCTTATCCTCCAGCCTTGCCATTGTTCCCCCTGGCACAGCCCCAACAATCCTAGCCTCAGCCCCATCCCCCTTCCTACCTAGTTTAAAGCCCTCTCGATGAGCCCTGCCAGTTCCTGGCCCAGGATCCTTTTTCCCCTAAAAGATAGGGACCCGTCTGCGGCCATCAGGCCAGGTGCTGAGTAAAGTGCCCCATGATCAAAAAACCCAAGATTTCTGCGTTGGCACCAGTCCCGGAGCCACGTGTTTAACAGGTGAGCTTTCCGTGTCCTCTCTGAACTCCTCCCTGCCACCATAGGGATGGACGAAAACACCACCTGCACTCCCGCTCCATCCACTAACCGACCCAGTCCCCTAAAGTCCCTTTTGATAGCCTTGAGGCTTCTCTCTTCGATGTTATCACTGCCCGCCTGGACTATCAAAAGGGGGTAATAGTCAGAGGGGCGTACCAGGTTAGGAAGCTTCCTGGCAACGTCCCTGACCCTGGCCCCAGGGAGACAGCAGACTTCCCTACGGGTAGGGTCAGGCCGACAAATAGGGCCCTCTGTTCCCCTAAGAGTCGAGTCGCCAACAACAATAACCCTCCTGTCTTTCTTGGTGGAGGCAGTCCTGAGGCGCGGAGTCGACCTCCTCGCCCCAGGCATCCTCCTGGGAACATTTGCTACCTCTTCCTCACACACCGGCCTCTCAACCTCTAGGGCCTCAAACCTGTTGTGTAAGGGCACCTGGGAGGGTGGGGCCGGAAGGGGAGGGGATCGCCTGCGATGTCGAGCAGGGACTTGTTTCCATTCCTCCTCAGCTCCCAGATCCCCTCCCTCTGCCCGACGGGGACAGGGCAGGGGGTCCGCCCCCATTTGAGAAGTCTCACCTCGGCACCTCCCCTTGAGGCCCTGCAGGGAGTTACTCCAGAAGTCTATCTCCCGCTCACAGTCCCTGATGGCCCTCAACCTCTCCACCTCCTCCTTGAGCTCCGCCACCATGCGGACCAGGTCATCCACCTGCTGGCACCTCACGCACGCAGTTTCTCTGCCTCCCGCCGATGGCAGCAACAGGCTCAGACACTCCTTGCATCCGGTGACCTGAACTGCGGCATTTTTTAACGGGTAGTCGGTCTGCGTGTGTACCGACTTCCTGGAGAGCGCGCCGTGCCTGGTGGCGACCATTATCACCTAGCTACGGCTGTTGTTAACGAGGTGTTGTTTGTGTGTAGGGGGAGCGCTCTGCCCTTCCTGCGCGCCCTGCCTGTGCGAACTGCCGCGCTAACTGCCGCGCCACTCCCTTCTGACGCGCCACGCCCTGTTTGCCCGTCCTGTTCGCCGCGCTCCTGGTCGCTCGCGCTCCCTAGGGGCAGCTTTTGAATGGCTGGGGGGGGGGCGCTGCTGGCTCCGCCTTCGCCTCGTCAGCCTCCCTCACGAGGGCTGCTGGGTCCTGGCGGCTCCCTCCAGTAGGCTCGATGCCGGAAAAAATTAGCCCTGCCTGGCCCGATCCCCCGCTCCGCTGCAGAACGCGTCTGCCCCGGAGCCGATCGCCTCGGCAAATGCAATTTAAAAGGATTAGTCACATGTATGTCATTGCAGAGTATGGTACTTCCATCTGGGTGATTAAACCAGAAGTTAACTTTAATTGGTCAACACTGATTAATTGAAAGGATGATGTAAGACTTTTTTTTTTTTTAAATCTTGGACTTAAGATCAAGAGATTCAAATACAAAATTGTGATATTTGGATAGTTTGTTTCTTGGAGCACTCTTGTAGAAAGTACAGGTTGGGAATGAAGAACCTGCAACAGGGATTAGTGGAAGAGGCTGGAGGCTTTGATAATAAGATCATGATTTACATGAACAGGATAGATGATGAATGAGAGGGTATACTAAAGGGCATCTGGAGTGGTAGAGTGCATGAAGAATTAGACTGAGATAGCTCAGTCTTCCTTGTATTCGTCTTGAACTCTGGAGAACCTCTCTATACAAAGATCCCTAGCCAGGAAAATCTTGGCTTTCAAATAGAGGTGATCTTGATTTGCTTTTCTGGACTGATTAAATGAAATGGCATTATGGAACATTCCTTCCTTACACCTCACCTGGAGGTCTGGGCATCTCTTCCTAAACTCTTGAGAACACCAGAAAAAGAGAAGGGGATATTTTTAGAAGATTTAAACACCTTTCTTCCATATGTTAGCTAAAAACAAGTCAGAGATCCCACTACTTTCCTGTGAGGCAAGGCATGTGCGTGTCTTTTCCCCACACTTTTTTTTTTTTTTTTGACACAGGATTTTGCCTGTGCTCAATTCTAGTACCTCAGATTGTGCCAGAATTTAATGACATGTGGGTGTAGGGCCTTTTGATATCCTTTCTCTGAGATAATATTTCAAGAATCCCTGATGCTCCTGTAAAGGTGGGAATCTCTGGATTTCAAGTTACTGATGAAGTTTTAAAGAGAAAAAAAAAAAAAAAGTTGATGTTTAAACCATATCTGTGACTTATTTTCTTGAGCTTTCAGCTCCACAGCAATACCACCCCCAAACATTCAAAGAATAATTATTTACCCTACAATTACATTCTAGCAAGTAATAAAGAATTGTAAATATGAATCATATAGCAATAACTTTGTTATAATACTATTTGAAAATTTCAGCTACCAAAACGGACATCAAATTCTAAAAGTAACATTTCTATTTCTCTTTGAAAAATGAGGGATATTCTGAGAGATTAAAAAAAAAAATAAATTAATTAATTTTAGCTCTTAAAAAATTATTTAGCATATCTTGAATATTACACACTCATGCTTTATCTTCGTAGATAACATAACAGTCAGAGAAAAGGACACACTGAGTGAAAAAAAGACTATTTCTCACTTTCTCCAAGGAGGGCAATCAGTCCAGTGAACAATTTACTCTTGGATTAGTCAGGAAGCCTGCTTCAAATTCCATTATTTGCATCGTTACTGCTCTTCTAAAGTTGAATTAGTTCAGTGTGCTCACAGGGGAATCAGTTCGACCACAGAGGTTAGAAGTGAAAAAAAAAAAAAAAGTGAGAGAAAAAAGAAAATATGTAGTCTTTCTTTCAAGGTTATTTTTGAAGGTTATTTCCTTCAAAGTTGTTTCTTTCAAGTATCTCTTTCAAGGTCACTCAAGGTGCCAAAGAAGGATATCGATGTTTATTCATGTATGTCAGACTTTTCACTTACTGTATACTAACTACATCCTGTGCATCCCCTTTACGGAGAATCTTTCAGAATGTTTTGATCACATAATTATAAATACCATCTGATTATAGTCCCATGCTTATGCACTCCCTCTTCTTGCTTATGCACTCCCTCTTCTATGTTTTTGTCTTTTTTTTTTTTTTTTTAACAACAAAAAGATTAATTTTAACAGCTTTGATAAGCTCATAACTGTGGACACCAAGGCAAATGCCTGGTAAAAGCAAAAAGAAAGTTAAGTGTTGCATTTGTGTTTACTTGCAAAGTATACATAGAAGTAGCTGCCTGGGAAAAACACATGGGAGGGATTTTATAACTAACACCTATTCAACTCTTAGTGATTCTGTAGAATAAATTCCAAACAGAAACCTCATGACAGAGTTTCTGAGCTGTATCACAAATGATCACTAACAAATTCCCCAAGAAACACTGTAAATAATCAAACTTCAGAACCTGCAAAGATTATCACCACCATTTGCCATTTGCTGATGTGAAGGCATATTTTCTTTCTAAATGTGATTTTTATTTATTTATTTATTTATTTTTTCCCTCAGATTCTGCTCTCCTCCTGAATTTTATGACAATGTTTAGTGGTGAATGTGACATTCATTTTTTGGCAGGCATTTTTCAGATTTAATCTCACTGATGGCATAATATTGCATGTCTTTATTCTCAAGTTAATAATCCAAATTAGGTAAAGAAATCAAAAAGAGAATTCCAAATGATTACATATATTTTAATTCAGAACTGTTTTTTAGTTCAGATGCAGATTTTCATTACAATCTCCACCCTGAAGGTATTCTTCTGCCCTCTGCTGAAGCAAAACAATATATATAGTGAAAGGAACTAGTTCCCTTTGCTAACTATGGATGAACATGCAGTAATAGCATGAACCCCCGTGCCAGTTTGTAAGAAAGTGTTTATGCAGAAAGATCTTGAAAATGTAAGAGATGTATTTTGAATGCTCTATTTTCCCTCATTTCTAGGTCTAAATTATATCAAATTCCTTTTGAGCTGCAGACTTAGGGGTACTACTAAAGAGACCCATTGTAAAGCAGTTCCTTGAACCTTCCCTGTCCACAGTTCAGATCTGCAAAATTCAATGCCATTGCAGGTGTTGACACATATCAGGATTGCTGACACTAAGTGCTAGGAGGTGGCTTTCTTGGTCAAGTCTAGATGTTCACATCTCCAATATAAAGCTCTAATTCATAAAGAAGCTCAAAGACAAAAGAAAAACTTCCGTCATACTCTCTGGAGTGCAACCCCTAGTCTTCAGCTGACTATGATATTGCTATCAACTGGAAAAATCCTATGGAAACCTGTTTCTTGTGAGGTTACAGTTTTGTCTTTTTGTGCTGAGTCAGAAACACTTAAACTCTGAATTTGCTGAAGTGAACTCAACATCATAAAGATGATACACAATAAAAATGATACTGGATAATCATTTCACAAAGTAAATAAGGGAAGATGTCAATGCCAATAATAAATATGAACATTTAAATATTGGTATCAGAAAAATAAAATAAATCAAAATACATTAATTAGCTTGTATAAATTTCATAGAACAAGACTAAACTAAAAATACAGATAGAAGACTTAAATTTGGAGAAAAGTAACCAAATTTAATTTGCTGATTTTTGTTTTAAATTTTTAAATGTAAAAATTATGAAAACATTAAATATTAATTAACTTTCTATTTCACTTGAACATTCTGCTCTCAGCTTTACAAAGGGATTGGAGACTTGTCCAGTGATGAATTATATTTCCTCAATAGAGAGGAGTGAAGGTTCAGGGACACATTTTCTGGCTTAGTCTGTCCAGCTCATTTGCTGTCAAGGAAACAAAAATCTCCCCAAATTGTTTGAATACATATGGATACCCATATTAGTACTTCTACTCTTTTCATAATATGAACATAGGGGACATTTCAAGGGTGGGGGAGATTATGAGCAAAAGAAAAGCTAGATTACATGCTTCAGTGATATATATTCCCTAGTGAGCTGAAATGATTTAAAAGAAAGTTTGAATTGGTTAAAAATGACCTTATATTCTGTAACAAATTACAGAACATTTCCCATTGGACTTACTTCTTGGAGTACTTATTTTTAATTATCACGCATTTCAATGATATTGAGAGGTCCTATTCATTGCTCATGACTCCTATATAACAGAATATGTTTGTATTATTACTGTAGGCAACATACCTATAAATTCTCCTAATTTATGCTCACAAATTTCAGTGTGGTGAAAAGTTCAAGAGAATTTGACAATGATTCAGAGAGTATATTTTATTGTTCCAAAAGAAATATGTTTACAGAAATTAACAGAAACTCATACATATGTGAAGAAAAAAAAGGAAAGGAAAGGAAAGGAAAGGAAAGGAAAGGAAAGGAAAGGAAAGGAAAGGAAAGGAAAGGAAAGGAAAGGAAAGGAAAGGAAAGGAAAGGAAAGGAAAGGAAAGGAAAGGAAAGGAAAGGAAAGGAAAGGAAAGGAAAGGAAAGGAAAGGAAAGGAAAGGAAAGGAAAGGAAAGGAAAGGAAAGGAAAAGAAAAGAAAAGAAAAGAAAAGAAAAGAAAAGAAAAGAAAAGAAAAGAAAAGAAAAGAAAAGAAAAGAAAAGAAAAGAAAAGAAAAGAAAAGAAAAGAAAAGAAAAGAAGAATACATCTCTGTGCTGTTCCTACCACAAGAAGTTTTGTTTAAATTGCCATTTTCACTTAATAGTATTTAAAATTATTTTTCTTAATATATACTGTCGTGAAAACAGAATGTATTGTATGAGATTTGTTTAAGGATCAGATAGATTAGGCATCTGGTAAGCACTTTAAATTGTATAACAGTATTAAAACCCATTTCATATAATCATATAATCACAGAATGAATTGGGTTGGAAGGGACCTTAAAGATCATCTAGTTCCAACACCCCTGCCATGGGCAGGGACACCTCCCACCAGACGAGGTTGCTCAAAGCCCCATCCAACCTTACCTTGAACACTTGAAATGGTCGTGACACCGACCTTTGAGGAATACCATTTGTCACTGGTCCGGTTTAATCACTGGAACATAATTAAGTTCTTTAGCAAATAACATTTAGCAAATAAACATTCACATTGTTTTTGAACTGTGAATATATTCTGGAAATATAAAGTGTAGGCATAAACCCAGAATAAATGTACAGCAAAAGTAATAGCATGAACAAACAGTGAGCTAACTTTTTCTGAATTTTGGAAAATCTTGATTCAGTCATTGTAGCTTCAGAGACTGAAGCTGCAATATTTGCAGTGTGTTCACATAGTATATGTTATAGTGGTATAAAGGATTTTTTCAATTTTTAATTTTTAAAACCTTTTTTTTTTTTAAGTTAAAAAAAATGGCTAGACAGGCTTATTCATTTTAACAAAAAGTACAGGAAAGAGACTGAGGTCAAGTACCTTCTAGGAACCCACCACAACAAGCTGTTAATGCTGAGGACTGGAGGTGCCAGACTCTGGGGAGGAGGCTGTATGCATAAATCCATGAGGTGAAACAAAACTTTGAACAAACACATTGTAGTCAAAGGACAAGGAATTTACTTAATAGAGTAAGGCCTGGGATAACTGATAGCCAAACTAACACAAATATTCTCTGGAAAAATTAAGCAAAAGGAAGTATGATAAGGAAGCAAGGAAAATAATAGGTCCTTTGGTAGATGACAAAGTGTCAGCAATATTTTTCACAGGCACTCAGTTGATCTCTGCAGGTTTGTCATCAAGCTTTGCTCTCTGAGACTCCTGACTGCTTATAGGTAATTCAATTCTACAATGTTTTTTATACTAGAGCTGCAGTGTTAAATAAAGGTCAAAAATTAACAAGAAAATGTTACATTTTTCTCTTTCTAAGCAATGAATATATATGTATATTTAGATAGGAAAGTTAACAGCTTAGTAATCTGCTTTGAGTGTACCAAGATAACAAAGATAGTTGATGAATTATCAAGGAAAACAAACAAAAAATTTCATTTTCAGTTTATGGGAATTGTGAATGGTCTGGGATATGTAATCTTAACCTGAACCATTACCAAGAAATTTTCAGGAACAGAATATGGTACTTCCAATATACATGGTATGAAGATGGATTGGGGATTTTTTTTTTTTTAATTCATTTTGCTTTTGAGGAGTCCCCTAGCTCTCATTTAAACAGGGAGTAGTAGACCTCCAAAAGTTATTACTATTAAGTTCTGGAGGGTGTGGAATGTCAATGTGGTGGTTTTGCCCTCTAGAAAATGGAAATAATTACGATGACCTGCATAGATCCCAGTTGAGTTAAGTCAGTAAAGATGGAGCCTAATTAAATTACAGTCCTTGCATCTTGTCTTTCCTTTCATGTCCAGGACAAAGCCCAGTTAGCAAGTAGTTCTCGTACATTTTGTGCACTCCCTGAAGAGTAAAGTTCCATTACATTTTAATGGCTACTTTCTGCAAACTTTGCCTTTGAGTCTTTGTAAATCTATGTCATCCCTCTTGTACTGAGCCAGTCAAAAGATATGCACCTATCAGTGAAAGATGTGCCCTTTGAGTGATTTAACAGCACCATCCTTTATCATGATGTTGTGTTAGAGTGCAATTGTGGGCAAGATGGAACATATTCATACTGATTCCAGTGTCCTTGCTACCCAGGGGTTGTTTTCGAAGCGCTAAAGAGATGAAAGAGGCAATCAAGAAAGAGATTCCATTTCATTCTCCAGTAAAGGAACATTCAGCTTGTTTTCGTGCAGTGTGTTTTTGATGACTGCTGACACATGAATAGAGAGACCTTAAGGCAAGTCCAAATCCTCTCATAAAAAGTGACAAAGGGCACAAGGCAGGCTCACTTTTTTCTTACCATCTGCCTTCATTCCACTGGCATTCTGAATACCTCATAAGTACCTCATAAGTACAAAATTTATTAAAAGAAAAAAGTAGAACTAAGCCAGGAGGGAAAACTTCATAAAAGAGAAGGTACAGGAACTTGGCAGGGATATATACAGCTGCATTTTTGTCCTGCTTGCTTAATAGTGTAAACAACTTTTGTTGGTTAGCTTTGTATGTGACCATTCAGGAAACCCTCTATATAGACAATGTATCTTGTCAACCATTTCCTGTGTGTGTATAATGTAATTCGTCACCCTGCACTGCCTTGGCAGCAGCCTTGTGAAGAACACACTGAATTAATGAATATTTCATAAAGATGTGATTTATTAGCATTTCTTTGCCTCTGCTTTGAAAAGGATCTATCCTTCAAAAGCTGAACATACAAAAGCTTTCTGCAGGTATGGAAAGCAGACTGAACCCCCTGAAGACAAAAACAGGATTTCTTAATAACCTCTGGGCCATATAGACTTTAGAGGAGATATTTAGTCAATTCTTGTATTAATATTTTAGATGGTAAAGAAATGCAGTACTAAGCTATTATACCGAATCTGATAGTCAGAACCACAAATAGAATTATTACCAACTCAGAATTTTTCAGTTTCATATATTTTGATGAACATACAACAAAATAACCAAAGAGGTCACAGCATAGTATAAATACCTCTGGGCCTTCCTGATCTACGCACATTTCCTTACTGCTACAGAACACTTTTCCTTCCCAGAACCCACCAGAAAATCTATCCTATGCACAAATTCTAAAGTTGTTTGTACCGATGCTTTTATTCTACCTACTGATGCCCTCAGGTACTACCTAATACAAGACTTGCTGTAACAAGTGTTCTTTTACTGTGATTGCAATTATATTTGTTTTGTTCATTTAATATACATAGTCCTGTGTTTCACAGAAAGACATTGCTCCTTTTCTAAGAGTTTGCAGCTTCTGACAAACATTGCAATATAGGCACAAAATAAAACAGAAAATCAAATGAGTTTTTGGTATCTTTGTCAGTTGATGCTTTAATCTGGTGACGTAAGAAAGCATCTTAACTGCATTAAATGAAATGTCAAGTCATTTGCATTTTTTTTTTCCACAGACATTCCTTATCTGCAGTGCTAGTACAGTCCTGGTGTTATTTGCTGGAATAGGCAAGAATAGAATAGATAAGAACAGGATAGAATAAACAAGAATTGGATAGAATAGAATAAAATAGATGAGGAGAGGAGAGGAGAGGAGAGGAGAGGAGAGGAGAGGAGAGGAGAGGAGAGGAGAGGAGAGGAGAGGAGAGGAGAGGAGAGGAGAGGAGAGGAGAGGAGAGGAGAGGAGAGGAGAGGAGAGGAGAGGAGAGGAGAGGAGAGGAGAGGAGAGGAGAGGAGAGGAGAGGAGAGGAGAGGAGAGGAGAGGAGAGGAGAGGAGAGGAGAGGAGAGGAGAGGAGAGGAGAGGAGAGGAGAGGAGAGGAGAAGAGGAGAGACTTACAAAGATCAAGTCCAACTGCCTGAATGTCTCAAGACTAATGAAAACTTAAAGCAAATTATTAAGGGCATTATTCAAATATCTTTTGAATATTGGCAGGCGTGGGACAACAACCATCTCTCTAGGAAGCCTGTTCCAATGTTTGACCACCCTCATGGTAAAGAAATTTTTCCTAATACCCAGTCTGAACCTCCCCTGGTTCAGCTTTGTGCCATTCCCACACATCATGTCATTGGTTAACAGGGAGAAGAGACTAGAACCATTTCCCCTCCTCAGTAAATTGTAGAGAGCAATTAGGTCACCTCTTAACCTTCTTTTCTTCAAAACAGACAAACTAATCCATTTTTCTAACCTACCTATATCCATTCGCAAGGCCTCTCATCCATCCTGAAAGTCAGTGGCACCTCCCAGTTTAGTATCATCAGCAAAATTGCTAAGAATGCATTCAACTCCTGCATCCAGATCATTGATGAAAATGTTGAACAACACTGGCCCTAGAAATAAGCAGTGGGGCACATTGCTAGTGACCAGCTGCCAGGGAGATGTAGCCCCATTTACTACAATCCTATGAGTTCTGCCTGCCGTTCAGCCAGTTCAGTGCCCAACATAGTGTGAACTTGTTCAGCTCACTGTTGAACAACTTCAGAAGGATACTTGTCCTCTGTATATTCAATCCACAATGCATGTTACACTCACACAATTTTTAGAGCTGCAGGAGCTTAACTTCTACTGCAGAAACTGATATTTTCAATTCAGGAGTCCTCTTATTCTGTCAAGATGGTAAATGCCATATAAAAGCTAGACCAGACTATTACATAGCAGCACAGAAGTCTGTTTAAAGATCATCTGTTATAGTTGTGTTTAAATCTCCTAGACTAGAACTTCTGTATGTTTCATTGCAAGTGACTGGAAGATGCACCAATGCATAGCTTTGGGCTGTCAGATCACAGGAAGAAGATGAATGAGCATGACAAGTTATAAAGAAAAGATTATTTTTCCCAGGAGATAGTAGAGTTTTTTTATTTGTTTGTTTGTTTGTTTTTGATGGTTGCGGTGATGGTGGTGATGTGTTGTTAGGTTGTTGTTGTTTGTTCATTTTTATTTTATTGCTGTTGTTTGTTCTTGTTAGTTTGTTCATCTTTGGACTTCAGACAGAAAAATGCGTTATGACAGGGAAAGAGGCTTCTGTTACATAAATAACAATATGAAATAAAATGTTAAAGAACTCCTGAGGCATAACATGACAAGAATGGGACATGGGACCAGCTGGAACGGACAATCCTAACATCCTCTGTGTAGATGAAATTCCTGCAGATTTTGTCTCAGAAACTAGGAAAAGCTTTCCCATTCACGAAGCTATGAATCTAAGCCCAAAATATTAATGGAAAATATGGAGATATTCTTCCTGGAAGCAAGTACTTGTGGAAAGGCATTCATCTAGAAAAATCATAACTATAATCCATCAAGAGTGCATAGTAGGCATTCTGCATAGCTCCGATAAAGCGTATGAATGGCTCAATCAAAGATTGGTGTGACATGCATAGCAAAAGTGAAGAACTGTTGCATATTATCAGAAGCTGGCATTGTCAGACATGTCAAAAGAAAAAAAAAAAAAAAAAAATTCTTTAAGCGATCTTCATCCCCTTTTAAGAATCCTTCCCTGGAGTCTTGATGAATATCGTTGGTTCATTCTATGACCACCAGAAAAGGCAAAATGAGTGGCTGTGGTCAGATTACAAATTATTGTCTCTGCAGAAGCAGTCATTTTTCCTAATGCAGAGGCTGAAAGAGTGGCAGAAGATGTCACTGACTACAAAAGGTGGATGAAGATACTGTCAAGGAAAGAAGGACAAAATTATTTATTCTAGTTTCTAAGGATTTGTTAACTAAATCTGTCAAATCTCTTAGGCTCAGAGATTGAAAGTGACATTTAAGTGAAGGTTACTACTATGGTGAAAGTGCAAGTGATTAAATTACAAAATTGCTGTACTTGTCTTCCATGGATAACCCAATATATAATCTGATAATTACCTATCTAAAGAGAAATTAGCATTTTGTTGGATTTTATTATTTTTGGGAGAGTAGCATTGAGCAAGAGTTTGAAGCAGTCACAGAACATATCCAATGAGTCAATATAATTTACATCCATGAGGAATTTGTAGAGAAGTATCTAGCCAAGGAATTCCAAAGATAAGGTGGCTTACACAAACATTTACTTAGATCTTGATGTCCATCTTCTTAATTCCTGTTAAGTATCAGAACATTCAGAAGTGTTGACAGAGGTCATTTGAAGTGGTGGACAAGTTTAGAATGCAAGAAAATAGAAAGATAAGGCAGCATGAAAATCAGTGAAGAATCAGAATGTCAATGTTACTGATGCATTTCTTTCTTGGAAAATACAGCAAATTTAGATTTACCTATCAGACTGTCTTTCCAGAAAGGAAACATAAAAACTGTTCTCATCATGATATGAGGCAAGATTATTTTAGAAAGCTGATTGGTTCTTCAGCTGTATATCAGGGTCAGTCAATGCAGTGATAGGTGGATTATTAGTTGTGACAAACTCTCAAAGATTGAATCACCATCTTTAGAAAAGGGAAACAAATCAAAGAAAATGTGGAATTATTGGGGGAAACCTATCTACAAATTTCAGGCAATTCAAAGGGAAAAACTGCATAATGTAGTTGAAATACAGAGAGATGAAGGAGGAAATTTATCCCAATCCCTTAAATGTGGAGGCCATTGTAGGTTGACATATGTGAATGTCTAAACTTTCAAAGGACTTCCAGAATATTATAGAAGTGTTCAGAAAAAAGCAGTGACATTCTCGTTAAAACAAAACAAAACAACCTGGAAAGTTAACAAGATAATTCTGTCTGAAAATTATTAGAAGCTTTAAGCAGGTAAAGACATTCTTGTCCTTATGTCCTGTCTTTGCTGTTCCAAACTTGGATTAAATATTTGAGCACATCTCCAATATATGAGATGTGTTTATGCAATTTGGAATAGATAGAGAAAAAAAAAAAAAAAAAGCCACCTTTCAATTTTCTTAAGCAAAAATATTACTTCATTTGAGCAAATGTTTTCTATGACAGAGAAAGTATACTTTCAAGCAGCAGAACCATTACCTGGCTGATTTCAAATGGAGACATCTGTCATACTAGTTCTCTTTAATTTGGTTTCAGACAATGAAAGGAATATATTCTAAATTGCTATAATAGAATATTCTGTTTCAGAAACATAATGTGAGAGATGTTTGTATCAAAGGTAAAGCGTACATATCAAAATAGTAGATGATTTTATTTTTATTTTTTGTACTTTTTAGTAAATGGGAGGTTTACATTTAAATTATGCCAATATATTTTTCTTTTCTTTTTTTCTTTCCTTTTTTTTTTTTTCAGTCATAGTTGCCAGTATGCAAGTTTTATTTCCTCAATTTGAGTAACCATACAGACACTTTTTTTTCACTTTTTTTTTTTTCTGAGTTCCTGATTCCATCACAGTACAAATAAGTCTAATTTGCCATTTTTACATTCTATAAAAATATTATTTTCTTATATAGCTTAAAATATATGTCTCATCACGTTACTAAAACTAGGGAATTTAAGTGAAGATGTTTTGGAAGTTTATCTCTTTAAGATACTCTACTGTCTGCCCTCTTCCTCTTCTGGAGGGTATTGTCTAGGTATCTGAACTGGATCTTGAATATATACAACCACAGACATCAGCTAGTTATATTATGTCATCCATTTTTATCACCATTTTCCCTGAGACACTAGTCTGTAAAATACTATTGCTGAAAAACCTACTCTTTCTCCACTTTTGCTGAATGAACAGGAGTCTCCTCAGAGAATCAGGGTGGCCATATCATGGAAGAGTTGCATCTTAAACTGCCTCTGCTGAGGCATCTTTCTCCTCAGCATCTTTCTCCTCACATCTTTCTCCTCAGTTACAGTATGTCAATATTCCAATGCAGTATTTGTCTTGTCTAATTCGAGTGAATGGAACCTCATTCCTCTCTATTTTGAGGTTCTTAGGTCAACTGCAAAGCCTAAACTCAACAGGCTTACTGAAGAATGACATTTTAGCATAAATGTCCAATTTCCTGTGTTTCAGTAATTAAAAAAAATAATAATAACAAAAAATCTTTTTACTCTGGCTTTTAAATAAATTTATTGTGAACTATACTAGCATTAATAATTAACTTTAACAGTTGAATAAAAAAAATGTAGAATGCTATAAGATTACCTTTGGATATTAGTTTAATGTTTTCTTTTGTATGTGTTGACAACATGGGATTAAGTAATGAATATACCCACCATGCTTGGTGGAGAATGCAGAATTGTTTAGCAAGCAGTCTGAACATTTTCATACATTATCAACCTTAAAATATATTACAGAAAAAGGAAATAAGCACAAGGATAATGTACAAGTAGTCTGTGAGTGCATAAAACTTCTTATGGTTAAATATCTATAGCTGATTTACATGTCATCTGCTATACACTTTATGTTATATCTGAATTCTCTTTAAAAATGTATGCCATGGTGTGTATATAGGAGAAGTTCAGAGGATTTTTAATAATTCCCAGCTGTGCAGCAATGTATTTATTAAACCCTTACTTATTCAGTAATATATTTATTATGTCTAATTAGGTCTCCAATCTGCAAAGCTTTCATAGGTTTCAGTTAGAAATATACCTCAAAAAATACATAAAATATATATTTAATTTGTACATTAAATGTATTAAAGAAGTTTCATTTGAAGAAAGTCTTTTGTTTTTGTTGTTGCTGTTATTTTGTTGTTCTTGTTTGTTTTGTTTTGTTTTTAATATATATAAATGCAATGCTTGTAAAAGGGGTGGATAACTTTTGAGAAATGTTCTCATGAGTTATACATCTATGAAAGGCATTTGCATATCACCATTCCCTAAGAGTACCTGTGATAATTAACAAGACCACAAGACCAAGCAGAGTTCACAAAAGCCCGGTCAAGAATCTTTTTACATTTATTTATTTATTTTGTCCTGTTTGAATATATTAGAATGAAAAACAGTGTTACAACTGAAAAGGTACAACTGAAAGGTCAGAATAAAGATTGCATTTATGTGGTGAAATCTCCCAGCATTATATGTCTGGATCAAATTTAGGAACAATTACCGGAAATTATTTATTATATTATTATATCAATTATTATATCTTTGTGCATTAGATTGCATACACGTTTATAAAATTTTATCATTATTTTAAAAAACTTTAGCTAAAGCTAAAAGAAAATATATTTTAAATACAAACATAATAGATACTCTGAAACACAATGTGCACAGGAAAAAAAAATCATGATTAGAATGGAATTTTTAGAACATTTCCCAATCAATGAGAGCAAATACCTCCATAGAAATGTAATACAGCCCAGATGACAATTACAAGCTATTATCAAATTATTATCAACCTTCAGTAGAATTTATTGACCTTCCAGAAGACTGGAATATGGTCTTTAACTCCATATGGTTAAGAGATATCATCCTTGTAAAAGAAGTAGTTTACATCCTGTTAGGCAGAGCTGTTGAATATTAAAAGTAACAACTAAAAATAGAGAGGAAAAAAATTCTTGGTATTTATATACGTTGGTATTTATATACATATTTATGTGTATATATATATACATATATATATACATGTATGTATATATATATACAGGAAACTGTATATATACAGTCAGAACCTCAGGATTACTGGACAATTATATTACTAGAATTAAGCACTCAGATAGTTTCATGCTCCCAAGTAGCCAGACTATCAGGAAACAATAAATGCAACCAAATGCAAAAGCTGCACTCTGCGTTCTGTGGAGCACAAAAATCACATTTCTGAGTGCAAAAATCAATATATATATTGTATATAGTACTATAAATAGAAATTGGAAGAACACAGTGAGCCAAGTGGAATTTTTTATGTTATATATTTAAAATATAATCATTTTAATTTCTGAATAAATCTAAAAGGGTACCAGTTTTGTTAAGATCTCCATCTTCAGTAATGACAATTTTGATGCTGTTATCAAAGGAAGTATTTTCGTTTGTTTGTTTTACTAAAACTTATACTGAGAAACATATTACTGCATTCATATAAATAAAATAACAGCTGTTTGTAATACATGTATCTGTAATATACCAGTTTTCAGAATATTGCTTGATCACACCAAATTGTATCTCACTGCTGAATGAAACATTGCAAAATATTTCTTCATGCTTCATCTCCAGGGATGAAGATTAATACTAATTATTAATACTATATAAATACTTAATAGTATTTACTAACCTTTGTAGATTTTAAGAGATAGAAAATAGATACTGAACATTTTATTTCTTTCTTTACTTACTGATTAGTCACAACAACAACAAAAAATTTGGGGGTCAAAAAAGTCAGATTCTGAGACAATGAGAATATGGTACAGCATAACAAAGCTATTCATATTAAAAGAGATTTCAAAAATGCTGAGAATTGAGCTAAGTTGGGAGGATAGGCAAAGAAGAGTAACACTCATTCTACATAAATGGTATACTACAAATTCAATATAAAAAACACAACAGAGATCTACATTATAACATTATATTTTAGGTGCCATGAATTTTTGGATTAGAGTTTTGCTGTGTGGAAATAAAGGCTTATCTCCTCCTAACTTCATAGAATCATAGAATTGATCATAAAATCACAGAACAGAGATTGGTTTGGAAGGGACCTTAAAGATCATCCAGTTCCAACACCGCTGCCATGGGCGGGGACACCTCCCACCAGACCAGGTTGCTCAAAGCCCCATCCAACCCGGCCTTGAATGCTTCGAGGGATGGGACATCCACAGCTTTTCTGGGCAACCTGTTTTAGTGCCCCACTACCTTCATAGTAAAGAACTTTTGAATATCTAACCAACATCTATCTTACAGTTTAAAGCCGTAATATTCTGGCTTATATATAATATAATATAATATGTAATAATATTCTACATTTTTATATAGAGAGGTTTTATTTCTGGCTCTGTGGCAGTCATGGAATGGGAAGTAGTTGTAATTATTCTGTTTTATAGTTGGGAAAGTCAGGAACAGAAATAATTCCCAAGCTGATCCTGCTGTATTGGCTGTGAAAGGCATGAGGAAGGAAGGAAAGTAGGACAAACAAGGAAGATATAACGGCGTGATCTGGCTTCTGATCTTCCCTATGCCAGCATAGCACTTCAGAACATGCCACTTTCACACTGATGTTATTTAAAACACAAATATTACAACTTATTTCATCAAGTACCATGTAGACCTTCAGCTATCTTTGAAATATGGGATGTGTAGATGTAAACTTGAGTTTTATCCCAATTCTTGTCATTGGTAGAGGAATGCAGTAAAGCAAAATGATGTATTCTGTGGTTCATTAACAAGGCTTGTATTTATCATGATGTTTCACTACCTGAACACCTTTGCAAATGTGTCTTTACAATGCATCTATGCTTTTATTTTCTGTATGCGCCAAGTGACTATAACTCAGAGTCTCATCTCCCTGTTCAATAGCTCTGAAGCCTCAGAAAATAAAATGATTTTTAAAAAATTACAGAATCAAACTTTTATAATATATTTAAATTCATTTTTGCTAGAGAGTGTTCTCAATCTAAAAAGTCTTTTACTTTAAGAGAAAATAAAAATAATGTATTGTTATGGAAACCTATTATTCATATTTTTTTCCTACTGGAAATATTTCATCAGAAATTATGCTTCATTTTCTGTGGCTAAGGACTCCCAAGCATGCCTTTGTTTTAACTTTAGTTCTTATTTTGACCTTGTTAATCTTGAAATCTCTTTCCTCTAAAGTATAATTTTCTCACTCTAAATTTTTTTTCACACAGAATCACAGAATCACAGAATTTCTAGGTTGGAAGAGACCTCAAGATCATCGAGTCCAACCTCTGACCTAACGCTAGCAGTCCCCACTAAACCATATCCCTAAACTCTACATCTAAACGACTTTGAAGACTTCCAGGGATGGTGACTCTACCACTTCCCTGGGCAGCCTGTTCCAATGCCTAACAACCCTTTCAGTAAAGAAGTTCTTCCTAACATCTAACCTAAAACTCCCCTGGCGCAACTTAAGCCCATTCTCCCTCGTCCTGTCACCAGGCACGTGGGAGAACAGACCAACCCCCACCTCGCTACAGCCTCCCTTGATTCCTACCCAAATAAGTTCAAAGAAGAAGAAAATGAATATATCACCTTTTGAATCTTCATAAATTCTTTTCAAATGTTATTTAACTTATTTAAAGTGTAAGAGGAAGAATGATTAAATTACATCTCCACTTGAAAAAAAAATTAAAGTAATATTTTCCATTTCACTTATATTTTCTAAGGACTCACACTCCTTCCAGCAAGCCCCCTTTTGAGCTATATACTTCCCTCAAGCTTGCAATGAATATAAATAACTGCCATAAATTTTGCCAGCAAACTGCTGAAGGAATTCAAACTGCAAAAGTAAGGATGCTTTAAGGTACTGCTGTGTCCATTACTTCATATACAGCACTAGCAAGGGTCTCAATAACACTATACACATGGTTTATGTAGATGGTGGAGCTTGTACATGCTTCTGATTCTTCTTGAAATAAATGTGTACTTAATTGAATTAAGGTTCAGAAAGAGGCATTAGTAAAGGAGAAATTGTGCAGGGTACTCAATGAGCCAAGTCATATCAGCAGTAGGCTTAAGATGGTGTTAGACAAGAGACAAATCTATGAGCTATTTTTAATTTCCCTATAACAACGTAAGATCATTCTTTAATAGATACGGGTGTTTAAATAAATATATATTAATATGTGGTTATGAAGGTATACCTAATTGTGCATAAAATAGTTTTTAAAGTATACAGTTACAGCTATAATATACAAATGTAGATTAAGAATGTTCAGATAAATATCTATTACACACGTTAAGCTAGCTGAGAATTAGACTATTATTCTACGCTATAATCTTTATTCATTATTCAAGGCCAGGTTGGATGGAGCCTAGGCCAACCTGATCTGGTGGGTGGCATCCCTGCCCATTGCAGAGGGGTTGGAGTTAGATGATCTTTAAGGTTCCTTCCAATCCATTCTATGATTCATTATATGGCAAAGGTTGCAAAAACTTCTGTCATTCAAGAAACTACAAGTTTTAAACCTCAAAAGCAGTGCCATGCAGAAATAACTGAAGGAGGTGGTACAGCAGAAACAGTATAGTCAACTAATGCAGGCCTCAGCTACACCTATAAGCTCCTGCCAAATTATAAAATGAGAAAGTCTGAAACATTACCATTACAAGCATTTCATTGGTACCCTTCTGGCACAACTTGCCATACTGCCAGTGAAACACTCACTATTCCTTCTTTGGATAAAAACAAATTATCTCAAAACTTCAGTTTAAAATAATCATGTTTAAATTGGTATTCTTAGAACAAACTGAAGAACAGTCAGATGAAAGAGTACCAGAAGAGCTTTTGGGACAACAACACAAAAGAGAAGAAGAGACAAACAGGTCATTGGTAGTAGCATCTTCAAAAGCTAGTTGTCTGTTAAATGAATGCTTTTCCACAGCTGTTGGTCTTTACTAATGAGGCTACTTCGATTTTAGTACCCAAGATAGCATAACAACAAGTATACACCTGAGCTGGCACTGAAAAGCCTAGCTCAAGTAACGCTTCCACAGCTGTCCTGAGCCGCCTGATGGCAGGATCCACAGCTAGGTTAGCCAAATAACTACTGAAACCACCTACCATCTGCTAGATACCCATTTCATACTTATCTTTAGCTTACTCCTTATAGACCATTTTTGGGGGCATTCTATTCCTCTTCCATGTGTACCTTCTTATTTTATGAAGAAACTACAGGTAGTCATTATCAAAAATGCTCTAAATAAAACAATGTGATCAGATCACAGTATCTATTTTTTTTTTTTCCCCCATGTAATTTGAGAAACAACTTCGAAGCCTCCTAAGTTCTGGTTTACCTATTGGCTCTGAGAAGCTATTTTGCTGTGGAACAATTACAGTACAAAAGTGATTCCATAAATGTTGGTACACAAAAGATTGATCAACAAAATTTACATACATGTAAGTTTGGGCAGCAGTTGAAAAGTAGTCCTGGAGGCTTTGGGAGAATAAAGAAAGAAAGAGGTGCCTACACACCTTTCTGAACCTGAGTCAGAGGATTTAAAATGCTAAGAAAAGTTGAGAAAATCCTTAAAAATTTGGCATTTACAAACCTGAAACTTGTAATTACAGAATAAGTACACCTATCAACCAATCCAAATGATTGGATTGTCCAGATTAAGTAATATACGTGTAATGGTATATAAATTCTCTCTATAGTTAGAATTGAATTCCACCAACATTAGGAAAAGTTTTCAGGAAACATAATTTCTATAAGATTTCATTTTTTTAAATTTATTTCATAAATATTTTTTCATCCTAAATACTTACATTTTGAAAGTTTATGTGAATTACTATTTAAATATTTATTCTTTTAATAGTTTGATTTTTGCATTCATAATAAATTTCTACATACAGTCATATTTGAAAGTAAAATCCAAAATGTTGAAACATTTTAATATAACTTCATCCCTTAATTTCATTTTTGTCTAAAAATTGAAGTCAGCAAGTTTCAAAGAACAATTTTTATTCCTACAATAACATGTTTTCTGACAAGAAAACAGAATAACATTTTCAGAAAATTTTCAAGTATTTTTAGTGATTTCTATAATAACAATGCCAGCTGTTTGTTTTATGTTGCAGTTTAATAAAATAAAATAAAATAAAATAAAATAAAATAAAATAAAATAAAATAAAATAAAATAAAATAAAATAAAATAAAATAAAATAATAAAACACATTTTTACACTACCAATGATCATGCTTAAAATTGAATTAATCCTTTTCAAGGTATCCTGGTTAACAAAAATTGCACTAATGATGTCCGCTAGAATGAGAAACACAAACCTTCTTTTTCAATATGAGCACTTGGCTATCTTATTTGTTAACTTCCAGCCATACAAGAAGCTTATCTTCACTATAAACTCCCAGCCAAGTATAATTAAATCAGGAAAGTAAATTGTAAGACTTTTCTTGAAGCTCTCAGTCTGGATATTTGTGTATCATTTCTTTGATTCTCTGCTAGATCCTAATTGTTAGAATTAGAAGAGGGTATGCACAGGAATGGAAAAGTGTCCACTACTTTCAAGTACTACTGCTTTTCCATTCATTGCAGAAATTATCTGGTGATTCCCATTCTTTGCAATTGGGCCAGGATAAAACTGGGGGGCTGACAAAACCGTAAGTTGGTAAAACTGTAAAGATATTAATACCAAAGAACTGAACATCTGAATTAATTATTCCCAGATTTTTTTTTTTTAATTGATAAGTCAATAAAATTATAGGCTAATTAAAACATTTTTATGAGATAATTGTATCACATCTGTGGTGTTTTCTGTTTTGTACCTGATTATATCTATTAAAAAATATATATATATTCATATGATTGTGGTAAAAATTTTGAAGAAAGCCTTACTAAATCAGTCAGAAGGTAATGTGTATTCAGAATAGACTTTCTGAGTACCTAGGAAATTTTTACACAGCACAAAAGAGGTGGGATTGTTGAACTCATACTTTGTACCATGGCTGGTTTTTTTTCATAAAGTGGTAACATTGTAACTTTGATAATGAGGTTATGTTGTTCAGAAGATGAGAAGAAACCATGTGAACACAAATCTAACAGGATCATTTAAGAGCTTTGAAATCATTATCTTCATTACTGCCTAAAGACATAATTCATCACTTTCAATGGAAGCCAGCAGTGGCATTTCTCTTCTATCACTTTCTGAGCTTCAGTTTTTATACTTTGTTTTTATATGCTACATATCTTTGAACTAAAAAGATTACTGCATAACAGCAGAAAAGTGCAACACATTATACAAAATGGCCTGCTTTTATTTTTGTTTTTAGGGACAATATTCTATTATCAAGTATAAGAAATGCTGGTAGGTACTTCATATGACTGTGTCCTTTGGGGACCCATATCACGGGTCCTTTGGGGACCCAAGAGTTCAACTCTATGATCTTTGTGGGTCCCTTCCAACTCAGGATATTCCATAGTTCTATGATTTTATGACAGTTTTCATCACAATACAGTAGATAGAATCTTGGCCATCAGATTCTTATATTGCATTATTTATGGTAAATTATAATAATGACCAGTAAAAATTAATGGGATCTTTTAAGTGATGTGAGATCACCCTCCACAGGAAATACTGTAGAATGCAGAATTCCTTTATAGGAATTATATTCCAAGCAAGTTCTAAAAATACCTCAATGCACTGCTATATTTTTTCCAAGCATTACGCAGTATTCTTCACCTGTAGTACATCCTGTTCAGTTACTCCATGTTTATCAAAATCATAAAACCAATAACTCCTTGAAAACAATGAAACGTACCTAGATTTTCATTTCCCAAATATCTCAAATGATGCTTTTAAAAATAAATAAATAGAGAATTGTGACATAAGGTGTTTCCATATTACACAATTTTTGCAAGGTCATAAGTCATACATAGCCTTCATCAATTTTCCTCCCTGGCTATAAGTTTTGTAGATGATAAATATGTTTGGAAAATCAGCTACTGCTATATTGTCTCTCCTCTCCTCTCCTCTCCTCTCCTCTCCTCTCCTCTCCTCTCCTCTCCTCTCCTCTCCTCTCCTCTCCTCTCCTCTCCTCTCCTCTCCTCTCCTCTCCTCTCCTCTCCTCTCCTCTCCTCTCCTCTCCTCTCCTCTCCTCTCCTCTCCTCTCCTCTCCTCTCCTCTCCTCTCCTCTCCTCTCCTCTCCTCCCCTCCCCTCTCCTCCCCTCCCCTCCCCTCTCCTCTCCTCTCCTCTTTTATTTCTCTTCCTTTTAATATACTGAAGACACAAACTACACATTTAAATTATTTCACAGAAAAAGTGCAATAATATATCCTTTCTACATTCAAACCAAGAGTGATCCACCATAATAAGTTTTTTTCTCTCACATAAGTCTAGACAGAAGGTAATTAAAAAACATATATTACTGTTCCTAAATAAAAGTCCCAGGAATTAGGAATTTGTCTATGTTAACTTCAGAAAGAAATACCTCTAGTATGGGTAGTGATGAACCTGTTTATTGTCTCCCAGTCCTAGGCATTTGGCCTCTGCATGGAAATAGACAGATGACACAGCCAGATAATTCAATACAATCTTTTGGCTTTGGTAAGACATAAAAGATACATTAAAAGTAGAAATTAAAAACATGAAGATCAAAGAAAATCTACCTGTCCTTATAGATAAATGGCTGCAATCAGGAATCTGTGAGAGGTAAGCAAAAATTCTCTACAGGTGTCTATCCTCTACAGAGAAGAGATTAATTCCCATAAACTAATTTAAAGGGAATAGCTATTGCCCCTTTGTTTTAGTGATTCAATGGCATTGCTTTTTCTCCATTCTCCTCTGCTCGGCCCATGCCTGTACAATAGCTTACCATCCTCTAACCTGACTTTCCTTTTTTCTTCAGAACCCTTCTTGAGTGATCTAGAGTGCACCACAACATTCCATTTTTCATGTTTTTTCCCCTTTTTATTCTCTATCCCACTTGAAAATCCTTCTGAAGTTACTGTCCTCTTAGAAGATTATCCCATACATCTGGAAAAACATGACAAACCCTGTTCCTTTTCCTAGTTCATCAGCTGGATGCTGACTTCTAGCAATAGCTGCATATACAGCTGATCTCTGATTAAAGCACTGCAGCAACTTTCTGAAGTGAGTAGCACTCTGGAATTTCAAAATGCTGTGTTTCAAGCAGACTATGAAGTTTGGAAGTAGGTATTTGTCAGCACAGTTCCTGTTTTTAAATTGGACTTGTGATCAGCTTTTAGCAAGGCATCTGTAGCTGCTCAATAAACATAGTAGTAACACTGCCTAACAGTTCCCATTATGATTTCTACAGCTTTTCTCTGTTCTACATCCTGCAGTGACATTGGGCAGGATACTTCACACAGAAATATATAGCAGAAACATTAGAGCACAGATTCTCAATGTGATTTGTTCAGATCCCAGTACCCAACAGATACTGATGTGAATGTTGGAGAAGGGCAGCAGCAGCCTGGGGTTTTGCAGCAGGCCAGGAGCCAGCATGGTTGGAGGCAGCCCACCACCTCCACCTCCCCTCACACCCAGAGGCTGCTCAAAGACACTTCTGGCTCCAGAGCTTCTGCTGCTCCTCAGCACCTCAGCAGGAAAGGGGCAGCAGCTCTGCACAGCCTCTGAAGAGAAGACAAAGAGATGGGTATTTGTCAGGTGTGAGGGGGCAATTATTATTGCTTTTTGACATGCCTTTGGGCACTAGTAACATACACACCATAACTTGAGACCCTTTCTAATACACACCTGAAGGAGTGTGAATATAATTTATTACATTTACATTTTATTGTTTCCTTCAAACTGTGAAAACATTGATCATCTCATGATTAAATCCTGTAGTTTATACTTGGTAAACTAGTTTTATTGCTTGTCTGAATTTCAGAGTTATTTTGGAGAGGTAAAAGTATGTAAATTGTCTATAATGAAACAAATGTTTTTCATTTGGTTGTTTGGTTTGGTTTTTTTTGGTGCTGTTTAATTGTTTTTAATTGTCACAGTGTTCATAAATAATCAGTATTAAATGAACTGTCTAGTAGAACAATATATTCATTTTTACCATTTCAAAGCCCCAAATCTTGGGATTTCTCTCCCACCTTATAGTAAGAAAACCCCCAAATTAAAAATTATAAGCAAATATCCCTTGAAGACAATCAATATATTTTATTTATATCAACATCACTTTTTAAAGTTTTTATAACTATCCATTATTTTATATCTAATTGTTTTATCCATAACATTTTCTTTCTGGTAAAGAGGAAAAAAAAAGTTACATAAACATTAAGAAAATATTCAACATTATGTATGGGATTTTTTCTTATATGGGACAAAGTGAAACCTGGAGATAGATGACAACTTGTAGATGAAATTTATTTAATCTGTCAATTCAAGTTTGTGTTGTTGGATTTAACTGGAATATCTAGTGGCATGAGAATAGAGTAAATCAATGAATAAATTGAAAGTTAACTGATTAGATGATGCACTGAAATACCTGGCTAACATTCTCGAAAAAATTACTGTCAACCTGATCTTAACATGAAAAATACAAGCATAGATACTGTTTTTAGCAATAGTAAGACAACATCAAAAGAGTTTACAGTCCTAAGAAATTCACAGATGATTATCTGCTAAAACTAATCTGGCTATTTGCATTTTCAAATTTCTTTTTCTCATCTTTATTTCTGTGTTTTTAATTTTTGTATCTCTAAAATGATCTTTCCTCTTTCAAGTGTTGATTATACTCAAGAAAACACTGATTTCTTCATTTCCCTTAAACATAAACTTGCATTCTCTTTTATAATTTCCAGTAAAAAAGCCCTCCAATATGCATTTACAAGATTTCAACATGAAGACTATTAAAAATATGAAGACAAGCAAACTTTCTGAAATAAAAAAATACTGCTTATTTATCCTGCTTAATATATATAGAGAGATAGGTAGATAGATATAGAAAGAAAAAGAAAAAAAAATAGCCCATTTTGTAAACTATGAGATTATATTTGCAGTGTCTTGTTTTCCAATCTAAAATTATACTCCCTAATCAGTAAGTGGTTTGGTGATTTAATTATACCTGAGGTGTGGAAAAGTGTTTTCAGCCCAAGCATGAATTTAACCTGATCTAAACCCTTTAAATCAAACTATTCATACTGAAATTTACAAAAAATTCAGAAACAACAGCAAACATATACCTGTGGAGATATCTACTTTTCTAAGTAGAGGTTAGATACATATACAACAAAAACAGAACTTGTTTCTGTATCAGCCTAGTGGAAACCACTTTCAAAGCTGCTTTTCGTTATTTACCTCCTACTCCCTGAAGATAAGATTGTTTTCTGAAACAATATTTTCATTAGAGTCCCAAGTGATTCTTTTTCATCTCATCTCTACTACTACGCAGAGCAAAATGAATTGTCATTTAATAGAGAAAATACATTGTCAAGCAAATCTGAAATTAAATCCTACTCAGAGAAGATAATCCAAGTAGTTCCTTCTTCACTTTTATGATTTTTATAGCTATAACACTTTTAAGAGTATTAGTGTCATTGTCTAATGACTGTACTCACTATAAAGCAAAAAGAGAAAGTGATTAATAAAACTGGGGGGGGGGGTGTAGATGGGGGTGGGGAATAATAAAACTGATGGGGCTAATTTATCTATAAAATAACATCAAGATCGAATGCGTAAGCCATATGCATCTCTCAGGTTTGAAATGAAACAGAAAAATACTACTACTATATGCTTTTTTAAGCAAGTTCACTCCTACAAAATGCAGCAATGATTTGCAATAAGTTAGCAGTGATCTGAGATCAAAGCACTGATGAGGATTTAAGCTCTGCTTGCAAGTTCAACAACAGCAAGAAAACACTTAGATGGGATTTTCTGTTTTTCTGAAGAAAAGCTGTTTCATGTATGAAAGATTTCTATTTTTATTTCTATTCCACTCTTGGAGAAAATATTTTTATTGGACTATGTTTTCATTGTGCTCCTTTACACTCATTCCCTGTGTACCAATTTTAAATGTCTGCCTTCGTGTTGGCTCTATGAAAAACCATAAAAGCCTGAGGATAGCAGGAGGGTTCTCACCATCCACTCTGCACAGCAATGAGGCAGACTACCTAAGACAGAGAACCGGGAAGGCTGTTCATCGAATAAGACAAATGCTTTTTCTCCCCTAGATTGCTGTTTCTTCCAGGAGGTTTTTGAGGTTGCGTTAACCCCTGTCCATATAGAGTTCCTAATCATGAAGCAATTTGAAAAGATGTGAAATGTGCCCTGAAGCAGAGAATGACCTTGGGTTATTTATAAGCTCAATGACAGCAATCTTATTAAAGTTTGGGCCCATGACTGAAACATTCTCCTTTATGTTATGGTTAGTAGAAACCAACAGAGCTTTGGAAAGCAGCTCTACAAATAAAATATTAAATGAAAAAAAAAAAAAATCAAGTAATCATATCATCACAATAATTATGCAAAAGCTTCAATCATCTGGGATGCAAATTTCCAACACTCTGGGAACAACTTGGGCTCCATAAGGAGTCACAATCTCCTGTTGTAACTGAATATACTTATCACCTTAGGGTTCAATTACAACTATCATCTTGAAACTGGATTGATCCCTGAAGGAACTTAAAATGATAGATATTGTAGAACATTAGACATAAAGGGACTTTGTTGGTCATTGAGACCATTCCCTTGCCAGTACTAGAGCAGATAACCACACCACATAATCCATTGATCAAGCTCCATTTTTAAAGTTAGTTTTCTGGTGTTTGTTGTTTCCTCTCCTCTTTTCGCCTCCTGCTGTGATTCATTCTTTTCCTTCCCTAAACTGTAAAACCCAAATTCTTCAAATGGAAACCAATTATGTTTTGATTTTGAACATTTAAAGCACAGAATTTGAACAAATTACTAACTGATATGATCTTAATTTCCTTAAATAACTGATTTATTTTCATAAAACAACAACAAAAATAAGATAGGTGATGAAGCAAAAGTGAGGAAAATAAATAAAATTAAGAAAAAATGTTTCACTTTGTAGCTTTATTACTATACTCTTTTGTCCAGTTTTGCTTCCTCAATATAGTCATTATGGTCTTCTAGTACTGATTTCATGTCTCTCTACAGCTTTTTATCTGAGCTTTATTTTTCTTTACTCTTTTTCCAAAAAGTCTTATTTTTGGGAACATATATTTTGGGCATTGCTTATTAACACTACAAAGTACACTGAAGCTTATTAAAATTAAAAAGTAAAGAATAAAGTGCCTATCTGAATAAGATATACAGAACATCACATAGCATCTGATTCACCTTATCATATACAGCACAGCAGTATCAAACTGCTTAGGTTAGGTTAGGTTTCTCAAACTTTTACCTACAGGTTCAGCAGTCATTACTACATATCTGATCTCACTGTTTGCATCTATGTTTTCAGGCAGATACTTTTCAGGCAAAGAAAAAGAGTATATTATAGCCTGCTACAAATGTGGATTTCCATTTTTGTCTGAAATTGTTTCCTATATTAAGATAAAATATCTAACTTCACAAAAAGTTTATATCACATATTTAATGAGCATGTTATAAATATTTGTATATGCAGCTATGAATAAACATGTATAGGAATAACGGATGTAGCAAATATTTGACATTTTATGCATTTGTATTTTCTTTTAACCACATCATCATTAAAAAATAAAAATAAATGAATAATAATAATAAAAAAGTAAGCTAGGCTTCATTCTGTTTATATCAGAAATAATAACCAAATTTTCCTGGAAAACAACAACAGTTTTACTGAAATTTTTCTCTAGAAAATTTTTAGCCTGTTGTAACCTTGAGTTAGGAAATTATTAACAAATTATTAACAAATTATTAACAAATTATTAACAAAGTTCTCTCCACATGTTATGCTATTACTGTTGTACTTGAAAAATGCACACACATTTAAATTTGCAATGTCAATCATGGTTTTAAACTGCAATTTGTTTTAGATTACTCCTTCAATATACACTTGGCATCAATTTTCACAATATTATGTTAAAATACTCAAATTTCCTCAAGCAATTAAAATGAAAACACCAATATACAACCAAAGTTATATTACGTACAAGTTATTTTGGAAATTTATACATAAAATATAATTAATATGAAAACATACTGCAGTATAAAAACATGCTACTTTTTATAGGTATTATGAAAGCCCAAATATTTATATAATATGATTAATTAACAGTCCACAAGGACTGCTTTTTCAACAATAACAAACTATCAAAACCAAACAGCTCTAGTGCTTTATATCTCATTACATGAAATTTAAACTGGTAGAATTATCCACCAGAAATACCAGTCATTTTCATTGATTAATTCAGGTAACTTAAGAACATTCATTCTACTGTTTTTAGAGATTGTGAATCTAATTTTATTCCAAGTGTGCTCTGAGTTAAATTTTTGTAGCACATATGGAGAATTGCAAAATTTAGCTGATTTTATGAATGTTTGATTTGTAAATGCCAAACTCCTTGTGTTTGTTGTTATGATCTTCTTATCTTGCTGTTGTCTTCTAAAGATCTAAATACAGAACATAAAAATAGGATATATTCTATTATTCTATATAGGATATAGGATATATTCTATATTCTAATCTTCTCAAGAGTGATAACAGTGAATAGAAAATCATGCTTTACAGTGTGACCTATTCTACTTGTAGAATGTCATGTCTTCTGTAGTCAGTAACTTTCACAGTTATATCCATTATTTTTATAGGTCAATTTATAGAATTTTAGCAAAACTAAAACAAAACAAACATACAAACAAACAAACAAAAACCAGTTTCTTATATCTTTTTTGTTTTTGTTTTTTTTTTTCAATGAGTGACAAATGGTACCATATACATGAATGGCCCAGGAAAATGAGTTATTTTGAATTACATTACTCATACTTTTCTGTTGATGTTTCATGAAGAGCTTAGACTAGATGCTCTCTGTGGAGGCATGAGTACCTTCTCCACTGTGGTGGAAAATATGCAAGATCTGTTTTCTGGAATTAGACTCCTTTAAAATAACCTATCAGTACTGCAAACCAACAAAATATAAGAATGTTTAAGCCATATGCTGGAGTGTAAGAGTTTATGCAACAGTTTAAGAAAATAGGGAAATATTAAAATTTAAATTTAAAAATTAAAATAATGGCACAAGCTACTACAGAAATTATCAAGATTATCAAGAAAGCAAAAGGATTCTTTTTTTTTTTTTCATATGTCATAATCAAAATATTAGACTAGATATAGGTTGTTGGTTTCAGGACAGAGATAAATTTAATAGACTGTAATGATGCAGTTATGCTTGTTCCTAGTGTTAATTAATTGAAGATGTTCAATCTACTTGCCTATTCAGTTAAGAAGGTCATCTGAGTGATTAAGCTCTCCTATGTACTGACTTGTTTTTTCCAAATATTGTTGGATAAAACATGACCATGACCTTGAGTTACATGTTACACCTTTTGCGCTAAGGCAGTACAGCATGTTATGTACTTCACCCCTCTGGAGAAAAAGCATAACTTAATTATAATTGAGAGAATAACCTCTGAAATCTGTATTCTATTTTGTGTATTATTTAATAAATCAACAAAGTAAGTTTGGATTGGACTGTCAGTGAAAATTGATCCTAGAAACAAATGGAGTTACAAAATAATAATTATTATTATTGATAATAATAATAGTAATAAATCAAAACTGAATTTTTAATCTGGATCGAAAAGCAGAACAAAAATAGAAGACAATATGAGTCTATATATAAAATGCGTGTATATAAATACCAATGAAATCAAGTAAGCTACCTAAAATGTCTACCAGTGGTACTTTATTTTATGTATTTTTGTTATTGTTTAAACAATCTTTGTTAAATAAAGGATAGTATTGTTTCTCAGTTTACACAGAGTTTATAAATTTAGTAGGGTGAGGCACAGGTTTTCCACCTAGGTTACACTGAAGACTAAAACTATGAAAACATCCACTGTTTTCCAGGCCATGCAGTGCAGAAAGGATGATTTCTGTGCTAAGTTTAGTCTCCATTAGACTGACCTCTATTTGTGTAAGGTGTTAACAGCATCTCTTCCAAACTCAATGAGGGAAGGGAAGGGAAGGGAAGGGAAGGGAAGGGAAGGGAAGGGAAGGGAAGGGAAGGGAAGGGAAGGGAAGGGAAGGGAAGGGAAGGGAAGGGAAGGGAAGGGAAGGGAAGGGAAGGGAAGGGAAGGGAAGGGAAGGGAAGGGAAGGGAAGGGAAGGGAAGGGAAGGGAAGGGAAGGGAAGGGAAGGGAAGGGAATTCATACAATAATTCATTTTTTGTGCACCACAGAACATCATTGTACATTCTTTAGTACACCATCTGGAGATCGCCACTTGTAAAGTAGACACGAGACCTTACAGCAGTTTGCCCTCTAAACATGTGCAAGATTTTAGTAGTGACAGCAAAACAATCTGGGATATTTGTACAAAAATCTACTTTGCATTATATATTAGGTACAGCTGCATAGTGTGTGCCTATAACCAACAGCTGTTGCAAGTTTCATTGCTTATAAAGAAGTAGTGAGAGTATATGCTTCTACAACCATAATGGAAGTTCAAACTTTCATACCTTCTTCTTTGTATGGCAATTGTTAATAACACAGGTGCATCCTATGTGTTTATATTTGAAGTTTTAATCATGTTTTGAAGGAGAATGTTGCTGTTATAATATAGTAAGGTTCAAGTAGATCTGCTTAGAACTGTAGGGATGAACCCATATTTACGTGTTATGGTTTTGGCTGGGATAGAACTGATTTTCTTCGTAGAGGCCCATGTGATGCTGTGTATCAGATTTTTGATGAAAATACTGGTGATAACACACCAATGTTTTTGATGTTGCAGAGCAGTGCTCACACAGAGCCAAAGACTTTAGTTTCTTGTGCTGCCCTGCCAGCAAGGAGGCTAGGGGTGCACCAGGAGCTGTGAGGGGACACAGCCAGGACAGCTGAACAGGAGTGACAGAAAAGATATTCAATACCATTAGGTGTCATGTTCAGTAACAAAAACTGAGGTATAAAAAGAGGAAGAGGCAAATGTTCAGAGTAATGACATTTGTCTTCCCAAGAAGCTGTTATGCGTGATGAACCCTGTTTTCCTGGAAGTGGCTGAACATCTGTCTGAGGATGGGAAGTAGCAAATTCATTTCTTTTTTCACTTTTATTTTATCTAGAAAAGTGGCTTTATCTCAACTCAGAAGTTCTTGCATTTTTACCTTTCCAGTTCTTTCCCCCTTCCCATCTGGGAAAAATGAGTGAGTGGCTGTATGGTGATGAGTTTCCTGCTAAACCACAACATTTTGTTTATTTTAATGCCCAGTTAGGAAATCAAACTATATATGATATAATTTAAGATTTCTTTGTATGTAAGTAAACTTAGTCCAAATTTTATGTATTTCTGTGTAATTACTACTAACAAAAGGCTTAGAAAAATAGAGGATAGAAAGATACCCATTCATAAATATTTAATAAAAGTATGTTTTCTGTCTGTTGGATAATTCACTGATGGCTGGACTAGTTTTCTCATGCCCTGAAACCAAGGCAGTCTTGGAAGCCTAATTCTATCTTCAGTCTTGCTGAATTTTGGAATCTGGCTTTACAGCACATAGACAAGATTATTCAGACTAGATTATCTATGGTTATCAGGGCTTCGAGCAATATTGCTATACTTTTTTATTGAAAAGTAATCATATCCCTTTCTCTTTTTTGATTTCCTTACCAAACAGATGGTGCTGATGCCTGACAGTGTCCTAAAATTCTGTAACTTTGTAACTAGTTCTACATTTCTACTAGTTCACATTCAGATAAATTTCAGTTTAGCTCTTTGCCCTTTATTTCAGTGCATATTCCATGTATCCCTAACGTTCAGCTTATAAATCATGCCTTTTGGTATTTTTATTTGTTTTGTTTTGCTTACGTACATACATTCTGAAAACTCCTAAATTAATGTAGCCATAAAACTTAGAGAAAAAAATGTCAGCTAGAACTTATTTTCCTGTGTGGAATAAAAAGGAAACCTATAATAAACTCTCTATATTAGAGAGGCTGGTGCTCAGTCATGATCCCCTGAGTTATATTGCCCCATATAAAAACATGAGATAGTGACAAAAGGGAAGGACTTTAGCCACCTTGATATTCAATGATTGTGCTAACTGCTTTTGTGGAATTGCAGTGTTCTTCAGTGTGTTACCTTTATCACACTGAGACCTGCATAAAAATGAAAAGTCATACTCCAATACACTTCTAGTCAGTCATACAGTTTATTTTCTTGTCCCCTGATAGAGTTCACAAATTTAATAACTGTCCTTTATCCTTGTCTCAATTCTCTTTCAGCTTTCTGTTCAGCTTTCCTTCTCTCCTGACTTGCAGTATATGCTTCGCCTTCCTATAGCAATCATAATAGAAATAGAAGAAAAGGGTGATATCAACTACCATTTAGAAGTGCATAAAGGGTGATCAGACCACTTGAATGGTGAAAGAAAAACACGTTCATTTCTATCCTGGTGCATGCAGCTTAACCTACTTAGATATTTGCTGTCTGAATTAATTGGGTAGTTTAAATTGAAAAGTTCATTAAGACTCTTATTACCTGTACTTCACATTTTGTGTGGAAAAAAGTAATTTATTTCTATTAAAAATAATAGGATTATTTTAAAGAAACTGCTGATAGCATCAGAATGATTTTTCATCTGAATAATATGTATAATTATGATTTTTTGTCTTTTTGCTTTTGTTTCTTTCACTATAATTAAGAATGATTCTGTAGGTCCTCACATGATTTCTAAATGACACCTAAAATATCATTAATACTGGCATCTATTTCTTCCATAAATGAGAATAAAACTGAATTCACATGTTTTGTGAATTAAAAGTACTAAAAAATATCACTAAAACCACCAGATGCTATGTCAGATACGTGCTTCTATGGAGATATAAGCAACTAGTAAGAGCAAAGTCCTCAGTTTTTAAAGTGCTGAGCAACAGTGGTATTTGAAACAACAGCTAGTTGCTTTACATCTGAGAAGTCTCAGCTTAGATTATCACTAAGCAACATAGTTTTGTACATGTAACATTAATATGGCTTCAATCCAAAGCCATTTTAAATTAATGTAAATTTGCTATTGACTTTTTTTTTCACCTCTAAAATAGAGAAATCTTTTATCTCTATGAATTTTACGAGAAGGGTGCATGATGGAAGCATGGGTAAATATAAATCTTAGTGAATATGGCCAAGTGAAATATTTTATCTTTTATCTGAGGATAAAAGGAAGGAAAGATGGAAATGAATCAAAAGACACAGTGCTGTCTTGAACACAAGGGAAATTCTTAAGAAAACTGACTTACCTCACTAAAGTGAGTATATCAGTGTTTTGGTTGTTGAAAGGGATACCAGTTTTTATAGTTAGAGCAGAAAGTAATATGTAAATTTACGCAAAAACTGAGTTGAGTTTATGGTTTGGCAGGAAAGATGAAATAAACCAGACAATATAAACAACATGAAGAGAGAAGAGGAATGCACACTACAAAGCAGACCTTTATTTCAGGCTTGAGTTGAATATGTTTCATCCTAGTGGTCTCATCAATGTCTGGTGACCACTACAGGAAGATTGTGTCTGAGAATGTCAAATATAATCTGATAGTATAAAAGGTAGCTCTCTTACCTGTCAATGTAGACTTTGTTTTAAATTTCTGGTCCAGTGAAAAATACTATAAAGATTTAGAAGGAGTTGCTAAGTTTTTGAAATTTCAGGACCACATGTTAAACACTTATTTCTTTCCATGTTGTAAAAACCTGTTATTTTATTGGCATAATAGGAATTATGTCAATATATTAATAATAATTTTCTATCTTTTTCTCTGACAAAACTTTTTATAATGTAATATAATAGTGTCAAAGTGTCAATGTGTCACATACTGTACAGAAAAACTGACCAGAATGTTATAAGAATTCCCCTCCCCCCCCAAAAAAATGCCAATTAACTTGCTGTTATACCCGAAATTTTTTTACATCCAGGTAACCATCAATTTAAGAGACTGATTGCCATTACAATTATTTTTTTATTCTTTCCTTTTCTTAACATATGTTCACAGGAAGCAGGATAATACTCTTATTCTAGGTAGCATTCAAATTCCGAGACTGGATACACTTGGCGCAAACTCACCGCTTTAACAGATTGGATTTTGTGTTCATTTTGATTCTTCTTAGAGTGCTGACACAAAAAGAGGAGCATCATGAAATTGTAAAATGACTCAGAATGAACCCATTCACATGACAAACTTCACAAATCATGCAGAACAATTATTCTGAGGGAAAGAAAAATAGAAACAGCAGTAGCCTGCTGCAGGGCAGAGGTAGATTTCTAATTAATGTGTTCCACATAGTTTTCAGAAGACTTGGCTTTGATTCATACTCTGTCACAAATTTTCTCTGTGACTTCAGGCAAGTTGTTTAATTTTTTCTATGCTTCCTTCATCTTCCTGTAAAATAGGGATATGTTATTTTGGTTGGTTGCTTTGTTTTCTTTTGTTTTTGTCCACCATTGTTTGTTTAAATTGTTGCATAGATTTAGGCATAGACTGTTTAGAATGTGTACGGTATCTTACAAGAAAGGGCTCTGACTTAAGGTGAGATCCAAACCAGTTAAACAGTAATTTGTCCAAACTTAATGTTATTACAGAAATAATAATGTAACATAACATAACATAACATAACATAACATAACATAACATAACATAACATAACATAACATAACATAATATTACATAATATATGGATACTAAAAGATAGATAACCACAATGGGCATCAGGCCATATATTTTGCTCATAAATTACTACATATAGAAAATGAAATAAAACTAATATATTATTATAATATACTCTGTACAGCTTTGTGAGTGGAATCTCACAGCATCCCATGGAATGGGTGTGACCCATGCTAACTGAGCAAACTAACTCCCTGGCCCATAAAAGTACCAATATCTCACTACAATAATATTTAAATAAGAGGAAAAATGAATTAGACAACATAGCATTTCTAGCATTTCCACAGCTAGCAAACATCTCCTTGATAATTATCTTAGGTTATACATTGTTGACATTATCTTCAAGAAACAAAAAGGCAACAAAAAGCAAATATCACAAAGAGTACAAATATAAAATAAATAGGATACCTTGGATCACAATACTTACTGAAAATATTTATTCATTTCTTAAAATGTTTGGATAAAGTATGCATACAATTATCTCATTAGGTTAGCAGTCTGTTCTTATTAATCGAATAAAAAATAACATTAAAATTACTAGATTTCATCAATTTCTTCCTGGTTTATAATTTGACATATAACCAGTAAGACATTAGTAGAAGTGCTTCGTTAGATCTTAGTGGCTTTTATATGGTACTATAAAAGTGAAACTTCTTTACAATGTATTGAACTGTGTAAAGTAGCTGTAGTCAATTCCATACATATGTTTTTGTACACAAGCATAAGTTGTTTGGGTTAGAAAAACTTTTATCTCTTAAAGTTGTGTACTCAGATGTACATACATTTGGATTTTTGCATATGTTATATCTTATTTTGCTAGAATATGTTATATCCGATTTTGTTGATGGGCAACTGCAAGCAAAGTTTAACTAAAATTGTCACTTTCAACACAACCAGCAACAATAGCGAGAATAACAGTGTAAATTTAAATTGAGATAGTAAATGCAAAATTGTAAGAACAGTTAAACAGCTTCAACAGGGAGTGTTACTAATTTATCTTATCTATCTCCCAATACATTTCCAAAAGTTTAAAAAGCGGCTAGTGAATGCTGACAAGTTTATAAAGGTTGAGGGTTTGTCTCAATCTACTTTAATGTGATGCATGATCAAATTTCAGAGCAATATGGGACTTTTCAATGAAATGAATGACTGAAGCGTCCTAATGATCCTGCTTAGATTTATTAACTGTCTTTTCAAAACAAACATTAATATCTGTATGTGGTACATAACATATCTTAATTATACTGTAGGTCAAACAAAAATTTTACAGACAAGTGAAAAAAATTAAATTAAAATACTAGATACCTATGTCAATAACTGTTTCAAACAAACATCTTCATGAGGGATTCTTACTGAGATAACAGTCTCCAATGAAGAATAAACAAACATTCTAACAAACTCTGAACAGTACTATAACTCCAAATTTATATATTTATTCATTTTTTGTTATTCAGCTGTTGCATCCATGGATTTTGATTAACTTAGTTTAGAAAGCTTTAATCTGTAATGATTATATATCTTCTTCTGAGAAAAGGGTTTAAAAAAAAAAAAAAGAGAGAGAGAGAGGGAAAAAAAAAAAAAAAAAAAAAAAACCAGCATCATCTTGAGCCCTTACTAAACTCGTCGATTTGAAATAATTAGTGGTGTTTAACGATGAAGAGGATAGGGGTCAGGACCCAAAAATACTATTGTGGTGAAAGATATTTTTTCCCTTCACCTCTGCTTATCAAAATGTATGAATATACCACTTATGAAGAAATATATTTTTATTATATTTATTATATTTATCTGACTATGTGCTGAAAACATTTATATTTTTAACGTGAATTTGTATATTACTTTGAGCATATGTTGTATTTCCTATTTGCACTAGAGATTCTTGTGATACTAGTTTCTCATAATTTATATGCCAAACACACCTGAAGATGATTTTCACAGATGGAAGTACAAGGCTAGAAAATCTATATTTTAATCAAACAATACAAAGTTAATCATATTTATGTAATACATTTGGGTGAAAATATTGGCACAGCAACATCATAATGTAAAACTTTCACCATGTTGGTGAGTGATTTTAACTTCTATCACATCAGCTATTAGAAAGATTATTTCAGTTAGAAGAAAGAATGAAAAGGGAAATATGCCATCTAGCATCTACAGTACAAATAAAGAAATGTGTTTTCAATCATTTTCACTGATTTTCTATATGGCCTTGAACAAGATAGCTAAAGGATTTTTTTCTTTTACAGATGTCAAAATGGAAAGATGAAATGGACAGTAAAATGTCTTTTCACTTGAAATATATTGAAAATAATCCTTACTCAGAAAAGGTTTGGGTATGAGTAATAGACATTTATCAGTGGAATAACATTCAGTTAAAACAGTCTCCAAAGCATGTTACAATCTAGATTGTGTTTCATATACATATTACTTAAATCTATGGAACTATATGCCTACAGCTCTCAAGGAATGTGTACCTGGCAGTGTAGTATTATAGAGAGACTCCTGAGCTAGCTTGCTAAAAGTGACAACAGAATCAGCATTATGCAGCAATCCCCCAAGGTGAATATATAACTCTGCTTCTAAGCAGACTTTATTCACTAGTCTATGATATTATGTAGTCTTGCAGTCTGCTCTGCAGGGCAGCTAGGCCATTAGTGGCAGTCAGACCAGAGGTGCCCCCCCTCAGTCAGGGAGCTATTTCAGCTTCCCCTGTCCTGTCTTATCAGCTAAGACAAATTCTTGTTCTGTAGATCTTGGAGCCCAAATGTGACAGCTATTTCTCTGATTTTTCTACAACAACATTACTTCCTGGATAAGTACAATGAACATGCAAATTACAGATTTTTCATCCAAAGTGGATGAAATACATTTCTGGACATTTTAACATTTGTACAGCTCTGAGAAACTTGAAACTTATAGCTGAAACAGTCATTACTGTATCTCATAATGATCATAGGAGCTAAAGACTGAAAAGCCTCATCACACCTGCAGTCTACTCTTCTAGCACTATAGCATCTTATAGAAAATAGTCCAGTCCCATCTCTAGAGCAGGTACTTTCTATCTCCTAGGTGTTAAAGAAGAACGTTGCTGAAAGGAAAACTCTCTAGTTCATGGTTCAGACAGGAGTGAGTGTAAGGTTCAGTCTTGCTGCAAGTTTGAACTTGCAGAGCTTTCAGCCTAGTTGAAAGGCAAGAGCCCTTTCTTTCACTACTCAGCCTAACTGTCACATTTCCCCATAATCACATAATAAATTTCTCTCAATACTGCAAGTCTTTTAGAAAAGTGCATGGTGGTATCCAACCACAAATTACTGGATAGTCTCTTTGAAAGAATTACATTCCTGCAGTATAAAAGAATCAGCACAATACAGGTCAAGATGGAAGATAGTAAGTTCCTCTACAGATACTACTGAAGAATAGTATAGTCAAGCTTAAATAGCATAACATACAGAGAACAGAAATAAAATATAAACCCATTTCATATACATTACATACATGTATGCTTGATTCTACAGAGGATGTTGCAGAGTGATTGTGATGTAATATGTTCTAATATTAATATAAAGCAACTAGCTAATATTATAAAATTGCAAGAATAATGTTTCATTTTAAATGCTCTAAGTAATTGCTACATTTCAATGTAGCAATTTAGATACAGGCACTCACGATGGCTTTCAGCACAGGATATATTCTAATAGCAGATTTCAGAATGGATAAAAATCTTCTGCAACATACATGCATGCACACATGGAAAACTAAGCTCTTCATCCCATTTGACGTGCAAATCCTGAAAATCTGTCTTTGTGTAGTAATGACTCCACAGGCATTTAATAAGATAGAACTAATCAATTTGCTTCAAATATATTGATGCCAGGCAATTGACAAGATCCCGTAATTCACTGACAGCAGCTTATAATGTTTATACTTTAATGTTCTGTTTAATATTGCTCTGCCACACTCCAGGACAGTGAATATGGCTGTGAACAGTTTGTAGAAATTTACACACCCTTTACAAAAAAATAAAGTAGTACAAGATTTAAACATGTTTGCTGTGCATAACATGAGGAAAACAACAGCTGTAGCAACTCAGCATCTCATACAGTAGAAGATGCCTGTGACAACATTATTTAATGGAGTGTTTTGTTTTTCAGAGCTATCAGACTTTGAAAGGAAGACTAAACTGACAGAAAACAACAATTAAAATAGTAACTGTTGCAGGCTTAGTTCCTGCAACATTTCATTTTTGTTTTTGTTTCTTGGACTTAATGTTATAGCTTTTCAGCAGTCTCTGATTGGAGAATAAGATGAGGAAGTAACCAATTTTGGCCTAAAAAGGCCAAAATTCAGCACAGTGTTGTGAATGAGTACACAAAGCTACCCTGGTGACCAGCTGACATATAGCTAGCTGTCATGCAAGTTACCTCATGGTAGGTCATTCTAAAGCTTTACATACCGAGACAAAGAATATTTACTGATTATTCAAATGTCTGGCATTTCTTGGCTAGGAAACTATACCACTGATCATTCACAATATCCATCATCTGTCCTTAATATCCTGTTCAGATAAACAAGTTTTTCTTACCACTGAAATCTCCAAACGTACAACTTTGAAGTAGCCTATCAGAGGATGATTTTCTTAAACTTAGTGCAGATATCTGCAACTGAAAATAATCTTGTATTGTGACTATTACTTAACTAAATCATGATCATTTCTTGAATAAACTGTATCTTCTAGGAAGGCAAACAGGTTAAATTTGAATTTAGAAAGACAGAAAGAATCTGACACACCTCTTGGTAGTTTGTTCCAGTGGTTCCTGACTGATGTAGGTCTGCTAAATTTCTTTTTAATTTCACTTGTTTCAGTTTTTAGTTACTAGATCTTGTTTTGCACTTCTCTGCAAGGTTTATTAAGTGTTGCTCCAAGTCACTTCCAAATCTTCATCTTGATAAAATAAAAAGATTGATACTTTAAGTCACACCGATAAGATATTTAGTCTCCCTTTGAGAAAGTTTTGTGTTTTCCTCACTTCAGTTTTCCAACATCCTTCAAACAGCATGTACATAAAAATATTTTGGACTATTCCAGTGTGTGATATGACAAGATAAAGGTACTTGTTCACTTCTCGCTCACTGGTCCCCCATTTTTTTGATTTCCTTAGCATATAAAAACTCATGTCAAAATTTCAGAACAATATTGAAATTTAGTCTTCCTGAAGGACAGCATAACACTAAGGACAGAGGAAGCTGTGCTATATCAGCTGCAGCAAAAATATCCTTAAACAGCTTAGAAAACTTTTTGTCAGTAACTTCTAGAGAAATATCAGCTATGCAGCATATGGCACAGTGATATACAGAGAAGAAAATTTGTGATTGAAGAGATGACATTAAAGTACATATTTTAAGGCAAGTGCCATGGGATATATAGATATCAGTAGGAAAGCCTCCCATTGATTTACTGTGCTTTGGATTAGAGCTTTTATACATACACAACAAAGAAGGCAACTAGTTTTGAGGTCTTGGCTAAAACTCTCAGTCTTCAGAAGCTGGATGGAACTCATCCGACTCAGTCTACAACTTCCTCGTAAGGGGGTGTCGAGAGGCAGGAGACCTTTTCTCCATTAACCCCAGTGACAGGACCTGCGGGAACGGGATTAAGCTGAGGCAGGGGAAATTTAGGCTTGACGTCAGGAGGGGGTTCTTTACAGAGAGGGTGGTTGCACACTGGAACAGGCTCCCCAGGGAAGTGGTCACTGCACCGAGCCTGTCTGAATTTAAGAAGAGATTGGACTGTGCACTTAGTCACATGGTCTGAACTGTTGGGTAGACCTGTGCGGTGTCAAGAGTTGAACTTGATGATCCTTAAGGGTCCCTTCCAACTCAGGATATTCTATGATTCTATGATTCTATGATTCATTTATCTATCTCTATTCCATTATCTATGGCATAAATGAGCACTTAAAAAAAAAAAAAAAAGGAAAAGATCACTTAGTGCTGTTTCTAGCACCACAAGAGAGTGTCAGATTCACAGTCTTCTGATTTAAACTTTTTAATGAAGAGATGCTCCTTCTTTAACAGTATTGTCTCGCTTGAAAAATGAATACTTTCCTCTCAAAATGAATTCTTTTAAAACATCAGCCTCCTTGGATATTAAAAGTGAAGCACACATAGAAAACAGCTGCACACAAGAAAGAAAAAAAATAAAAAAAAAAATAAGATAAGACAAATGCTTTTGGAATGATCTGTGTGGAGAGAAGGAAAGCAGTTTTACTATTGTTAGCATATCTACTTGCTCAGTTCAAGAGAGGCTATGCCATTTTGCGTAAGCCATTAAAACAGTGCACTTTCATGTATAATTATTGGTGAGTATACACAGCAATACATCTTCTTGTATCGTGTCATCTTGTCATCTACATTTGGTTCACATTTAGACTTGTCTGTAAATGATTTACTTTCAGAGTCATCAAAATGCTTTGCCACTGTTCCGCATAAATCTCATCAATAGCAGATGAAATATCAATGGACTCTGCTAAATGGTCTGTACTAGCCTCTTTACATTCAATATAAAAACAGCAAGCATAACTATCAGAATGTGCCACATACAATACAATCAAAAGATTTGTCATATTGTAAATATTCTGCTGAAAACAGGTAGGGAGGGTAAGCCCATCCCTGAGTAATGAGTCTGATCCATCTAAGTTACCTAATCAAGACCTCTTAGGCTTATTAAAAAGAAAAGTGAAGTTTCTAGTGTCTAAATTACTTTCTGTGTGAACTGAGCAGGTGGATTCAGACCAGTTCTAATTAAACAGAAGAATTTGTTTAAATTATCTGTATTGGAAAAGTGTTTCTTACTAGATCAGCACAGAAGACCAGGGCAGAATGAAAGAACTGACTTCTTAACAAAACTCTCTTTACTAGGCTCTTGAGCAAGCTGATTGATGCATTCATCACCACTAATGGGACTAGACTGAGATTTCACCTAATTTCAGTTTGGCATAAGACCTAGTCAGAAAGAAGATGATGTTTATATATATATATAATTTTTCAATTAGGAATGCTATTCCACTGCTTAACTATTTTTCTCAAAAAGACTTAAACAAGGAATAAATTCACTACTGAAAAAAAAAAAAAAAAAAAAAAAAAAGAAAACAAAAACAAACAAACAAACAAACAAAAAGTAATAACCAGTCCAGTGGTTTCAGACTCTTAGAACTGTGTATTACTTACAGCCATTTTCTCTCTTTGTTTTTCAACACGAGCAGTACCACCTACTGCTGTGTTCGCATGCCGACTTTGGCTGATCTGTAAGAAATGCAGCTGAGAAAAGGCAAATGTGAAGTCAGTGAAGGAATGTTTCTGAGAAGCTAATATCCATATATCATTGTCAATTATTTGTATCTCTTTACATCTTCAGTTGTAAGGTTCTTGGAGAAATCGATGAACTAGAGTCAGACCTTTTCTGACTGGGAATAATTTGCAATTTATTTTACCTTCCAAAAGCTGGGGGTATACCCAAGGAGAAGAAAAACAAGGAGGTATTTTTGTTTCTTATATTTGCAATTCCATATTTTTGCTTCTTATCTGTGTTCACAAATCACTAAGTAGTGTTTTGTCTTTGACTGTTAACTCACTATGGCAACATGTATAAATTATACATAGCTATCCCACAGATGTAACATCCACAGGTAGGGAATTTTAACACTTATTGAGGTTATAATGATCTCCTTTGTGTCTAATCCAATTTTACTTAGAGCTGAAGTAAAGTTTTTTCAGTATTTCAGCAATTCTGTGTTATAACCTTCATCCTTCACTGCACACACATTTATCCTACCTTCTGAAACTATAAACCTTGTGGAAAGAGCATGGTGGTAAACTGAACAATGAGTACACATTTTACTTTTTTTTCTGTCAAAAATTTTATTGGGCATAGAGCTACTGATCTTTTAGTCTTTTGGTTTAAAAGTTTCTCTTTAAAAAAGCTCAGTCAGAAAAATGTCAACAGGCAAATACTAATCCTTCCATTTAGTCATTTGTCCTTATACATTTAAGAACATAACTTTAAAACACATTTCAAAATAAAAGTTTGCTTTAAAAAAAAAAAACTAAATGTTTGTAGCTGCATTGTGCACAATGATTTCAACTAAATGTTATTAAGATAATGTGGTTAAGACTTTTATATGTTAATTTTATTTTGTTGTACCATCAAAATGGATAATAAAAGAAGATATTTTTTATTCAGATGTCAGTCCAGCTACGAGTTCAAAACAGAAGTCCTTCCCCTCTTTAAAAGCATCATGGGTGCAGTAACTAAACTTACAAGTTATAAAGTTAGATGACACGTCTTGTTTGGAAATTATTTAAAGCATTATTTGCATGGTTGGTTACTTGTTTTCTCCTCTTGGAATTGGTCTGCCAGACTGAGAAGGATTAAGACTATTATAGGTACTTGTAAAGCTGGATTTGCATTACTATAGAAGATGTAGCAGTGGATGGCAGACAGCCAGGCACAACATAAAAATGTATGTGATGCACAGTATGATGCACAGTATGATATGATGCACAGTAGTACGTGAAAAAAATGCACAGCTATAGCTGTATTCTTCACTGCTGCTGCTGAGAGTCACTCTCCTGTGACATATAATGTTTCCACCATTTAGAAAAGCAGAAGTTATTCTCAATGTGATTATTAAATGGGGCAGAGTAACTATTAAACTAGACTAACTATCAAAAGACTAACTGTACACTTGTTTGTCTCTGAAGTCCTTTTCATGTGTTGGTACTAGCACAATACTGTTTATTATAGGCAATTCATTTATGAAGAAAGTTCACAACCTAAAACATAATCCCCAACATTCTCACTTCTGTATTTGAGAGAGAGAGAGAAAGAGAGACAGGAATAAAACAACAACAAGTACAACAACATACTAAGAACTCAGATGGTTAGTATATTTTTTTTTTCTTAACCTAACCATACTTTTGAAGCAGGTGGCTCATTTTACGGTCTCTTTTTCATGGCTTTTTCACTGCATATTTGTTGCCACAGCTACATTTTTCATGAAAATGGATAACATTGAATTTGAAAGTGTTATTAATCTTCAATTTATTTGCCTCAGATCATATCACGTATGCTTTCTTTCCACATTCTGAATAATAGGTAGAAAACTACAAATTCTTTTCCATCTCTGTAAGTACTGATAGAACTATAGCTACAGCAGACACTGATCGGTTTGAGTAACAGAAGTGGATCTGAACATTTTATGTATCTTCATAAATTTTAGATGTTTTGTTGGATTGTGCAGTTTATGGAAAAGAAAGAAAGGAAAAGGATAAAATTAATCTGCAGTGATTGTTCTGTATTTGAGAGAGAGAGAGAAAGAGAGACAGGAATAAAACAACAACAAGAACAACAACATACTAAGAACTCAGATGGTTAGTATATTTTTTTTTGTTATTTCCATCCTAGGGCCTGTTTCTGAGCTCCATCCATCTCTGCTTACACACATTCTCAGATATTAATGACAACTTTATCCAAAAGTCACTTACGTCAAAGAAAAAGTTCAAGTGCCTGTTTCAGGTTATTTTCACTTTCACTCAATGTCTAATCCAATTAGTAATATGATGCTGATTAAACTCAGAATTTTAACTACATTCTAAATCATTTTCTAATATAAATCATTTTAATATATAATATAAATATATAACATAAATCATATTATAAATCATTTTAACTATGATTTTTTACTACTTTTTAGAGTATCTTTGGATACTCTAAAACCAGAGAAATGAAATATTTATTTAGTAAGTAATAGATGTGAATACTCTTAAGGTCATAAGAACATTCTGAATGACATTCCTATGCACTGGACAGTTTTTCAGTCATATATCATCCCTTTTCACATAAAAAGTGTGGAATTGATAAATACTTAACTCAGAAAGATGCATAGGATCCTGGGCCTTGTGGGTTTCAAGACAAATATTTCTCCTAGATGTTTTCAAATTCCTGATTTACCAAGAGACAGCTCAGCCTGTTTGCATGTGAGAATAGAGGTTGTTTTTCCTTAATCTTACTAACAGGATATATTGTGCCTAGAGTGGCACTATCATTTCTGCTAAGAACAGTGAACATTGCAGTGCTTACCTCTGCAGTGAATGAGTCCTTTCTTCTTTCACAGAATCACACAGAATCACAGAATTTCTAGGTTGGAAGAGACCTCAAGATCATCGAGTCCAACCTCTGACCTAACGCTAGCAGTCCCCACTAAACCATATCCCTAAGCTCTACATCTAAACATCTTTTGAAGACTTCCAGGGATGGTGACTCCACCACTTCCCTGGGCAGCCTGTTCCAATGCCTCACAACCCTTTCAGTAAAGAAGTTCTTCCTAACATCTAACCTAAAACTCCCCTGGCTCAGCTTAAGCCCATTCCCCCTCGTCCTGTCACCAGGCACGTGGTTTCTAACACTAAAGTACTTAAATGAACTTTGAAAGTAGTTTCAGTGCCTTAAGAATTATCCCTCTCTTTACACTTCATGTCCTACCTTTTGACATACAAACAAACAAAAATAGGAATTGTTGTCAATAAAAATTCATGAAGTAATATTAAGTCTGATCCAAATGCCTCAAATGCCTACAGTCAGGTACTGGAGTGCAAAGGGTTTTTTTGTTTGTTTTATTTATTTATTTATTTAAACACTTATGATATTTTGAAAACAAAATATGTAAGTAGCTTGAGAGAAATTGTGTTTTAATCAGACTTGTTTTGAAAAAAAAAAAAAAAATAAAGTGTAAATACTTTCAAGAACTCCACCCTTAATCTTTAATTTATGTTTTTTTGTTTGTTTGTTTTCTTTTCTTTTCTTTTCCCCTGACACTCTTATTGTTTACTGAAAAGGACAGTGAGTCCTTTAATATTACAAAGGCTGGTAGCATAAAGTTTCTACCTTTGGCCTTCTCTTGTGTTTCATGCTGACCCTCTTGTGTGGAGCTAGTATCAAAAAACGCAGCTTTGATAGCAGTGTTTACATGAATGTTTGATAAGCATCTGCCAGCCCTTAGCACTCTACAAGGCTGTGTAACACAAAAGACATCCAGGGAACCCTGGAGCTTTTGCCACCTGAAAGCATAATCTGTGTGTTTTCTGAATTTCAAATGAGCACAGAGATTGTTCTTTTGTAACTTGAATGTAATTTATGTATTATTTACTTTAAGAATATATTAATCAGAAAAGGCATTCTTGCTTCTTAAAAAATGCAGCTTTGAGGAGCAAGGTCAAGATGTCTTTTATTGCATACTTATCTCACTAAATTGTCTGTGATCCCAATGGATAAAAAACACAGACAGATAAAATTGAATAGTTGACAAGACTGACTACATCAGAATAGTGAGCAATTACTTGCAAACATTTTGATTTCTGATTAGATTTTTCATTTTAGCTGTGTTCTCAAATCTCTTGATTTGCTTCCTAAGGAAATTGTAAGAAGTAAAGTTTTTGTTTTACTTATGTTAAAAAAGTCTCTAAAGCCTAGTAGTTGAGTTGTCTCCTGGTCCATGGGCATGAATACTACTTCCAGTTCTACTAGTAATCAGCTACGTGACCTTGAATATGGTGAATGTTTTTTACAGTCTTTTGCTCATGTTGCACTGGCCCAAATCATTTAGACATAATCTAGTTTGGAATCCAAAAGCTGAGTATCCAGTTTCTCATAATATTCCCTGCCATTCTCAAACCACTGCTGTACATTCAGATGCTGGTTAGGAAATGACATGCAACGAACTAGAAGAACAAGGTCACATCTGTTTATTACAAAGTATGCCAATTGTATACATGTTTAGTGCTTAGCTCTGTGCTTAGTATATTAAGATGTCCAAAACTGACAAGATCATTATGGAATAATAATAATTTATACATTAGGAGAGCTCTAGAGATAAGGCAAAGTAAACAAGTGTTCAGGTGAAAGACTGCTAAGGGCATCAGATTTCTTTTTTGATGCTGCTAGACATTAGGATTGGCTTTTGCAACAATGCGATCAACCTCCCACCTCCTCCCCCCCAAATAAACAAACAAATTTCAAGTATTCAGCTTTCAAGATCCAAGACAGAGGGATAAATTAATTTCTTGGACATTTTTGTATGTATACTTCAGTTCTTCAGGAGACAACATTGGTACTGACTTTGCTTTTATTTGTTTATTTATTTATTTATTTATTTTACTGTGAACATAATTCAACACATTGTCAGTTATTAAGACAAGCAATCTGAAATTGAAAGGTTAGCCTCCTTTTTCCCAAGTACAGGAAAGGTCAAGGAAAGGTACAAGGCAAGGAAAGGTCAGCTAGTACTTGCACAAGTCAGCAAAGGGGATGGAAGGGAGACTTAAAATGAAATGGCAAAATAGCATTTGCAAGATCATAGATATCCAGCTCCAGAACAAAAGTTCCTGATATTATCATAGATGTAATACATCACCTATTTTTAAGACCTTATGTCTTCAGAAATGAAAAATTACTTCTGCTCCTGTGTGTTAATGAATATATTCTAGGAAATTCTTTTGTCTGTTTTATGAAAGAAGAGCAAAATAAATTAGCAGCTTTGCCAAGCATCAGTTGGCTCATTTGTACTGTTCCCTCTCTATGTGCTGTAACCTAGATTAATGTAATCATGCAAAAATGGATGGAAATCCACTTGTGCCAATTAGAGAATAAACTTCCTAAATACAAAAGGGAGAGAGAATGAAAAAGCTACCTAATATTAATGAGCATTTAAAAATTCCACTCAGTGCTTGAGGTGCCATTGATTAGCCTGCCTAGCAAGCAGTTCTTTAGTGCTCCCAGTTTGAAGCCAATTGTTGTTGTGTTTTGTTTTGTATTTTTTTTCTTTCAGACCAGGACTTTATATGCTCAATTCTGCTCTCATTTATGCTTGTATATATTAGGGGTAACTCTGCTATCTTCAAAGGCATTATTCAATTCACACCAGTGTAACTGAGATTAAAATTTGCCCCTCAGAATTGTATAAAAAGGTTGAAAGGTTTAGGGAATTTCTATATGCTGTGTGAATCAATTCTAGAAAAAACATGTTTTTAAGACAGTGTTAGTTCCTTATACTGTTAGAAACAGTTCTTTGTTGTCTTTAAAACTTATTTTAAGTTGATCACAGATTTTTAAATTGGCACATGTGCTTGTCAAAATATGCTGCTCTAAAATTATTATTCTTCGAAGAGTGTTTCCCCAGATATCATAATCAATTAAAAACATGTGAATTTACACTCCCCAAGGCTATATATCTATATTTAATCTTTTCAATACTTTCTAACACTATTAGTAATTTTCCTCTGAACAGTAGAATAAATACAGAAAAACCTGGCAGCAGATTTCAAGTAGTCTGTAATGCTTTTACTCAAACAAACAAGGAAATTGCTAATTAATATTTTCCATTTTTGTGCACAAGCTGTGAAATTGCACAACTAACTGAAACTAATGAAACACATTAGAAACTCTCAGTCTTGAGGGGAATGAAATGCACAAACATTTAGTACCTCTAAGTCTCAAGTATGTAATTTTCACTAACAATAAATTTATCAGAGTCACAAATATCCAGATATACATTTGTAATATAAGTTGCAGTTACAAAAATACAAGTGTACATTTTGCTGGTAGACTTGAAAATTGAGTCTTTAAGGAAAGTGATGCTCAATATATGCAAATATACAATTGTAGGATGCCCACTAATGGAATACCAGTTTGCATACACTAATAGGACCTTGTTTTCAGTAGCTTTTCTCTTTACCAGACTTGTTTTAATAGAAACTTCTTCCATGAACAACTTGATAAAAACTCAACAGATATTGGGAATGCCATATTTAGAGTGTAATCTGTACTGGACTGTAGAAAATCTAAGCATATTTGCATAGGGCTAAGAAGATGCTCCTTGCAACTGCTGTTTCTTTCTGATGAAGAATGTTGTAGCTGTATCTACATTAGAGTCATGCAGGGAACATTACCAACCATTGGAACATAATCATCCACACTGTTAAAAAGTCTCTAGTGCAGTTCTGGCTTTGGGTCCAATATGACTCTCCCAGACAATTGTCATGCACAGTTGGGAGCTACAACAGGCCAAGGACTGCTCCTATTGGACAGTTTGGATGATGTCACCATAGTTGGAAGGGGAGTGCAATAGTATGTACGTGGAATGCTCCATTCCAGCTGGCCTCCATGCCAAGAAGGGTCCTAGGAATGTTTAATTTATGAGCACAGATGTAGACTATAGTGCCAAGAGGAGGAATTGAAAACAGCTATCCCATGCTTTCAGTGCCCAGCTGCCAACCATGGGTAGTACAGAGTGGCAAGAAATTGCCAAAGAACAAGGAAGCAAAGTCTGAGACAGATGCTCTGCTTCTGGGGTTGTTCATGGAGGGAAATAATAGGATTTTTAGGTCTGGTATCTTTTTTAGGTAAAGAACAGAAGCAATGGTTATGACAGTAACCTTTGATATGAAAGCAATCAAGGTTTAAATTTACATTCTCAGAATCACAGAATCACAGTATTGTATAGGTCGGAAGAGACCTCTAGATCATCAAGTCCAACCTCTGACCTAACACTAACAAGTCCTCCACTAAACCATATCACTAAGTTCAACATCTAAATGTCTTTTAGAGACCTCCAGGGATGGTGACTCAACCACTTCCCTGGACAGCCCATTCCAGTGTCTCAATGTCTATTCTGCTTGATTCAAGAATAGAGATTCTTAACCACTATGCTAAGAGATATTCTCTGGCAATTGCTTTCATCTATTATTGTTAATGTTGTCCTACTTTGTCCTAAAAATTAACTGGGACAGGAGAGAGAAAGGCCTGGAGTCAAGACCAGGTGGTTACAATAGCAGACTACTGAGCACTCTGCTGTAGCTGTGCTAGGTATTACTACGGTAATAAGTAACTTACTTAACCTCTTAAATAAGCCCCATAAACAGGGCTAAATTTCATAAAGTTTCAGTATTTCCTGAAAATATCCTTCCTTACACATAATTTAGAGGACACAACTAGGTCTGAATGATTTGTATAGAAGAGACTATTAATTTTCTAGTATTCTAGTATTCTTTTTCATATAATCGTTTGTACTCTGTCAAACTGCTTATATGCAATTTCTTTGTCATTTTCAATTCCAAGGACTTTCTTCATCTCATTCTGATATACAAATGGTAGTGTATTTACCTGTGTAAGCCTTTTTTTATACACTTATGTCGTGGTTTAACCCGGCTGGCAGCTAAACACCACGCAGCCGTTCGCTCACCCTCCCCCCTCCCTCTCTGGGACGGGGGAGAGAAATGGAAAGTGAAGCCCGTGAGTTGAGATAAAGACAGTTTAATAAGACAGGAAAATAATAATAATAATAATAATAATAATAATAATAATAATAATAATAATAATAATAATAATAATAATAATAATAATAATACAATAATGATAATAGTACTACTACTAATAATATGTACAAACAAGTGATACACAATGCAATTGCTCACCACCCGCTGACCGATGCCCAGCTTAACCCCGAGCAGTCCGGCCCCCTCCCCCCGGCTAGCCACCCCTATATATTGTTTAGCATGACGTCAGATGGTATGGAATACCCCTTTGGCTAGTTCGGGTCACCTGTCCTGGGTCTGTCCCCTCCCAGCTCTTACTGCACCCCCAGCCTGCCTGTTGGCAGGACAGAGCAAAAGTCTGAGGTGTCCTTGGCTTGGTATAAGCACTGCTCTGCAACAATTAAAACATCGGGGTGTTATCAGCACTCTTCTCATCCTAAGCCAAAACACAGCATTCCATCAGCTACTAGGAAGAAAATTAATTCTGTTCTAACTGAAACCAGGACAACTTAGAAACTTTAACATATTCTTCTTGACTCCAGCTTCTAAAAGGCAAACAGGAGATAGCACTGATGTTAGTAAAATATGTGGTTTTCAGCAGTTATGAATAGCTGCTCCTGAATTTTGGGGTTCAGCAAAAAAGAGACAGAGACAGTAGTGTATATTACTCATAAGCATTAACACCTACATCTATTCTAACTGCAAATTAATTGGGCTTAAATTTAAATTAATATCTAAAGATTAACAGAAAAAAATGACATTTTCTTACCCTCTTCATTATTTCTAGCATTATTTTATGTCTGCACCAGATGGCTTCAACAAAAAATGACTGATGTCCATATTCATTGAGTTCTCACTGAAGTGAAATTACTTACATTCATAACAATTAAAATGTCAGCCCTTCTGTAACAAAAAACACCTGTCCCACAATTAATTTTTGTTTTTCTGCCTCTTGGCTTGCAAGGTACAGTTTTTGTCAATCTTTTCCTATGGCTTAAATAACACTTGTCTAATCTTTAGAAGTCAACAAAAACATTGAGGCTGAGTCTGGCAGAGGCTGACCTCAGAACTCACACAGCAATTGATTGCTTTTGCAACCCAACCACTAGTTACCACTGTTTTATCTTGTCAATGAGTGAATACATCTTGCAGAAAAACTATCTGTTCCACTGACAAAATAATTCTTTATTATCCTTCAATGAAAAACCCTGAGGAAACACAGACTGGTTTGAAAACCTTGTTTAAAACTTAACACTGTGAAATAGGCATGTAGTATTGTTTCTTTTTCTAAATACCACAGTGACTCTGTGTAAGGAAAGTGATTGTCCCAGAGAAACACACAGAAGAAATGGCAAAATGGGAAATCACACATTGCAGTAAGAGTCTTGAGGTGGCTGGCTGGAGCAAAAAAATGGAAATATTAAAATCTATTAATGTTACACAGAAACAGAAATTTTGGGATAAGGATTTGGAAAGTTCAACAAATTAAGATAAAGTGACAAACTTAGTATCTACTTAATGTGCATTTGTTGGGAGGAATGGGTTAAAAGCAGAAGATTGGTGAGAAGGATTATAAATATGATCAAGTGACCTTGCATATCGTAATGCATAAAATCTGGAGAATAGTAATGTAGGGAAACATAAATTGTACCTACTACTGTTTATCCTCTGTGTTTGGCAAGTAGCACGTCTGTGTATAGGTAACATAGGTGTTTGGTAGACTTGGAGGTGCCCTATTGGACGTACCTGAGCTCCTGGCTTTGGTACAGAGAAGATCAAAAAGCCCAGTGAGAATCACAGAGCAGTGATAAAAACTATGCCTGCATAAATCTTTGATAAATAGGTGTAAAGAGCAGGTCAGTGATCTTCTAGCATGGACTGAACTTAGTGGTGCCCATGTCCCCATTTGTGTGCCTCTGCCTGGGTGTTTCCTCAGGGAGCCCCTGGTTGGCAAGGTAACAAAAGAAAATTTGCTCTCTGCATTTTAGTCGTGGGTCTGTAGTTGTTCGTGCTGCCTTCCTGTGCCAAGTTACACAGCACTTAACTTGAAAAATGAAATTTTTCTTTTCCTTTTCCTTTCTTCTAGCTACCTGCATTCTGTTGAGGAACCTGTTATTTAAAAATCGAAAGTTGGACATATATGAAAAGGTCAAAATAAATTTTAGTATCCTATGTTGGTAGACATGAAAATTTTGATTTTAGAAAAGTCTGCACATTTTTTGTTTGTTTTCTGGCCAACATTGGCTGAGTTTAGCTTGGGTTCACTAAGAGTTATAGCCCAACTTAAAATGCAATTTTCCCTCAAATTTTGTATATCTTCACTGGAAGTAAATTATCCAACTCTATTTCATAGTTCTAAGTCTCATCCCATAGTTGACATGCTGAACTATAACAGCAGAAAGAACAAAAAGAACTTTATGGATTAGGAGATATAGGAATCATCTGCCATACTCAAGCTTGACTATGTGAGATGCTTAGTGCATCTCTTGTATAAATTTTCAAATCTGTAAATTACTGTTATTAGATATTACAGTGTAGGAGGGATAGATTATTATAATGATGCATGAACTAGTATTTTCATTAGAACTAGTATTTTCATTAACTTAAACTTATTTCAATAATTTTTCTCTACCTTTCTCAGGTATCCTTGAAAGTCCAGAGCTCGTCTCCAAAACTCCTCCACATTTTCCTCTTTGTAGGGAAAATTCTAATAGAAATACAGATCTCATTTCCTTCTGAGTCACAAATGAGTAAAAATCATAGAATCATAAAATGATTTGAGTTGGAAGGGACCTTAAAGATCATCTAGTTCCAACCCTCCTGCCACGGGCAGCAATGCCACCCACTAGATCAGGTTGCCCAGGGCCTTGTCCAACCTCATCTGGAACATCCTCAGGGATGGGACTTCTTGGGGTAACCTGTTCCAGGGTTTCACCACCCTCTGAGAGAATTTTCTCCTAACCTCTAATCTAAATCTCCCTTCTTTTATTTTAAAACCAATCTCCCTTGTCCTGTCATTATCTGAATGAGCAAAAAGTTGTTCTCCATCTTTTTTATAAGTCCACTTTAAGTATCGAAAAGCTGACATATGGTCCCTCTTGAGCCTTCTCCAGGCTGAACAGTCCCAGTTCTCTCAACCTTTCTTCATAGGAAAGGTGATCCAGCCCTCTGATCAATCTTGTATGCCCTCTCCCCTGTCCTCAGACCAGTTCTAATAGATCAACATCTTTCTTGTGCTTACATTTAAATCTATGATATAATATGAATGTTTCATACTTCAATACATTTAACAATATTTACATAAGAATCCAGTAGTAAATCTATCCCAGAATTTGTCTTTGAAAATGGCCCTAAACAGAGTCTTAGGAATCATTAATAAGAAAGAGGGCAGGGGTGAACTGATATATCTGACAGGTTTTGGCCTCTCCAACATCTTGATGGCTCTGACACACAGCCTATAACACATTATCACTTCTCTAGTTTTTATATCTGAAAAAAGTCAAATTTTCACAATTTCACAATTGTTGATAAGAAATATCAAGTCTGTTCTTGAGTAAAATCTCAGCCAAAGCTCTGGGGATTTCTGTTGCTGGAAAGGCAGCCTTTCAAAGGAATGGTAAAGCTTAAAAGTAATGGAAGATTCAATGGATCTTTTTATAATGCTACAGCCTTATTTTTCAGTTTTTTGTATAATTCCTTTACACTTTCTCATACTATCATGTGATGTGCTGAAGCAGAATAGGTGTTAGGTTTTGCTGTAAGGATTCAGTCTGTAAGGATTCCTGAGGGGTTTTTATGCTGCAGGCTACTGTACTGTAAAAGTAAAAATTATTGAATTCCTCCTTTCATGGCACTACATGTCTTTATGATGTTCAGGGATAACATATTTTCTTGCACTATGAGTCCATAGAATGAGTGCTGAGAATGAGAAGCAGGACCATGCAGGTAAAGTAACACTGAACACATGCCCTTGGAGAGGGAGAACAGATATAACTCCTTACCTTGTCCATCACAGTCTTCGAGTTCTTCAGTATTCTAAAATCTGACCTAACTTTTAAAGGGGCATGATATTATAAGTGATAGTGCTTGGGGGTCAACCCTGTTATGTTTATATATACAGACTTGCAGATGGGCAGTATATACCTTTTACCATAATGTAACACAGTAACAGATGTACCTTTCAAGCATGACACTAGCATAACTCTAGTACAAGTCTTTACTACTAGGCACTTTGAACCCTCAATTGGTTTAATAGAATGGTTAAATAGCCTTCCTTTGATCAGTCAAAGCCTGGAAATGGGTTCAAGTTCTCTGTGGTACTTATTGTGAAATAAGCTGATTAAAAAGATGAAAAGCACATTTTTTTCATGTAATATAATGATATATAATATTTTGGCACTAATTTCTCAGCTGTTTTCCATTGTGCAGCTAATCAAATCTTCTTGACCATGGAAGCTAATACTGAGATACATAAAAAGATCTTTACAACAAAGTTACAAAATGACCCTCACTTAAACCTTGAAATACATGTATGTGCTACTGATCTTCACTGGAGCTCAAAGTTTTTCATATAAATCTATCTATATACTAATTTGATAATATTCTTTTATCGTATTTAAAATTAGTTTTTCCAGGCAGAAGCAGAAATGTCCCACTAGTTCCATTCATGCTTCTCAGAGCTGACTTCAATTTGGCTGATTTCAAATGGACATTGTCCTTCATACCAAAACATGTTAACTCAGCTGCGAAAGGGATTTTTACCTTCTTAGTCTGAACCATCTGCAAATCTTTCAAGCTGCCTTACAAAAGTTCCTTTGAGATGTTTGATTTGACTATGATGATATCAAATTGGTTTTTATGTGTTGAATTCTAGTTTTAGAGAAGGTGAAATTATTTGATTAAACATTGAAACCCAAGCATTTTGCATTTACCATGCAGAGAGGAGTCAGGCTGCAGTAAAGCTTGGTTACCACAACATTTTGCATAAAGTTATGGCAATGCCAAAAGTGATCCATTATGGTTTTGTATGTGGTTTCATTAGAATAACATCAGCATTTTTTGAATTCATTATTTTTCTTCCCTTTTTATTTAGATTCATAGTGTACAGGCTGTAAAGATCAGTATTATTCTGGGAACATTGTGAAAACCCATGGGAAGGCAGACTGGCTTAGATATCTGCTGTCACAGCAGTAGCTGGCAATATTTATGAGCTCAGACTCAGGTTATTTGTGTTAGCTGTAAAAAAAAGAGAGCTGCTTTTCAGTCACCTGGAGACCATTTCAGTTTAGCTATGAGGCACCATTTATATGGAGAAAAGAAAAGGATAAACAATACTTGCAGGGGCAAACCACATGACAAGGTTTGACATTCAGCCTTTAGTTACATGAATAGTCCAGGACAGTGCCTGTTAATTACTTAATGGTGGTACAACAGTCTTTTTTTCTTTTTTCTTTTTTCTTTTTTCTTTTTTCTTTTTTTTTTTTTTCCAAGATGCCATAAGACTTTCTGATTTGTCTGGCTTACCCAGGCTCCCATCCCCCATCTGGGTGTCACAGGAGAGGCAGAGATTTTCTTAGAACTACAAGACTTCAAAAATCTGAAATGCAACCCATATGTCATGTTGTAAAAAATGCAAAATATGCTGGATATGTAAAAGCAGCACACCAAGCCATATGCTTCAGATGGAACAGCTTGCATACGTCTAGGCCTCTACACTGACTTCAGGAACTGAAAACAGTGGCTAGGCTATTCCACACTTTTCCACTTGTTAATTTGTTTTGCTAAAGTCAGATTTACATTGGATGCCAAAAAAAAAAAAAAAAAAAAAAAAAAAAAAAACAGTCTTTATCAAAAGCTTGAAGCTGATGATTGGACGCTTATTTTCTGTGCTGCTTTGAACAGTCAAGCTGTGACCAAGTGAAGTGGAACAACTGAAATTTTCCAGCACAGTTGTTCAGATCCAGGGGTTTATTCCACAGTGAGAATCAGGGCCTCAGTGTTCAACACCAGGAGAGGTCAGCATGCCAATGCTTGTGGGCTTTCTGCAGAAAGCAATACCCTGCCTATTTTTGCCATCATCCCACTTTCCTGGCACTTCCACAAGGCTGAGAAATGTTAATTCTTTTGCTCAGGCCTAATTCCCACAACATTATCTTTCACACAACAAAACCTGCATGAACACTACTTTAAAGGTCTGTTTTAGTCTGGCAAGTGCCAGGAAATTCTAGAGTCATTAACCTTCCTTATTGTACATAGTGTTATGGAGGTCTTTGAACAGCAGGATACTTTGCATACAGTATCCTATGTGGTATAAGAGCTAAAATATGCACAATTAAGCAGGTTAATATTCAGGTTTAACCTCTGTATTTCAATGATTAAAGATCAACAGTGCCGTTGAAAACTCCTTTTTATGTATGAACAGTGCAAATACTTGCATGACTTTCTGCAGAAACATGGTGTTTTTGTTGTTGTTGTTGCTTTTTAAGAAAATGTAAATTCAGAACACATCTAACCTTGCTATAGTAAATCTGTATTAAAAAGAGACAATTAGAACAGTAACTTTCTCATTTGTGTGTGTCCCAGACTCCTAATAAAATCAAGAGAGCATTTTCAACAGTATGCAAGTCCACTTTTCAAATGCTATTTGAATTTTGCAGTGTTGTTTCCCTCAATTACTGACTGGTAAAAGATATATTGTCTACAGGAATTCAGGCTCAATGACATTTATGATGTCTTCTAGCTTTCAAGACATAAATCTGTTGTTACTTGTTACTTAACTAAAATCCTAAATTCCCATCTCATACTAGGCAACTTCACTTTTGCATAGTTATCTTTTACCTGACAGTGGATGAAGGTAGTCTCTTTCCCAGGAAGGATGCAGCAAGTTTTGTTTTGTCTGGTTTGTAACATTATCTTTCTTACACTTGGGGCTTGATCACACATCCTCTTCCCGCTGCTTCTGTGTCATTGAAAGCTTTCACCATGCCAGCTGCTTGTCACTGTGTCCATTGGGAGGTTTTTGTCCCCTCCAATCTATCTGCTAGGCTGATCTGCAAATGCTCCCTTATTTGTTTCTGTCAAAATGAATAGTGTTAGCAAAACTGGGCTTGTTAGACTGAATTGGCAATTTCTGACTGAAATAGGTCAAAGGATATCCATTCAAGCAGTTGCCTTGCAGATCTGAGTGAAAACTAGTATCTTATGAGGCATGGAGATGTGCTATTGCAGGCAGACTGGAGCAAGAAATCCCTTCAGCAGACATGCTGACTCTCTTCAGCAGGATATATGATCGAGGACTTACTCTATAAAATCCATTTAGTGCTTTCATATTGCATTAAAGTTTGAAATGAAGTATTCAGAGTGGGGCTAACCTACACTATCAGGGACTAAACATAAACCTGATCTGAAGAGGATCTGTATGTGTTCAGACTATATCTTCTGTGTCATACCAATCAACTTCATACATGTCAACTTTGTCACATAACTTTGAAATAAATATATTTATCAATGTGACAATCTATACAGAGATGAGAATCTTGTCAGAAGATTTAACAAAACATCTCCTCTTTTGTTTTAATTACTCGTATTTATGCTGTTCAAAGCTCATATACAAACACTATCATTACTAACATAAGAATTGAAATTTGTCCTTCTTACTAATAATTATTAATTTACCATGACATACAGATGTCACATGTATTCTAACAGTCTTATAGTGGGGTACTTCAATACTAGAAGAATAGATCAGTACCTCCTAGAAGTAACAGATCAGTATTTGACATATGTGCCTATATTTTCTAATGCTGTAAGTAGAGATATGTGTCACTCATAGAACATGTTTTCTTTAGATTTTACTTTAGATTTGACAAAAAAAAAAAAAAAAAAAGTTCCTTTTGTTTTCATATTAATTTCCTTAAAATATGCTTGTATCTCCAGATCTCTATATTGTTTTCTCACTCAAAAAAAATAGTGAAAATATAGTGTAAATTCTCTTTACACTGATTTGATTTCGTTTTATTAGTGGTTACTCACTCATCATTCTTATTTCATTTTTAATGACTTTCTAGTAACAATCTATGAAGTTTTGCTTTTCCTAGTTTTTTTTCCTAGGTTTCTTTTTCCTAGGTTTTTCCTAAGCACCTACTGGGTGCCTGGAAGGGAACTCAAATGAAATTCAAGCATTTACAAAAGAAAAAGAAAAACATGGCATGAACATTGCATAGTCAGTGGCTCTAGATAAACTTGTACGCACTGAACTTCAAGAATATAAAACAACTCATGCACTGCAATATTGCTGAATATAGCAATCCCTGTTATGTCCAAGGAAAAAAATCAGACATAACTGTGTTTTCCAAAACCAGACATCAATTGTGTTTTCAAAACAGAACATGCCAATTACAATGGAGTTTAGGAGATGTTCTGTTCTAGCTACAAATGCTGTCTCATTTACGGTATTGGCTAGATTTTGTCTAGCTACAGTGGTGACAATCCCCAGTTCTCCATCCCACTCCACAGTTCTCCATATCATAAATTTACACTTCTGCAGCAGGAAGTCTGAGCAGGATGTGAGAGATATGGATGTAGATGAAACATCGTAGTTTACAGACTGCTATGCTAACATAAACCAACACTAACTTTAATATACTTTACATTAATGTGCCTGGCAGGAGAAAGAAAGGCAGACAGCAGGAATGCAAATGGGTTCAGCTGTCCCAGATTAGTTCTTTCTATATGTGAGTCAAAGTCTAATGTGTATAATCTGTGCAGACAGAAGCTGTGGACATGACAACTTCTTCCTCTCTACCTTAGATAGAGTCATGGAAAGATATATAATAACAAGACAGCTTTTCTGAAAATAAGTGTATAAGGAAAGACTTTGAAAATGTTTTACTCATTTTTTTTTAGGGGAAAGATCAGGGTGCCATAGAAAATTTAGTAACAAAAACACTTTTTTTCACTCTCTTTGACTATAAAATATATAAAGTGTTTGAAAATGTCTCTCAGATATGTAAATTTATATTTGATTTCTAAAACTGTTTTTCTCTTTGTAATTAGCCAAAGTTTTTTATCTTCCTTTAAATATGATCTTATAACAGTCAAATCCTTTGACAATATGATATAATTAGTGCAATAATTGCACTAATAAGTATAATTCTTTGAAACCGTGACAGAGTTTAACCCTAGTCAAGAGGGTATAACTAATTTAGTACATTTTTCCTGTGCATTTCCTTGTGTAAAGAAATGTTCAGAGAGTGACAGCACAATTCTGTGTGTTTCAAAATATGGTTTTGGACCTCTGGAACCTGGAAGATCTCGATATTACTTTGCTCACAGATTTGTCCTTTCCTCTCATGTTTCTTGCAGGTTGCAGAGGATTCTGTTGCAGGTATTGCAGCTTGTTTGATTCTGGAAACAAACTCGAGCATGAATCTATGATTATTCTAGCTATACATTTCATAAAACCAGCCCAGACCATTCTTCTTCCTCTTGCTTAGATCTCTGTGCATATATATTTCTGTATGTGGTGTGCAGTGAAATAAAAAGAAAGTGCAAAAGCTATGTGAGGGGGAAAAAAATGTTTACTAGGAGTTGAGGTGGACATGTCTAAAAAAACCTTCTTTGCATTGTGACTATTTATGGCTTGTTTGGGGCCTGTTTTCTTATTGTTAGTTTTGTTTGATTTTTCATAAATGACTTTCAAAAGAGGAGTAAGACATACTGAGCATATTATGATTGTTTTGTGTCTGAGTCTTGCCAGGTATACTCTAGGTATATAGAAATTAGTAACTACTATATTAATTGCTCCCCTATTCTTGAAAAGAGACAGCGCAAGGAGTATTTTTTTTCAAATATGTTCTCCTACACAGAACTAAAATTGAATATAATGTCTAGCCCAAGGAGTCTAAATAAATCAATCCTTTGCTCAAAATCATTGTAAGAAAATGTGTTATAAAACCATTCATTTTTATTAACAGCAGTGATACAACTGAATTAGTGAGCTCACTCTTTAAACTATGCAGAGTTCAGCACAGGAATGGCAGGGCGCTACTTTGTGAAACCTGAAACAATCTAGAACATCTGTAGTTCATAGCTGGGAAGCTCAAGGACTAAAAAATCACAGAATTCCTTTATGATCCTTATGTGTCTCATATATCATGGTATAATGAAAGGAGACTGGATGCAGAAGGGAGTAGCTAATGTTGATGAAACACAACTGAATATAACCCTTCTGCATTTACTAAGAGTCACAAAAAGACTAGACTCTAAATCAGTCCTTTCCACTTATTCTGATATAATTCAGAGAAGCAGCTTCCAGAACAAAATTATTTCTTTGAAAAGACTACAATGTACATCTGTGACATTAATTCATCCAGTACAAAACTGGCAGAGGTATGATGTCCTGATGTTTCATCATAATGGACACTGCACAGAAAACTGGTGCCAGGACACATGCAGTTCTACTAGCAACAAAGAGGCAATAATAGAGAGTCTTTAGGAAAAAATAGTATAAGCACAGACTGCTTGTACCAAGGGGTCCTATGACCCAACTGAAGATGTCTGAGGCTGTAATAAGATACAACTCTTTTCAATTTAAAATAACACTTTTGATACAGAAAGTAGGGAAGCAAAACTGAAGGCAAAATGTGTCTTACGGGAGGGGGGAAAGACAAGTGATGTACATTTATTTCCTCAAACTGTTAATTTGGCCTTTTAGCTAATAAGCTGAATGAAAAAATGTTATTTACTCTCTCAGAAAATTGAATGGAAAAATATCTGGTTATATCAAACATTGTAATGAAAATACAGGTTTAAGGTTTCCTTTTCAGTTCTGCCACTGCCTTGCCACAAAAGCAGAATGAAGTTATGTAATCTGAAAAAATAAATCAGCCTTCTCTGTAAATGAAGACAATACAGACCTCCTCTATAAAGTGATTTTAGAATTACTAACAAAGAGTATTATGTAACATGTAAGTATGTTTGCTTGAAACATTAGATATATGTTTGCCAACTCTGGTTGTCGCATGGATAATTCTTACTGAAAATGCTATTGCCTTGGGTGAGACCCTAAATTCTTGTATTATAAACAGCAATGGGACCAAAATGATTTACTATTTCAAAGGAACATTTCTGTCTCAAATCTCCTGACGGATATCACTAGGCTCCATCATGCTTATATACTTTATTCACAACATGACACCATATCCCATCAGAAACTGTCAGAAAGTACTAATTTTCCGTTCATACTTAAGTTCGCTTGGTATCATTTCAGAGAAGCAAGAAGAGTTCAGTTTCCATTGGTACTTTTTGTCTTCTCATTTCCTGCCATGTGCATTTCAAATGTTTAAGTGTGTACTATTTTCCTCCCTTTGTAACAAATACCTCCATACAGAAATAAACTCTACTATAGCTGTTACATTTAATCCATTGTGATATATTTCTCTGACTAAGCATTCCAAAGTGGACCTAATTTGAGTCCTTAGTGTGTATTTATAGAATATCTGGAACAATTCATAGGTGTTATGGGGCTATTGATATTATAGCATATTACTGTATGTCAGTCTCGCCAGAAAAAAAAAAAAAAAAAAAAAAAAAAGTCCATCTATATATATTTATATTTTTTTTACTACAATAAAGCTAAGAGTTAAAAGAGTTGTTTCTTCTGTGTTTACAACTCAAGGCCCAATTCTGACATGAGTTAATGATTCATGTACAAATCTACTTACACTTTTTTCTACTACAGTAAGTAATAGTTTACATTTGAATCATGTGCTTGAATGCTTCAATTATAAGTCAAGACTAATGGGTATGGAATATGCTTGCATTTTTGAATTTCAACAGGAGTATCATAGAATGGTTTCTTTTGGAACGGACCTTAAAATCATCTAAGTCTAACCTCTCTGACATAGGCAGGGACACCTTCCACCAGACCAGGTTACCCAAAGCCCCATCCAACCTGGCCTTGAACAATTCCAGGGATGGGGAATCCACAACATTTCTGGGCAACCTGTTTCTGTGCCCCACCACTATCACAGTAAAGAATTCCTTCCAAACATCTAATCTAAATCTTCCCTTTTTTAGTTAAAAACCACTATGCCTTGTCCTATCACTATGTTCCCAGACAAAATGTCCCTCCCCAGCTTTCCTGTAGGCCCTCTTTAGGTACTGGAAGGCTGCTTAAAGGTCTCTCTGGAGCCTTCTTTACTCCAGGCTCTACAACCCTAACTCCCTTAGCCTGTCTTCATAGGAGAGGTGCCCCCTGATCATCTTCGTGCCTTCTTATGGACTCACTCTAATACTTCCATGTACTTCTTTTGCTGGGACACCCAGCAGAACTCCAGGCTAGTTGTCAAAAGAGCAGAGTAAAGGGGAAGAATCATCTCCCTTGAACTATTGGCCATGCTTCTTTTGATGCAGCCTGGGATATGGTTGGATTTTTGGTCTGCAAACACACTTTGCCAGCTCATGGTGAGCTTCACGTCAACCAATCCCCCCAGGTCCTTCTCCTCAGGGCTGCTTTCAATCCATTCTCTAACCAACCTGTATTTGTACTTGTATCTCTAGGTATGTTTTATATGCAAAGCAGAGATATTAATTTTATCCAACCAACTTTGCCATATTGTGTCTTAAAATTAAATTTAACATTTACCTTTACCAGGATCCTGAAATCCTTGCCAGCTAGCTGAAAAATAATTTTGATCCCATCTCTTTCTTTGGCACGAAGATTTGAACGCACAAAATAAACAATAACATTAACAACTAAAAGCAAGAATCAAATGAAAACGATCAATAAATTAATTAATAAACTAGAAAAAAAAATCAAAGACAGACTGTTTCTCGGGGCCTGGGTTCCGACTACTGTCCAGACACCTCCTATCTGTCTCCCTCAGGGACTCCCAGGAGCCCCTCAGGCTGCCAATTTCTTGCTGCAGCCCGGCCATCTGCACAAGCAGCTCCTTGAGCAGGGCACACCTGCACCCATGACAGCCCTATCTTTGCTCAGGACACAGGGGCACCTCCAGATTCTGGAGCTCCCCACTGTCTCCAGCCTGGACTGCCACTTCACCCCTCAGGAGATCCACCTGGGTGCCCACATGAGCCCAGAAAGGCGATGTCCCCTCAGCTTGTGTTGCTGCTTTGGCCTGGCCTCTACAACGGGTGTCCACCATAGTGAATTATAAGTTGCAAGAGGCAGAGTTCCCAGAGGAGAGGAGAGGAAAAGAAAGGAAGGTGGGAAAGGGAGGAGAGAATCCTCCCTATGCTCCTCCCTGCCCCACTTGAACTGCTCCGCCTAAACTGCACAATCTGCCAAGACAGCCCTGTCTTGTTTGCACATCCTGGATCAGGGCACTTCCTAGAGACTGCCTTTATAGTGTCAGGGGGATGGCTGCTGCTGCCCTTGGCTCTGCCTTCAGCATGTCAGCACACTTGGCGACACAAGCACAGCTCCTGCTTGCTCGAGGAGTGGGGCCAGGGCAGCAGCTCTGATCAAACGGCTCTGCGCCGCATTGCTGGGGGGGGGGGGGGGGGAGTCTTCTCTTCTTTAGTCTGAACTGTCCCAGCTCTCTCAACCTTTCTTCAAAGGAGAGGTGCTCCAGATCTCTGATCATCTTCATGGCTCTCCTCTGGACCTGTTCTAACAGGTCATCATTCTTGTGCTAAGGACCCCAGACCTGGATGCAGTACTCCAAGTGGGGCCTCACAAGGGCAAAGTAGAAGAGCACAATCACATCCCTTGACATGTTGGCCACTCCTCTTTTGATGCAGCCCAGGATGCAGTTTGACTTATGGTCTGCAAACATGCACCACTGGCTCATGTCAAGCTTTTTGTCCACTAGAATTCTGCAGAGCTGCTCTTGATGAGTTCTTCATCCAGCCTGTACTCATGTCTGGGATTATCCTGACCCAGGTGCAGCACCTTGCACTTAGACTTGTTGAACCTCATTAGGTTCATATGAGCCCGATTCTCAAGCTTGTCCAGGACTGCATCCCTTCCTTCTGTTGAATCAACTGCACCATTCAGCTTGGTGTCATCTGAAAACTTGTTGACGGTGCACTCGATCCCACTGACTATGTCATTTGGTGAAGATACTAAACAGCAGCGGTCCCAGGACAGACCCCTGAGTGACACCACTAGTCATGAGCCTCCACCTGGACATAGAGCCATTTACCACCACTCTCTGGATGCAACTTTCAAGCCAATTCCTTATCCAAGTCCATTTCTCTCCAATTTGGAGATCAGGATGTCATGTGGGATCATAAATATCATCCAGGTCCAGCACCATCCAACATCATCTTGGATTTGAATACATCTTTTTCTGAGAGATCTAAACTGTTGTAGTCCCTACTATTAGCTATCTTTCTTCTCCCAAAAGTCTGGCACTCGTGGGAATCTGCAAGAACATTTTGCTCATGAAATGTGAGGCAAAGAGGCATCGAGTGTTTCAGACTTACTGTTTTCTCCCATTGCTACTTCTCTGGCTGCCAGCCCTCATCTTCTGCATCCTGTTGACGAGGTGGTTGGTAACAAACTATCACCACCACAACACCAGTGTTCTTTCCAGAGTTTTGACAGCCATGTCTTTTTGGCTGTATGCTGGAGCTCAGCATAGTCAAAAAGTTACTTACATATAACATAAACACCTTCTCTTCTTCCCTGCTTATCCTTTCTAAACAATCTGTACTGATCTACAACCATGCCTGATATCCTACATCTCGTATTGATCATGTCATTCATAGCATGCAAGGGGTGACTTCCAAAAACATTTGTATCCAATATCATTATTAAATACACTATCTAGTGTGCTCCCAGGTAAAAATTATCAACACTAATGCTTTTGTAAATTGAAAGAGCAATGTAAGTTAAAATGCTATTGTAAATTAAAATAGAAGAAAAAAAAATAAAAATAAAATGGCAAAAATAGTATTTTTCAGTCCTTTCTTTTTATCCTTAAACAATGTTACATACAGAAAATTTTAAGTCAGATTATCTACATAAGAATTAAGAATTAGATTAATATAAGATTACATCCTTTCCCATGATATTCTAAAAGAAGTATTTTGTTTTGGCTGTTGGATAGATAAGGCGTATGTATATATAAATGCCTAGAATTATGGCAAAAACTAATTGGTTTAATACCTTTCATTTGTTTAGGGGGCTGCAGGTAGCAGCCTGAAGCCAAGTTGAATACTAAAAGATGGAAATGACTAGGAGGAAATGAGTTGACTGTGCTGACAGCTAAGAAAAGTTTTACAAGCCAGATTTATTTATTTTTCTTCTCAGGGTAAAGTGAAAGGCACTCATTCAGTTGAAGAACTAATGGACTTTGTAGGCATTTCCATATCACCGTATTTAGAGATAGATGGAATCTTTCAACATGTTTATAAAAACCTTTTGTCTCTTTCTGTGACAACTGCAGAAAACTGTTCCCTGGAATAGAATAATTTTCTGAGTTGTCTGGCAAGGCAACATCTAGAAATGTTTTCTGGATGTCTTGTCTGACTTTATGATCAGTAATTACTTATTCATCTAAATATATGCAATTTGTTTATTGCATAGACCAAGCTGCCATTCAATAATTCCCTAATTTATTGCATAACTACATAAGAAGGAGAAGGAAACGCTTTATAGTTATTGTCATGCTGTTCAATGTGCAGGGTTCAGGAATTAAAAACTTATTGCATCTGCATATGTGGGCCTGCAAGATAAGCTGGCTAAAACCACTATTCAGTTAAACCCTTTGCCTGTTTCTCAGTACAAGTAGTCATTTCTGTTTGTCATCTTGTGTATTTCATAATAGAGTGATTTGAATTACTTTTGTAGAATGATTCCTATTTTGTTTTGCTATAACCAAAATAAAATGACACCACAATTAAGGTTCAACACACTACAAAGGGTAATAAAATAACTTCACAGCAAATGCTTACTATTATGAATTGCATTATAACTGTGTTAATGTTCGTGCCTCTGTGTAAATCAAAATTTTAGAAGTTATTGAGAAATGAGTGTGGAAAAAATGTTATAATTGTTATAAAAATATCATCAGAAGAAGCTGATCTCTTTTATTTTGGCTAGAGTTGACATGATCTGTTGACATCTAATAAACAACTACAAACATATACATCTTCATGAACTTGCATGAAATCATAGACTAAATGTTGCATAACGACTTCTTTCAATTTACAGATTCTTATGTTTTCTACAGAACTGAAATAAGTGCGACATTAAAATCCCTTAGTTATTAACTAGTATTGTCACAACTTGCATCTCCTGAAGAAGTGTACTTCCATAAATCTAGGATATTAGGATATTAGGATATCTTCATGTTCTCAACTGAAAAAAAGTGGAAAGGGTAACACTTGCCTGGAGTAGTACGATTGCAGTCTGGATGACTGAAAAATTTTTATACAGATACATGTAGCTTCCTCGACTCACAGATGTCGGAATCATAGGAAAAATATATATAGTCATGCATGTATGCAGTTGTCTCACAGACTGAGAGACTACAAGTGAAGATTATACGAGTCTTCTCTGGTTAGGGTCTAATTGGGCTCAACGAACATGTTCAAGTTGTATAGTATAACTTGCCCTAGACATATTGCTTAGGCACAATGGGAAGGCATTTCAAATTATTGTATCACCAGCTGTAGACAAAGCCTTGTCATTTCCGTCTGTCACACATTTTCTTTGCCATTTTTGAAATCACACTTTAGTTTCATCTCCATCTGGGGCAGAAGCAGGGGCGTTGTAACATTTCAAGAAAAACTGCTTTTTTTTAGTATTTTTAACTTGATTGGATGATGAGAGCTCTGAAAATGCCATGACATAGGCTGGTCTTTTGATGGTTATACAGGAAGTTTATAGATGCAATAGGCTGACCAACTGTACAGCAAAAAGAAGCTTGGGATGACAAGTACTACATTAGCAGAGCTCATATGGGAAATGACATTTTTTCTAACAGAGATATATATGCCCTGCTTACTTCAGCCAAACAGGATTCTTCAGATCTGTTCTTTGGCTTTTTGCGTATGTGTTCATTAATTTTATACATGTCATTAGCACATTTTGTGGAAAGCAGGAGAAATGGTAAATCAAATTATGCCCCAACATACAAATGTAAATGAAGTTTGGCATTGAATATGAAACTCAGGAGTTAAACAGCTTATACAAAATGAATGAGAGAGAATTTTTCAATGTTAATTATACCAAATTAGATTTTTCTGAGAACAAGCTAACAGCAGAAGTAAGAAAGAATTTTAGTTTTGTTAATTATTAACAGCAACCTTATAATATTATCGACATTTAACCTTTTGATAATTTGTTAAATTTACACTAAGGAATATGCATTTTCTTCTTTCATCAGCACAGAAATGGAAGCAGTAAAACAATTTCTGTTATTCTTTAACATGGACACTGTTAATTATCAGTAAACCCAAGAACTAAATTACACTAATATCAAGACAGAGTTGCTGATTTTGGTAGAACGGAACAAACCTCCAGTTATGTAAAGATTTGCTGGCTTCCTCCCAATGAACCTGCTGGTCTTCTTAGTCTAAGCTCTTCTTCACTCTGGGGAACACCACTTGTGACCAGTCACCAGCTGGCTTTAACTCCATTTGCCACCACTCTCTGGGCCTGGCTGTCCTCCCAGTATAATGGAGGCTCTAGGCTTTACCTACAGCTCCGGGACCACAGTTAGCAAGTTATCAAATGAAAACCTGATATTGATATCTAGAAACCTATTAAATGGATAATACAATAGCAGAATAATATTAAATATGACTATGTTTCAACATTAAATTTAAACAATAAATATTTTTATGTAAAACTTTCTACCTCCAGATCACTAGGACATCTATAAATTTTTGTTAATAGCTTTTATGAATGTGAAAACTGCTAGATAGAGAACCATAGAGGCTTGACTGAAGCAATACCCAAATCTACTCTCTTTTTCTGGACAGGAAAACAAATTTCTAAGAATTCTGTATCCTTTGAAGAAAATTTTGCTTACATGACATACACTTTCTTTAACTCCTGAAAACACATTACACCTCTACTTCTATCTCTTAAAATAGAAATGTAAAAGAAAGACAGAAGAGCAACAGTGATAAAGGATTCCAGTGATATAGAAGTGCAAAAATTTCAGGTTAACAGTTTAGTCTATGTCTGCAGCTTCATAATCAAAGACTTTTTTATCAAAGAAATAAAAATGATCTTGAGTGGGAAAAAAAAATAATAAATGCAGTGTTTGCTTTATCAGGAAAGCAGAATACAGTTACAGTCAAGTAGTCACTGCTCCTTCAAGAGCCACTGCTCCTTCTAAGACCTTCCTAGCAAGAGATAGAATATGAAGTTTTACAAACCCAACAACCAACTTATAAGTAACATATTCTTAAATGGTGAATGGGATGTGCCCCTCTGGGCAGTCTAAATCTATTGATGAGATCAATAAAGCAGAAGCAGAAGTGTTTTGGCACTATTCCATTTGGCACTATTTCATATCATACAAGAATGTAATTATTTCTTCTTTTCTGTGTAGCCGCCAAGATACTGAGAGCACAGGAGGAATTAGAAACCTGTTATTGCACTGCAGTGAGTGCTTCTGAAAAGTTTAATTTATAAATTATCATATAATTTGTAAACTCAGGTATTTTAGAATGACTTATGCCTCTTGACAACTAAATTGTAAGTATACTTAATAGATAATTCTGTTACTTTGTATAAATATTGTTTTATTAAATGTTGTGAGAATAGAACCAAGTAATTACTGAATGGTAATTTTAATATACTGGTGCTTAGCTTTATTTTCTCACTCCACTGTATTTTTTTCCCTCACAGTTAAAAGCAAAGCAAGCAAACAAACAAACAAAAACAGTAGTGAAGGAAGGAAAACGTGCCATAGATTTATTTTTCTCAAAGACTATTTGAAGGATTCTGGCTACCATTCAGGACAGTTCTCCTTATCTCCTTAGTATTTAAGAATTTTCTATATGGAATTAATATCTTTAGTGAACCATTTTATGAACTTGTAGGAGTATCTGTCAAGTTGTTGTGGTTTTTTTTTTCAAGGAAATATCAAGACTTTTCAAAGTAAAGAAATCCTTAGGAGAATAAGAATTTCCTGAATGTATAAAGAAAGACATTTCTTCAAACCGCATATGGTGACCAAGATTATTTACCAGAAAATATTCTGAGACATCTCATAGGCCTAACAAATGTCTTCCGTCAACCTTAAGTGAAGGTGGAAAAAGTACCTCATACATTTACATTTTTCTCCCTGTTTTCCAGGCATTATTTGTCTTTGTTTCAAACTCTGAAATACGAAATCTGATTTCTTGTAAACATTAGATAACAGTACTTGCAGTTCTAGTGTGTCAGAAAACTTTTTCACGCTAAGAGTAAATTGCCTACTTTAAAGAGATCACCTGTTGGGGATGAACCTTGATGACTTGTATTTATACTTGGTTAAGAAGAGAAAGCTCATATAACAAAGTGATGAAAATAAATGTTTAAATAAAAAGAAATAACTTTCATGATTGCCTATGGTATCTAGGTCACTGGAAAATTTCCCATAATTCTAAATAATTCTATTTTCCATAAACTCAAGGTAACAGGAGCATCTTTAAATAGATTCTTCCTTTGTAAGTTGTGTATGTCCTGACAAAGACTGATGGACTTGAATATTGGCAGCTTTCCACCAAACAATGGAATAAAGACACAATTTCTTAAAGTAACAGGAGAAGGATTTGTCTGTTACTAGCACACAGCTAAGTAGAAACACATAAATCATAATAACAATATACTTGAGAACAGATCATACCTACTCTATAATTAACTATCTTCACTGGTTTTGCATATCTTTAAGATTTTTATATATAAAACCTATTTTTAAGATAGATTGCACAATGTAAAAATAAATCTTAATATTTTGAAAAAGCTTTATTTAACATTAAAACAAGTATTAGAAAGTCACTGCAAGCAATAATGTCATTATCCAAAATAATTAGCAAAATAACTATTTATCACCTTTGAAATCCCAAAGTACAAATTAGAGGAGGGTACAGATTGTGATCCCTAGGATTCAGCAATGGTGACTACTTATAATTCATAAAACTAACATTATCTAAAATCCATTCTGAAAAACAAATGATCAATAACATTGTGTCCTTTTGCTTATTACCTCATTATTTTAAAAGTTCATAACTTGCACTTTTGATAATTTCATTCTCAATTTTCATTCTCAGAAATTGTTTGTTGGTGTTTTTTTGTTTGTTTGTTTGTTTGTTTGTTGTTGTTCTTTGTTTTTTTGTTTTTGTTTTTCAATGAGGAGACAAACTGTAACTTCCAAGTGATAATTTCTCTCTAAGCACTATCAGGCGCTATAATTTTGGAGGAAAATAAACCATATCTGCATAGTAGCTGTCGTGGTTCCGCTCGAGTGGGCAGCCGAGCTCCACCACAGCCGCTCTCTCACTCCCCCTCCTCAAAGAGGAATGGGGAGAAAATATGTGAAAAGGGCTCAAGGATTGAGATAAGGATGAGAAAATCACACAATAATTATTGTAACGGGCAAAACAGACTCAGCATAAGAAGATAGTAAGATTTATTGCTCATTACTAACAAGCTAGAGAAGTGAGAAACAAAGGAAAGAAACCGAAAGCACCTTCCCCCCCATCCACCATCTTCCACCTCCTCCCCCCGAGCGGCTCAGGGAAACGGGGGAATGGGGGTTATGGTCAGTCTACAGCACTTCTTCTCTGCCGCTCCTTCTCGGTCACTCTCGTCCCCTGTGCTGTGGGGTCCCACCCACGGGATGAAGTCCTTGATGAACTGATCCAGCGTGGGCTTCCCACAGGCAGCAGCTCTTCCAGAACTGCTCCAGATATGGGTCCGTACCACGGGGTCCATCCCTCAGGAGAAAACTGCTCCAACCTGGCTCCCCTATGGGCAGCAGCTCCTGCCAGGTCACCTGCTCCTGCATGGGCTCCTCTCCACGGGCTACAGGTCCAGCCCGGAATCTGCTCCGGCAGGGGTCTTCCACAGGTGGCAGCCTCCGTCGGTCTTTTAGAATTGCCCAGTATTTCTTTACTCTCAGTATTTTGGAGCCTCCATGCTTTATTTCTCCTGGCTGAGACTGTCAAGTAGCTTCCATTGCAGGGTGATTTGACAGAGGTGACTGGTACAGGAAGAGAAATACCTCCTCCTGCTTGAGGAAAAGTTATAATCTCAAAGTAGATGCTTTCTGTGCTGTAGATAGATGTCTGTATTAGATGCCCACACAATCTGTCATTTGAAGGATTATATGGAAGGAATAGTGTACAGTAAAGAAGAGACCCAACTGTTTCTTAAGCTACCACAACATGGAGTTGCCATATGATTTAGATCCATAAGGTCTTAAAGGACCAAAAAAACATAGACAACAGATGAATACTTTGACCCAGTACATATACTTATTAAGAAACTATTCTAATATTCCATTTTGTAAGTGGGAGGAAGTTAACAATCTGTTTTAGCATATAGATCTACATAAAAGTTCTACAGCTATTGTGGATGATGTTTAGCAGCCAGGAGACAAAAGGCGGTTGTGGAATCCTACTAAAAAAATCCAGTGTTTGTAGGAGAACATTTGGTGATATGGACATCATCTATGATTGTCCATGATACAAGTTTCTGAGGCAGGTGAATGTATGTTCAGGAAATGCTGTAGAGACTTGTAGATTGGCCACATAGACAGTAACTGTATCTAATGAGTATGCATTTGTCCTTCTGCCCATAGAAATGGTGTTAGCAGTTTTAAATATATTTCACAGTACAAGCTGGTAGCCAGACCTATTCAGCTGATTCCCTTTCACACAAAAACAGGAAAGTATGTACTGTTTTTTGGTTTTGTTTTTATTTTTGACAATGGATAGGCAGCAGCCTAAAATCAAAGCATGTTATATCTGTCTCTTTAATGCTAAGAGATAAATTAGTTGCTAATGGTAAATTAAGCACATATTAGTGTTTCTTAACGCTCACAAAGTCTTGGTTTCTGCCCAGCTCTACAGTTCCCAGAAATAATTGGTCTGTAGTATTATAATCAGATTAAATTTGCAAAAGTTATTTTCATGTGATTTATTTATTTATTTATTTATTTTACCTTTATTATCATCATAGTCTGAAAGATCAAATCGCTAGTCCAGGGAGTAGTAGAAGACTATCAGTTTACTGGGGTATACACTGTTTCACAAACTTTTCCGAGCTGTTTCAGAAAAAAAAAAAAAAAAAATTGCAGGGACAATAGAGGGAAAAACTGCTACATAAAGGCAGCTTATTCCTGTTTCATCTATTAATTGACTTTTGCCCTGAAGTGAGCAAATTTGCATTGCATCTATAAATCTTTGTCTGATGTAAGAATAAGTGTTTCAATTAATCATTAACATAGCTACCTTTCTTGAAATTCTATCCTGTCCTCACTGATAGTCCCTGCAGGAAATAAGAACTCAATTATCTATGCAATTGCTATCAATCAATCTTCAACAGAATAAGCTGCAGTTCAGGCTCCAACAGTTTCACAACAAACACATTATTGCTCTGCTATAACAGTAGCACTAAGTAAGTTTTATGAGTCCTGTTGGGCTTTGACAGTTAACAGATAGGATATTTTTAGGAGAATTGCAACTTCCAAACTACTCCATTTCTATCTGATATATTATTAAGAATTATTAATTTTTCATAAATTCTTGAGCTACCAGTGAAAAGAAAGCTATGCTGTGGCACATTTGTGTCTCTATAACATTTCTTTGTGGATTATTAGCAGCAGTATGCATTTTCAGTTGATGGGTCAAATACATTTAGTGCTATCAGGGACAAATGGCACCAATGCTGGTGCAAGGTAGGGCTCCACACATGCAGATAATGGCCGTCTATTGCTAGGACCAGAGTATCTTCCTGGTTTTTGTGCCTCAAACTCATTTAGCACTATGGTGACACGGGGAAGCCAACTGCGAGTCCACCATGGAGGACTCTGATGAGAAGCAGATGCAGGACTTCGCATCTTCATAAGGTTCATGCTGGTCCATTCTCCAGTCTGCTAAGGTCTCTCTGAACAGCAGCACCATCATCTGGTGTTTGACAGTCCTTTCAGTTTTGCAACACCTGCAATCTGTTGAGGTTTGCTCTGTCCCATAATCAGTCAGGTTATTAATGTTAAATAGCATTGGCCTCGGGATTAGCCTCTGAGGCAAGCCACTAGTGACTGGCCTTTAGCTGGACTTTGTGCTGCCAATATATGGTCTTATCCCACTATGATTCTCTGATCCCAATGAAATTGTAGCCCTGCAACTGCACACAGACCTCTAATATTTCCTGATTACTTCCCTTTTCTTTTTTTTTATTTGGAGAACTATCTGGGATCTTTGTAACTTGAAAAAGTTCATCATTGTCATTATTGTCATTTAATGAGACCTTTCTTCAAACTATATTACTATAAGATTAGAAATATGTATGCATGAAACTCATAGCTACTTGAAGTATAATGACCCACTGCAATGGAAAGTTATTCTCAAAAATAAAATGTAGGCCAGTTGATGTTTGCAGACTCTTTTACAGTTCTAAACTTTAGCTTTTCCTTTCTGATAATATTATGTCTGTAGACACTTAAAGAAGACTTTCCTCTTAAAATAAGTGAAGGGATAAACATTAAAATATTTTCTTTATACTTAGTTGCTTTTTAGGGATAAGATTTGATGATTTGACATTATATCAAAATCTTAGTCAGATTGCTAGAGACATCTCTACCAAGGTTAATATTTCCCTCAGAATATAATATCAGAGTATAATATCAGAGAGCCCTAGGCAATAGTGTGTAATCCCCTGAAGGGATTGTTACCAGGCTGTTTATTACACAGGCTTACATTTTCATAGTTCACTTAACAAGGCAAAAAGACATACATCTGGTACCTTACATCTAGTTTGGCACTCCATTAGAATAGCTTTGTTTCATTTTAGACTTTAAGCTCTCTCTATCCAATACCATTTGCAAGTATTTGGCCCCTAAGTTTCTCCTTGACTCTGTCCTCCACTGTCTTTTTCTGCTCTTTTTTCCTGTGACATTTTCTACACCATAGCTCCCAGCTATCCCTCAACCACAAAGGTAGTTGAAGCAGCTTCCAAAAATACCAGCTCCCATGAGCAGTCCTTCTGTGCTTGGAGTCTCCACTCTGTGCAACAAATGAATTCATGATTTTCAATTCCCAGCTGACATTAATAGCAGCAAGGAGCAAGGAGCAAGAAGCAATTTAATGTTAATTTCTTCAGGTAATGTGTGAAAGCAGATAGGGAAAGCTTGAAAGGTCAACATCTGCTGTCATGCGAGAAAGTTACAAAACTTGATTGGTCAGTAAATGTCAACATCATGTTCTAAAATCTACATGCTATCCTTTCAATTTAATCTTAGCTTGCAGCCCTGCTAGAGATCATGCAATGTTTCTTTAAGGGTTTCAAAAACCCTTAAGTTTGAAAACGGAGTTGTGTGATTGCCTTCCCATGGCAATAAAGCACTAGTAAATTATAAACTTGTCATTTAATCAACACAGTAGGTAGTACAACTTCTGTGACTTTTTTATATCAATTTTCAGGGAATGCTGAAGAATTCATAATGATTATATACCATAAAGAACTGCAGTTCCAACTGTTGCCATGGTATTACATACTCCTCTTCAGTGACTAGAATGTAAAACAGATTATGAACCTAATTGATTGTCCTCTGCACCTCACAGAGATGTTTTATTTTGGTCCCTGCTCTGTTCTCTGTTTTGTCTCACAATATATCAGATGTAGAACTACATTGTTTAGTGAATTGATGGCATTGATTTAGAGGAGAGCAGATGCATTTTCTAAAGCAAAAATATGATGACCAGCTCTAAGCAGATGGGAGTGAAAATTACATCTCCTTTGTCTAGATGGCAAATAGCAGTGGCTGTTGGAAAACATATTCTCAGCTATGTTTATGTAAAATTTTCTGTAAGGTATAAGGCAATATTGAACAAGTGGAAGCTAGAGACAAAGAGGGGAAGAGTGTGTGTATGTGTTTTCCCACATCCAAATAGCATAAACAATTACGCACAGCTCCAGCAGTAAGATGTGACTGCAAGCTTGTGGTCCTAAACATAACTCAGATAATCATGTTAGGCGTTGTACTTTACTAATTGTAAAGATGCACAATAGGGATGACTCCAAGTGAAGGAAATTTCATCCTGTCTGATGAAATGCTGTGTCTTGTTCTGCCCAACCTTTCTGGGCTTGGCTTTACATCACCTAGCCTTGTTGAATCTTTTAATTTCCCTGGCTTGCCTCAAAGGTACCATGATATAACTTACTTGATCCATCTGACGATGGAGGAAGGAAAGCTAGAGGAAAGATGCACTCCCTTCTTAGGGAGCTGAAGCTGAATTTTTGAGTGAGTCAGAATGGAAGTAGAAAAGAGAGAGGATTAGCAAATTTCACTTGTACTCACATGACAGCATGGTGGTGCCATCTGCATGGTGAGGAAAACCCTATGCTCTTGAATTTTCCAGCAAGTTCAACAAGGCCAAGTGCTGGGTCCTGCACCTGGGGCGCAATAACCCCAAGCAAAGCTACAGGCTGGGAGATGAGTGGTTGGAGAGCTGCCTAGAAGAGAAGGACCTGGGAGTGATGGTGGATAGTCGGTTGAATATGAGCCAGCAGTGTGCTCAGGTGGCCAAGAAGGCCAAAGGCATCCTGGCTTGTATCAGAAACAGTGTGACCAGCAGGGCTAGGGAGGTGACTCAGCTCTGTACTCAGCTCTGGTGAGGCCGCACCTCGAGTACTGTGTTCAGTTTTGGGCCCCTCGCTACAAGAAGGACATCAAGGTGCTTGAGCGGGTGCAGAGAAGGGCGACGAAGCTGGTGAGGGGCCTGGAGAACAAGTCCTATGAGGAGCGGCTGAGGGAGCTGGGCTTGTTCAGCCTGGAGAAGAGGAGGCTCAGGGGCGACCTTATCGCTCTCTATAGGTACCTCAAGGGAGGCTGTAGCAAGGTGGGGGTTGGTCTGTTCTCCCACGTGCCTGGTGACAGGACGAGGGGGAATGGGCTTAAGTTCAGCCAGGGGAGTTTTAGGTTAGATGTGAGGAAGAACTTCTTTACCGAAAGGGTTGTTAGGCATTGGAACAGGCTGCCCAGGGAAGTGGTGGAGTCACCATCCCTGGAAGTCTTCAAAAGATGTTTAGATGTAGACCTTAGGGATATGGTTTAGTGGGGACTGCTAGCGTTAGGTTAGAGGTTGGACTCGATGATCTTGAGGTCTCTTCCAACCTAGAAATTCTGTGATTCTGTGATTCTGTGAAGTTCGGGTAAGATAGGAAATGTGGTGTACCGAAGTAAGAGGGATAGGCACAAAGCACTTTCCACAAATTAGTCAAAGTTATTGTGCCAAAATAGACTCCAAAAATTTAGTACTATTTCAGTACCTGATGTGACACTGAAAATCCCCTTTTAATTTTTGGTATCAGCTTCATGTGAGTTCACCAGTAGATAGCAAGCTCCAGTTCACCAGTAGATAGCAAGCACCAGTAGTGCAAGGCTCATTAGATGAGCCAAAACAGTCATTACTCCTTTCTGTATTAAAAACATATCTCACATGGTTAAGGAAAGGAATTATGTCCTGTATTTCTGTATATTCAAACTAATCTGTTTTGCTTCTATATGTGCCAAAAAGCAGAGATGGAGGAGAGAATGAGAACTGGTGTCTAGTTTAATAATTGTATTTTTCTTACCAAAAAAAAAAAAAAAAGTGGAAATTTAAGAAGAAAATCATAGAAATAATATTTGTGAGTACTAGAAAGCTCTAAAAAGTTCTGGAATTTAACTGATTTCACCTTTCTATTTACTCTGTCCTTCTCTACTACTACTACTCCATGTAAGATATGATGGTTTCTAAGATACAGAAAGCCAAAGAGTTACTAAGGTTTTTAGAATTCTAGTACTAATACTAAGACCCATTCCCAAAGTTTCCAACTCCTTTCTAAATAGCTGCTTTAAATTATGACTACTATTCCAATATTAGACAAGGTTGTCTGTTGTGAAAGTAAATCAGGAAAGTAAAAGGGGAACTCCATAATTGTTTTTGTGGGCACATACTTGGGAGACAAAATAGTCTTCTACACATCCCCAGTGCCACTTTCAGAGGTGGTCCGGAGGCAAAATATTCCCCAACAGTTATGGCTATCTGCATATCTTTTAGTCAATGTGACATCATGCCTGAAAGGTTCATTCAGTTTCCAAAAGGTCATTCTTCACTGGGAGCATCCACTCAGTCAATGCCAGTAATACAATCTTGAAAGGATTACAGAAGTTATACTGTTCCTGTCACTAAATAGGTCAACAGATTTTCCTACTCTTTTAGTACCATTTATTTAACTTATGCCTTTAATTTAATGACACTATTTTTCTTGTGTCTCTAGTGAAAGGCACTGAAAATAGCAGGACTGGGGTTTTGGCACAAGCTTCTCTTATACTGCCAATTATTTTGCCTCTCATTGATCTGGTAATACGTGCCAAGTCAATGGTGCATGGTTACTCTAATAGCTCCTCTCATCAGTTGTTCTCCTTATCTCAACCACAATCACTGAAGCAAAGAACCTTACTCTACCTTTTAAATATAATTAGATGAGTAATTTGTATATGGATTTGCTCATTATTGATTTTCTTTAACACTCCCTCTCCCCCAAAGTTATGTGTACTAGAAATGGTACATCTGCTCACACATACATTTAGATTGTTAATGATTCTTTTGAACATCTGTTATACTGCTACTGAACAGTTGTGATTTCTTTAAGAAGGCACAAGGGACTGGACCTGTGCCACCTCAATCTTGGCAATTTTTTTGAGAAAAACACCTCTGGGAGCCATTTATATATATGGTGCCATATCGACACAAACTATGGCTCACTGTTTCATCACTTCTTTGCCCATTATGTTATTGATCAGTCTGTGCACTTATTCACTACTGGAACACAAACTACCTCACATTTTTGTTTCATTGCTTGCCAATCAGATGTGCTGAATGTCAAAATGCCATAACTATTAAGTCACTTAGTCAAATAGGATATGTAGCTGAACAACAGCTAGGATGAGAACCTCATATCAGAAGATTCATCTGGGCTAGGAGATGCTGGCAGCAATTTGTATAATAATGTAACAGAAACAACAAAAACTAACCAAGCATATTTATGTGTGAGAGGAGACAAACAATAACATCATGCATTCACAGAAGGTGAAACATCCTTAAAGCAGAAGTTTAAGCTGAAGTCAGTCAGACCAGCAGCTACTGCACTGTAAGAGATTTGAGGTCTGTCACCCCACAATGGAAAGTATGATGAGGCAACAAAATTTCTTTTATTAATTCTCAAATAATTTCTTTGTAGGATATTGTGAACAATAGTGAATATCTCCTAACATGAACGTGCATTTGTTTTCTTGCTGGTTGTCCCATGTAAGCAAAAAGTGCAGTGATTTATGTGGAAGAATCATTATGGGCAAAATTATTGATGATTTCTAGGGTAGATTTCAGTAGCTGCAATTGACCACTAACATAGCTTTCGCTGCGTGTGTGCCACTGCAGTTTCTGTTCAACACAGGGATCAAAAGGGAGAGAACACAGATGGGGGACAAAAACTCTTGGAATATGTTAAACCTTTCTTCACGTGGATTTGATTTAAAAGAAAAAAAAAAAAGTTAAATAAAAGTTAAATAAGATCTAGCCAACTGCAAATTCATCTATCAGATACTGATAATTTAGATTTGGAAGCCTCCTTTCTTTTACTTGAGCAGAGATAGTAAACAGCTTTAGTAGGCCTCATAAAGGATGATGGACAGGTATTCGTTCCTATCTTTTATGGCCTCCTTGCAACATTAACTCTCTCAACACTCACATCACTATTTTTCCACTCAACAGAAATCCCAGGAAGCAAGGGAAAGACTTCATGTGGTTTAGGGTCTTCCCAAGAGAAGTACCCAAAAAGAATGCCCAGATAACTCCAGCTCTTATCTTTGATTTTCTGGAATTTCATGGGGATCAATCCTCTCTCCTATTCGACATCTGTCTAAAACCATTAAGAGAACCAATGAGGTAAAAGACTGAAATATAGAAATGTTTACAGACAAAACACAACTCAAAATATTTTTTACCATGCTTGACTCTGTGATTACTGCATGACTACTGCTCAAATAAATATATATATATATAGTTGGTTAATGCTTATCTCTAACAAGGGAAATCTCATACAAGATTAAAAGTTAGTAGTACTGAATGTTTAGCTCATTTACAGCTAGTGGGCATTGAAGATTCTTCCCATTCTGATAGAACATTACTTGACCTAAAACATTTCTTTCTACTCTAATAGAGATTTGTAGGTTTTCATAAGTTTTAACTCAGATTTCAGTAAACTATTTCTACAGCAGCATAACTACTGAAGCTGTACATTATATCTAATCTTTGTTGTTTGCTGTAGCTTCAGATTCAATGATCTTTGGTATTAGACTGGCAGAACAGAGATCATTCTGAGGGACGATACAATGAAACTTTTGGACCTGTCAGATTCCTATTCTGATTTTGCAAACTATGAATTTAATGGAAATTTTTCCAAAAAAATCCTAAAAGCGTACATGGCAAGAAAGGGCAATTATCATGACTTAACCAGACAAACTCTTGAAGAACTCAAATCCCAGAATTTCAACTAATTCAAGACCACATCTATGGTTTGCAATTGAAGTGAAGTAAAACTTTTATTTACAGACTTCAAACACCAGAAATTTCACCACGTTCCACATTACCTTTTCTTCTAGTGATTTAATCCTGATTTATTTATTTATTTATTCTGGTTTAAAACTACAGAGGTTCCAAGCAATGGACCTTTTAGCTTTGTCTGCTAAATTAGATATATTTGCACAACAAGGGCACTAATATTCTTAATTTTGACCTGTGCATCTGTGCATTACTGGAATAGTGTGGATGTACTTTGTGTATCTCATTCCTCTTTTTATCAGTAGTTATTGGATGAGAAGGGCAAATATCTCCTACTTCAGCTATATATCCGAAACTTTGGTAGTTGTTTGTTTTTTTTTGTTTTGTTTTGTTTTTGTTTTTGTTTTTGTTTAACCTAAATTTAGATATCAAGAGTTGAGGAACATTGTAATATTCAACTTTATTTCATTTATGAGACCAATTCCTGATGTGAGAGACTTACAACATTATAACACTTGTGAGAATCCCTGTAAATGGAGCCACAAAATTTTCAAGTAGAGCAGGATGGTTGACTTTGCTTCATCTGAGAAAAGAAATAATGTTGTAGCTATTTTCTCTTGCAAATGAATTGGAGAGAAGCCTGATCAGAGAGAAATAGTGACTTAACAGCTGCTATGTACTTGTTTCCCATTCTACCAGCATGTTTTCAACTTTCAGAAAACTGTTGCAGTCCACGTTTAACAACAATTTCAGTGGCCAAGCCATCTTTTTTTTCCAGCAAGAATTACATGAAATCTTGCCTGAATATAAAAATATCTTCAAAGGAATAAAAGAATGTAACAAGAAATTGATTAAATTTGCCAGTATCTTCCCTACAGAAATTTAAATTAGAATCTGTCTAAAACTCTTTCTATATAAAATTTATTTCTATACCTGGTAGTTTTTACCATGTGTAGATATGAAACATCAATATGCCTCAAGCCATTGTATTCATATAAATAACATATTTATATGGTGTCATTCCACCATGAAAGCAGAATTGCAGCCTCTGGTGGATGAATGAGTTATGAACCTGACAGTTTCCTGTATGGAATTATAAATGAAAACATGCATTATGTCTCTGTAAAAATATGAATTGCATTTAAAAATATTAATTAATCATTATGAATTCCCCTGCATATCATTTATGATGAGATTTTTTTAAATGGTTTACTTTTTCCATTTTCAATAAACAAGTAATTATTTTTACTGTTTGTTAAGAAAACGTTGGCCAACATTTTTATTAGAGAAATAGCCAACTTCCTATTTTACAATGTTCTCCATAGATGTTGATTAATTAAGAGATAGGAAAAACATATTAAAAAGTGTGAACATACAAGAAGTTCATCTGTAATTGTTAACTAAATTAAATGGCAGACATTTTAGTTACTGTCTTTTTCCATTGCATATAAATTAGTTACAAGACTTGACACAATTTTTGAGAGCTAAATGTTGTTTTATTTCTTCCATTAAGCTTCTCAGTAAAAACAATATTAAACTATTATATGAATAATATGAATAGGGAAATTAACTGTGTGAATACAGATGTTTTAAGATGGGAAGGGGGGAAAAAATTACAGCCTCCCCCCAGTACATTTTTCCAGTTATTCTTGCCATCTAGAAGAGGGGTTTGTTTGTTTGTTTAGCTGTTGTTTTCCTCAATGTGTGTGCGCGTGGTGTACGACAAAAGATTTATCAGGCAGAGGTTGAAAGTATTTTCAAGCAAATATAAATTTTAGAAAGTTGCTTTTATTAAGCTTTGAACTATGAGATTGTGGCAACTTCAAAATAAACCATGTTTTATTCTTAATTGTACTGTAGTAGTTACAACCCAGATGTTGCACTACAGTAAATCTAAAAGTGAAACTAACTAAAATATGACTGAGTTAATTTTCATTGCCTGAGATACAATACCTGTAAAGAACCTCTAAGCAAGGTACATTTTCAGAGTTCTATTAGTTTGAACAGATAAAATACCCATTAGTGACAAAGTAAAAAGGAAATGCTTGTCTACGATATAAACTTGATTTAACAGTCTCTTACAGAAACAGTTAAGCTTGACACTGTTGTTAAAATAAGTTATTCAGACTGAATGACAATTCTATTCCAAGCTACCTACCACCAAACTGAACCAAGCTTGGAGTTTTTACAAGGGATGCAATAAACATCATTTTGTTCATGTTTATTTAGTTCTTACAATTCATTGAAGAGTTTGGTGATGAACAGAAGAAATAAAACACAGTTCTTATAAGTATAAAATGTTTGTAGGTACCAGATTCCACAATTTTCTCCCAATATAGACTGCAATCTTGTGCTACGGTATTCAGTATCATCTGCAAAGATGCACTGAATTAATTCCACAGCTGAAAATACCTACTTTCTTTTGTAAAAAACAATAATGTTACAAACATTTTACAGGTTCACGTTTATTTTGTCAAAATGTTAACTTGGGGAAGTGGGGATAAGACTTATAAAAATTGGAAAAAAAAAAAAAAAACTTTTTTATTGTGAACGTTTTTCCTTAAATATTTAGGACTGCACAAACATTTCTAGTCAACAGAATATTTCATTAACAGGTAAAAGGAAAATAAGAATTCTATTTTTGGTGAAACGGAATAGATTATGTAAATCTGTTTAGAGAGTCTTACAACATCAGCAACAGATTATACCACCATCCATTATCCTTTCACATTGTCACTGTGTAGGATTTAGTTGAAAAAAATAACAAAAACTGTCAAGAAAAAAAAAATGTTTATTGGTGAACAATCCACTTTACACAAAGCATGTTATTTAACTGATATAAGATAACAGGGAAAAAGAAAAACAAAAAACAAACAAACAAAAAAAAAAAAGCAAGGGGGAAAAAGGGGGGGAAAGTATAAAATGCAAAAGCTTACCCATGCATCAGAGGCTATCAAAGCAAGAAACATGGCAGTGTAAACATCTGCCTGATATACTTGGTAGAACAGGTTGGTGAAAGGTCCCTCACCTCTGTGTAATGTTGTGTTCTGAGGCAGAAGGAAGACAGGTATCTACAGTAGCATCTTTGTTTTCTTGTTCTCCTGTTCCAAAAACAATAAATAAGTCTTTGTATATCCAGGGACAAACCCTGGACACATTAACATTTTGTCATGCAAGAAGCAGTTCCTTCATTTTCACTGGAAAAGCAGTTTTCTTTCTTTGCAATAGAAAAAAAAATACAGAAAATGTATATACCTCTGCCCAGTCATTGTCAGTACAAATCTAGTGTACTAATCTAATTATAGCACATTAGTGCTATAACTCCAATTTTTCTCAACTCCAAATCAACTTCAAAAGTACTGCTTTTAAAGAAAATATGCTGAGAATGCTCTGATTTTCTCTGATGTGGATTCCCATCATGGAAATATTATATATATATATATATATTTTACCTTAAGAAAAATTCTGAAAATAATTATGCCATTTTAAGTTTCTCTCACATTCTTATGACTTTTTCCAAGGAAACAAGATGGGCTATCTGTAATTGTTTTGCTACGCATATTTTTAAAGAGACTTGTTATTGCAAGGATTATTTTTTTCAGAACAGAGCCTATTTTTTCATATTTATTATACATATAGTAAATAATAATATCATATAATCACACAATATAAATATAGTAAATAATAATATCATATAATCACACAACACTATAGAAAAAAAATGGAAATTGGTATAGATCTGTACAGACACAAAACATTCAAAGTTATATCGCCTTCTGTATATTTTTGGATCCTTGAGAAGAGATCCTTCCTTAGGTATGTCCTATTTACCATATTAGCATTAAAATAACTGATCACACTGGTTGTAAAATGCATTTCCATTTAATATATTTGGAAGCAGTGCCTTGAAGAAAATTGTGCTGTGTTGAAAGCCACATTCTCTTCGCTAAACTACTGCCTTAGACATATCTAGACATATCTTATTTTGTGTTTGATGTAAATGATGTGTATGAATTCCTGCCTCTAGTATGCAGCTATAATTTCATCTAATGTCAGTACATACTGCCTGTGCTCACTGTCTCTTAAAATCAGACTGCTTAGCAAGTTACTTATCATTCATTTAAGGAACTCCAAAAAATTTTAAAGTAAAACAGTGCTGAACGTTCATGTTCACAGTAAATACCTTTGAAGACGTAATGAATAATAATTATTCTTTCTTCTTACATGTGGAAGCCTCTCTATTTATCTCTTTCGAAGTTCATTGCTCCTTTTAAAGTTGGCAAGAAACGTAGGAAGCATGTAAGCTTAACCACTCAGATTTGATTACTTAATTCACTGTAGACATAACAATTCTTGTTATAGACCCAGTGGAGTGATTTAAAGTTTGCTTCTCATAGCAAACATTGTCATTTGTCTCCAGTTGTAGTAAGATTCATTGTGAGATTTATCTCAACAGATGATTTCTACCAGCTTTTAGTAAAATGTAAATTTACTAAGCCCAAACTAGTAATTTAGATCGTCTCTACAGACAAAAAAAAAAAAAAAAGACATGAAAGACATGACTGATCCCCACTATTTTTAAATGACATTGTTCATCTTATCTAAGTAATTCTTTCCCTTCATTGCCTAGAAAGCTTCTGGACGTACTTAAGACATTTAAGGCATTCTGTGCTTAGACAGCTGAAGGTAGGTGAATCGCACCTTAACCTTTTTGCCTGATAGGCAATCCAGTTTGGGGAAATTCTGAAAACAAAAAAACAAAAACAAAAACAAAAAAATTACTCTTTTGAGTACTGTAATATCCTTCAGGAGTAAGAACTACTAAAGCATACCAAACTGCACAAGATATTAAAAATAAATAATATTCAAAGATACTGGTTTACCTAGTAATGAAAAGAACACTCATTAAGCATTGTTTTATTGCATTGATTAAGATTGATACAAATAATATTGTCAACATTGAGCTTCATTTCAGAAGTTTGGATGCATGAAGAATGAGCAAAATTTCCTGGAAAATAGTCTACCTTCCATTATATTTATATTTAATATTGCCAAAATGTATTCTGTTGGTTAAGAAAATGTCTTGCAGAATAAAGCTCCTAGTACACATCTTCCTCAAAATAATGTAGGATTCCAGTGACTAAACTGCGCTTTCCACCTGACTGAATTGAACTATTTGAACTGGAAATAGTTGAGAAAATACTCACTTTCTCACTCACTCTCCGCTAGAACACAAACCCAACTGGCATAAAAGAAGTCACAGCACAGGGTGAGTAGAAAATACTCAATAAATACCCTTTACTTAGACTTTCAAGATGTTTTTGATAAAATCCTTCACAGGAGATTACAGAAAGAAAAGTCACAGAATAAATGATAAAAATGCTACTTTATATTAGAAAAATGACTAAGAGATAGGAAAACAAAGGGTAAATATAAGTGTTCATTTTCCGCATGGAAGAAGGTTAATAATGATATGTCCCTACATTTTTTCTAACAGTCATGGTACTTGACACATTTATTACACACTTATTAAAGTCTCAAAGAGAAAGGTAAACAGAAAAATAGGTTGAGGTCTTTTACTGAAAAGTAAGTAGGTCAAGAATAAAAAAGAACTCCATGCATAAAAAAAAAAAAAAAAAAAAAAAAAAAAAAAAAAACTAGATAACACCCAAGGAAATTCCTACAGCAGAATGAGAGGTAGATATTGTATGTAGCCACTTTACATTAATTCATGCATAATATTATATGAATATGTTACATATATATATATAACTATTCACTATATATATAAACTATTCATATAACATATATGTTATATTCACATATGTTACATAAATAATTGCCAGGATGGACAATTTATTTAATACAGTTCTTCAAAGTAGTTAGGGAAGCAAAAGCAAGATGATAATTTCTACTGAAGAAAAATAGAGTATTGAGAATATTTTACCACATTCCTGTGGAATGTTGGCATGCCATTAGAACAGTTCTAGAGAAGATATAGAAGAACATAGAGTAAGACAATATATAAGGGAAAATTTAAAAGATTATACCATAGTTTTAGGATGTCAACTAAAAATAATTGATATTGTAAAATTATTTTTAATAATTGAAAAGTTAACATAATAATAATTCATATTACTAGGACAAATTTCACCCAAGAAAGCTAAAAGTCATCAAGTTTAAGTTTTTTGTTTCGTTATACAGTCTCTAAATGACCTTTGGAACTCCTTGTCACATTGTAATTATTACTAGGATTAGGCCAGAAAAACACTTAGATAAGCTACTTCAATTGCAACCACAAATATTTTCACTAAATATTACAAAAATCTTTTGAACATTTTAAATAATGAACCTATGGAAAATGTTCCTGAATGTGACTGTAGAATCTCCGTCATTGTGGGTCTCACTGTACAAACCGTACAAACAACTGTACAGGTTGTACAAACAACTTGTATCAATAAAACTTTGTTCTTTTCTGCAGGTGTGAAAAGATTTAATGGCATACTGCATTTTCTTCCAGCTGTATCAACCCATTAATTTGGTTTGTTATTCAAGCACCAAAAATAAAGGTTCTTTTCTTTAGGATCAAAGTTCTTTTCTTTGAGCCTAAGTACAAAAGCTGAAGTTTTAAAATAGTCATAAATATGTTTTATTAAAACTCATCAAACAGGATTAAAATTGGTGGGGGAGGGAGGTGTAGGAGAGCAATTATATTTAACAGGGAAATCTGGGAAAAGGGGAAACTGCTACAGAATATGTCAGTTTATGGATGAATTAATAGAAAGTAATTTAGTAAGATGTTTTTAGCTATTACAAAAAGCTTCATCTTATCATACTGACTGAAGAGCAAGAAAGTGTTTTTATAGCAAGGCAAAACTACAGTGAAATTCAGTGAGAATTTGTTCTGCATGGTAATGCAGTATCTGTCCCTGCAATGCAGAGGTGTGTTTATATTACTGGGCAACATTTGTGTTTTAATACTTCAAAACTTTGAACACTGCAATGTTAAGTACGGCCAATACTGTTCCAAATGAAAAGCATTTCTATATGAAATTTCACAGTTGCTTTTAACAGGTACTCAAGAAAGTTCATACTTTAATTAAGGTTAAAATGTTACCATTTCCATCACTGAACACTCTGTAGAATATATTTTTGGATCTGAAATTTCAAGTAATGTTCAAAAAGCTGTTATGATTCGGCTTGAATCTCTGTTTGCAAATTTGCCCAGTGGCCTTCTGAGTACTGTTGATATAGATGATTCATAGACTTTGTTTGATTGAACTCAGGAGAGTTCAGTCATTTCAATTACTGATGCTCAATGCTGTGTGTTAACACTAAAAGTCCAACTGAACATGAGTAGTTTGAATAGTTGCATCACAAAACGGTTAGATGGAAGTGCAAGACTGGGGGACCAAACTAAATCCTGCAAAAAAAATAAAATCTTCCTTCACACAGGAAAAATTGCATTACACAGAAGAACAAATTACTATGAATCAGTATTACTCTTTTTAAAGACCCTTCCAGAAACTGAACTGTAAGGAAACTTTGCTGTAAAATAAATGAAAATAAACATAAACATAAAAAATAAAAATAAAACATTTTTATTAATTCCAGAATCGTTTGTTACAGAAATATTTGGTAATGAAAATCATGAATAATTTTGATAAATTTGATTTGCAGTAAAATATATTTATTGGGCAGTAAACCCAGGACAAGGACCAAAGGCAAAAAATATTTTAATCTATTGTGCCTAAAACAATGACACATGAGTCTATACTTCACCAACTGAATAGATTTCTTAATTTAAAAAATATATCTATATATTTCCAAGTTGGTAATAAGTTTCTTCTTGCCATTATTCCATGCACCAATTCTGACATAGTTTCTAACTCTCTCAGCCTTTCAGTATCACTATTGATGTTAGATGGATCTATTTTCCAAGTCCCTTAATGGTTTATTCCTTTCTTAGTTCCTATTTCTAAATTTTACCATCATTCTGGAATGGTGTTAGTTTCAATGCAGTGTGGCAAAAGTTTCCAGTCTTTACCCTGGAAACAGGGAATATAGCAGTATCCATCTGACAGCAAGGCACCATGGACAGAAATCTAGGCAAGGAAATGGAAGTGAACAAAGTGAGGTACAAGCTTAGCACTCCCTTTTACTCCACCTTTCCTCATTCCTTGCTCCCAATAATACTATACCAGAATACTGCTGTAGACCCAAATTCTGTATATAAGTGTTAGAATTCAAGCAATCAGAATATTTTCTAGGTTTTCCAACATTTATTCTAGAGTGTTCTAGCTTTAAAAATCTAGATTCTTGCATCTGTGAGTGGAGGTATTCAGGGAACCACAAAGATGAGGGTGGTTCAGAATGACCGGACTAAGGTGCACCCTCATGGATTTGTTTGGCGATTTGGAGGCTAAAGTTACAGTATTGTATCATCTTCTTCTAAAATCAGGAGGAGTAAAAGACAGAGTTGTTAGGTGCTAAGCAACATGCAGGATGTGTCCCCCATGTACACAGAAAGTACTTGGCTTTGGTCTTTTCAGTCTTATGTTACTAACCGAGAATGGTACAGAAAGTGCAACAATTCAGGAAGATGGTTTCTGAGTAGTCAGTGGACTTCTGCCAAAGATGAATTTGACCACATATTGTTTTCAGATTAGAGAGCAAGTAAAGCAGCAAAAGACAATTAAGTCAGTGATGCACTTACTGTCTTGAGTACGCAAGCAATCTGAAAGCCAATGTAATGCAGTTCTTATTCACCAGGCATGCAAATAAATCAACTTTAATGGCAATAAAGTCTGTAATGACAAATTTTATCACTAAGTTATAACTTAGCAGTAATGATTGGGGAAAAGGCAAGTAGCTCACAGCAACAGAAGTGATTTTATATTTTGTCCTAGGTGAAGCCAAGGGTAGCTGAAAAGACTGGCCTTTACCCTCTCTATTATTAACTGCAAATCATTCTTGTCATGTTAGAAAGCAGATCATTTTTTTCCCAAGTATTACTCACTCTTATGTTGTGTCTCAAACCATGACCTCCTTCAGAGGTGCTGCCATCCATTTCCAATTAGCCTCTGTGTATTAGAAAGGTTTTATTTTAAAGAAATCAGGACCAGCAATACATCTCTATTTCTTTGGTAAATGTAGTTCCTGATTTAATTCATCCATTAGCTGTGATAACAGAAATCAGTAAACAAACAAAAAGCCTACCTGAAGATCATTACTCTACAAGAAGAAATCCTACACTAAATACTCTAAGACAGCAGCAGAATTCCACTTGCAGTGGCTGCATTTCAGTAAGGAGTAAAACTAATTGAATAGGTCTCTACTAAAACCATTCTAAACTCTTTGATTCAGAGTCATAATAAAAAATACCATATTATTTTTCTTGATGTGTTGAAGAAGGTGGAACACAAGATATAAATATTTTTTAAAGTATTGTATTAAGTAGGTAGATGATCTACATCATCTACCAGAACACCTGTCAGAACATCTGATCTAATTTTAACACACATAGCCACTTTAGAAGTAAATGAGTTTTTTCAGCTGTTTTCAAAACAGGTTTAGTATGAGTTTGTGCAATTATTTTTCTGGGTCTTCATCTTATATAATAATAATAATTAATAATATAATAATAATAAATAATACATATTTTTGTTATGTATGCAGTTTTTTACCCTATGGGATATGTTTAACAATGGTCAATTGCCATGTTTCAGTAGTTTTGGCTGACATTCAATAAATGTCTGAGCAGCTAATAATGCACTTAGTTCTGTTAGTCCACCCATCGGTCCATCACATCTGCCTGTCCTCATAAAGACTGTCATTAAGCAACTTAGCATTTCTCTGACTTCCTCTCTGTATTCACTGTCCCCCAAATGCCTGTAAGGTAAATAAGTGCTCACAAATATTTAAATATTTTCTTAAGATAAATATAAATAAAAACTTCTAAAATAAGCAACAAACAATTTCTTCTACCATTTTATGAATGGAAATTGAAACCTTCAAATTTTCATGACTGTTAGTCAACACTCAGTTGAAATAGTTTGAAAACACAAGACCTTTCTATTGTCCATAAAAATTACACAATTATTGACCAGACACATAACCTCCAAAGACAGTGTTTTAAGGAAAATTGCTTATTTAAAGCTAATTAAATAAGCTCAGCATATGCTATCTGTTTGGGATCACACATTATGACTGCCTGTTACAGTCTTAATATCAGGACTGAATGCCTCTACAGACTTTTTTTTACATCTGAGTAACTTGTTCCACATGGAGAGACCTAGTGACATGACTCATAAAGCAAATATGCTATTGTATTAGTATGTGTCTTTGTTCATAATAAATTTGAAATTGACTGCAGATACAAAAGAAACACTAAATGTTTCATAGAAAATGTTTTCTGTGTTAACACAAAAAGGAGGAAGGAAGAAGAGTGATATCAAATTGAATGTAGGATATTCTTACAGGAGGAAGGATGTCATTCTATATAATTTAAAATTAAAAGTAAGTTTTGTCACACTCTTACATAATATTATATATCTATTCTATTCTACTGTGGCTTTGTTTGTAAGCCCATCTTCAGGAGAATGAATACTGAATGAAGACCCTCAGCATATGTTCTTCATGTTCTTTCTACCTTTATAAGAATATATGGAAAATCTAGCAAACAGTGATATCAAACTTAATATCCATGGGGAAAAAAAATAATAATAATAATAACTATCTGGGGACTGAAAACACTGTTTTCCATTTCTTTTGAGTTTTTGAGCTGGTTAGCTAGAGGAACTATCCTAAGCAGATCATATGTTATCCTAAGAAGTATTTTTAAAGCATTTTAATGTTCTATGCTTCGCAGTCAACATAATTTAAGTTGTCTATGTGCCAGAATGGTAAAATACATTGTGGAAATAAAGTGATGCACTTCAAAAGGAAGCATTATTCCAATCTAAGTCAATAGATGTTTCAGGAAAACAAAGTATTCATAGGATCTAATTATACTTTCTTTTTGCATCTTTCTCCTAAAATAACTGTTCTTCAGTTACTGATACAAACGTACCTGTTCACAGAGAATACTGTCTAAAGCAATGTCTATTCTGCAGCTGTAACAGACCATACAGAAGCATTCTGGAAGAACCCTTTTAGCCATACACCCAGCGAGTGTTACCAAAGACATATAGTGAAACATGTGTTGTGCTATAAAATATGATTCCATATGCCCACTTGTGAAACTATCCTGGACATGTGCTATTGATATTGTGTTTGAACAGCCATTCGATACTGTCTCACAATTTGTGCAGTCTGTGTAAGTGTCCCTACATCTGACTGTAAAAAATTTCTTATGCCCTATTCTGGGTGTGTGCCTACTTAAGATCATTAATGCAGACATTAATTAGCAAACTTGTAGGACATAGAAGGATGGTATTTGCATGTCGTTTGTTTTAGTTACTGCTAAGGAAGTCTCAACAATAAGTACAGTGCTGCTGATTGCATGAGAAGTGCATGCAGATGTGTTTGTGCTTTCAGAAATTTACAAACGCACATTCAGTCACAGGGAAAAACAAAAAAAAAAAAAGAGAGAGAGAGAGAGAAAGAGAGAGAGAGAGAGAGAGAGAGAAGAAAACCATGCATTTTATGTTTTCCTGGAAATGTATGAAAACAGAAAAATAGGCAACAGCTGGTTGCAAATATTAAAAGGTAATCTTAGCTGTAGGCTAGCTATCTCTACCAATAGTGACAAAGGCCACAGAAAGGACATTGCTGACTTAGGTTAGGTCCCCTGTCCAAAACTGTAGTAGGTTCAATTACTGTGGTTGAAAACTTGCAATGTAAGTTATCACTTTTCCAGTGGAAATTCACAAACACATTTCTGGAGAAAATGGGCCTAATAAAAATAATGAATCATTCCATTATCTAATACTATATGGTGAGCAGTAAAATATAAGCAGAATGTTCAGCATTGTTACTGCTTTTTTTTTTTTTTTTTTTTTTTTTTTTTTTGCTAAAGTCATTAAGTACTAGGTATTAAACAAACACAAAGAGCTGTGTATTTGGTCATTTCCTGGTCACATTCACGTGAGATGCTTACTTGAAGGGTTCACTTTGAAAAAAATATATGATATCATTGTGATTAGTGCTAGTAAAACATCATCTTAGCATCTTAGCATGCTAGCCAAGCTCTTTACTGCTGGTCGGGATAAAAATAAGAATGAGAATGCTCTAACACAAAAAATATACTATAATCTTCCTGACAAAAACTGTGGGAAAGCCTGAAAAAAAAATATACCTGATGTATTAATTTTGTATTAAGACTTACTTTTCATTATTTCTGTGCTGTATTTCAGAGCTTAATTTTAGGCAACACATTCCTCAGAAGAACCAAGCCATATAAGTCTCTGTAGAAAATATTAGGCCCTATTTGTGGCACAGCATATTTAATGGAACTTCAGATGTTTTACAGTATTTGCATCCCAGTGGCACATATTTTTCTGGATCCACTCATGAGATATCTTTGCTCTGATAATATTATATTAGAAACTGTTACTTATAGGAAAAAGAAATATTGGTAAAATCAACAGATATATGAAGTAATATATTATAGCTATAGCAAATGCAGATTCCAAAGTGATTAATGTCACATAAAAATAATATTCAGTGTGGAAATGCAATGATAGGTAATAAAATGTTGTGAATTGAAGAAACAGGTCAGTGGAAAGCTCACTATAACGAGAATCAGAACTGAATAAATTCTTGTGGTTTAACAAGATTTGTTTGCTTGTTTGTTTTTAATTATTCCACTGGTTATCTTTACAAAGTATCTTGAGAAGAATACAGGCTTAAGCTTTTTGTTTCCTTCACTGAGATACTTTATTCAAGCATGAATGAAAGAACTATACTATAGAGGTAGTCTTTACACTTTATCTTGATAACTTTATCTTGTAGTTGCTTTAATGGAGGTTTTCCTCATATTCTTAATAGAAAATAATAATTTATATGTTATGCAACATTAAATAACTATCGTAAGTGTCTATAATTTGCCATAGAGAGAACAAGAAACCGTGGCAGAAAGAAAGGAGCCACATTCACTCAAATATTTTTCACTCAAATTTCTACTGTCAGTTATTTCAGGAAAGTTATTCTCATTTTTTTTGTGTGTGAAATTAAACTCACAATCTTTTGCAATGAATGAATATTAAGAGAAACAAACCATGGATTTAAGCCTTTAACAAGGCCAGTGGGATCAAAGGAGAGGAAGACTAGCACAAACACGTGCTTGAAAGGGATAAACATTTAATTTCGACTGTCTCAATGTTTTACAGGATGAGAAATTTTAATGACCATACTTATATTATCAAATTCATCCCCAACTGCACAATATAGCATAAAAATCATGAGTACTAATAGTAATTCAACTGATTTTTAATGGCTGTGTTTGTTTTTAGCAAGGCTGAGAAGGCAAGAACATTGCAAGACCTTCAGGATTCTTTTTCTTATTCTTATTCTTTCCTTTGTATTCTATAAATTGGTTGCAAGGCATTCTACAGACTAGCTTGTCTGTTCAAAATTACATTCAAGTTCAGAGATGTTTTCCATGTATTTTCATTATTTGAACCTACTGATTTAGATCTGTTTTAAAGAAAATAGATGTGCTATCTGGACTGTGGAATTTGTAAAAATGCATTAGAAAAAAGAAAGTACAGAAGTTTCAGTGTCTGATGAGAAAAGGGTCAAAAGAAGTGAGGAGGTGAAGAGAATATATCCTATACTTGATCAGACCCTGTAATATTCTCTTCTTTATCATGCAAATGTTTGCAAAAGTTTAGTTAAAGAATTTAATCTAATTACACAGACCCGATCACTACAAAATTAAATCCCCCTGAAAAAAAAATATTTACATCTCAAAGTAACATTCTATCTAACATACTGTCTTGGGTACAGTTAGAATTAAGAACACTGTGGGGAGACAGGGATCTCCAAAGACAGGTCAACAATTCTAAGGTAGAAACCATTAGTTAAAGGTATTAATAATTCTTTAGGTGTATTTTTATTCTTTCTTTTGTCTTTATTCTTTCATGGTGGTCCCTTCTCTCCTCTCTGTCCTTTTTAAATTTTTTTTTTTTTCTCTCTCACTGAAATGTTACTTGCTTTTAGCAGTTCTATCGAAGGAATCAGAAAACCTTGACTGTCTTTTTTATTTCCAAACCTACTCCCAATATCTGTAACAAATCTGAGCTACTATAACCATGAATTTCTCGCTGGGATGCTCTCAAACTTCTGTTTCAGAGCTGTGGAAGGCTTTGCTGTGCCTTTTGTACCACACATCACACACATGCTATTTTTCTGAGCAAAGGCTCAGAGAGGACGTTGTCTGCTGGAGTCGAAGTTCAAAGCACAAATAAGTAAACATGCTTTTGTTCTATTGGCTTTCTTTTTCCTTCTTTGTCCTTCATTATCCAGAAAGAGCTACTCGTTCTGTCTTCCAGGTTCAGTCATGCTGTTTGATTTTGTGTTTGAAGGAGAAAAATGCTACAAGGCCAGAATCACTGGTCTTACTCTTGTTGATGCCAATGAGGTTAGAAGTTAGCTTAATAGTCAGTCCAGCAGGGCTTTTCTGTCTGAATAGGAGAAACATGGGGGTGACACAGAGCTGCCAACACTTCGTAGTTCTCTGTACCTCATCTGTGATATGAAGAATAGGCACGATGAAGAAGGCATGATCAAGGCATCAGCTCACTCCTTGCCCACATGTATATATGTTCAAATAAAAACATTTTTGAGCCACACTATGTAATTGTAAGGGTAATGCTAAGGATGAAGCAGCCATCTCATTGTTGATATTGCTTATTTGACAAGCATATTTATCACATTCTTATTTAAGCAATGGATTAATCTAGGATGGCAACTAATTAGAATCTCTAGACTGTAAAGTAGCTGCAATTTCTTATGCTCATTGTCTACTGTTTGCAACCTGTTTGTTTACTGTTTGTTTGTTTCCTGTTATGACTCTTGTCAACTAAAAGTTATTAAAATAATTACAGATTTCTGAAAAATGTATTTAATTTTGTCAGCCATGGTCATATGTGTTCTGTTCTTTTGTTAATCTTGTAGCAACATAGAGGAAAGTTCATATACTTTATCGATGGGACATAGGTGGCTGTTTCATTCTGAATTATAAATTTTATGTTACAAATTTTCAAAAAGAATTCACCTAGAAAAAAAAAATAATTTAATCAATTAAAATGATTAAAATACTGAGAAAATTTAGTTTCACTTATTTCTTCATTAAATATGTCACTCTATGTGTACCGGAAAAGTACATTTCATAACTTTACTAGTCTGAATATTGTCTTCATAATCTTCATCAACATCTATGGCTTCTGAGTACAAATCATAGAATCATAGAATAATAGAATCATAGAATATCCTGAGTTGGAAGGGACCCTTAAGGATCATCAAGTCCAACTCTTGACACCGCACAGGTCTACCCAACAGTTCAGACCATGTGACTAACTGCACAGTCCAATCTCTTCTTAAATTCAGACAGGCTCGGTGCAGTGACCACTTCCCTGGGGAGCCTGTTCCAGTGTGCAACCACCCTCTCTGTGAAGAACCCCCTCCTGATGTCAAGCCTAAATTTCCCCTGCCTCAGCTTAACCCCGTTCCCACGGGTCCTGTCACTGGGGTAAATGGAGAAAAGGTCTCCTGCCTCTCGACACCCCCTTACGAGGAAGTTGTAGACTGTGATGAGGTCTCCCCTCAGCCTCCTCTTCTCCAGGCTGAACAGGCCCAGTGATCTCAGCTGTTCTTCGTATGTCTTCCCCTCCAGGCCTTTCACCATCTTTGTAGCCCTCCTCTGGACACTTTCCAACAGTTTCATATATTTCCCATTTTGAAGTCTTAATTCTCCAGTGAGATGATTGTCAGTTTTGTCTAGAAAATGCTTAGAAATGACACCAGTGATTAGCAATATTAAAACAAAACAAAACAAAACAAAAAATAAAAATAAAAATAAAATAAAATAAAATAATAAATAAATAAATAATAAAAATAAAATTAAATTAAAAAAAAAAAAAAAAGAGACAAGGAGAGAATCTCCTGCTACCTGTTAAATTTTGAGCTTTATTTTGTGATGATAAGAACTATAATTTTGTTTGGGGATGGTACAGGAAAGAATAGAAAAGGGGAGAGGGAAATTGAGAAGACAAAAGAGAGAAGGAGAAAGGAAGAGAAGGAAGGAAGGAAGGACAAGTGCTACAAGAGTTACCTAATAGCAATATTATTTCACATCTGTAAATAATCTGCTGAATCGGATTTTTGACAGATCAGAAACAAATGTTATGCAATTTTGAATAAGCAAGACTTTTGAAAATAGTAATTCAGTAAGTTAATGAAAATTCTATTACTAGTTTATGTAGAGCAACACATAAATCATTTTGCATTAAAAATAGTTATTTCATCAATGAGAAATAAAAAAAAATAAAAAAATAATTAAAAAAAAAAAGCCTAAAAGAGACCAGTTGGCATTTCAGACTCATTTTTTGTTTTATTTATGTAATGCTTGTTGATTATGATAATTGATCACTCCAATAACTTCAAAGATATAATTAATTGGTAAAAGTAATTTAGTTGCCTTTTATGTGAAATATTCTTAATTATCAAAGAACATTTAAATAAATTACCATGATACTGAAGGTCACACAAATATTAGCTGCAGCACTGCTTGCTGTTCCATAGATATATATGTAGATATGTAGAGACAGAATATCTATACTACGTCAAGTATATCTATGTAGATATCTAGAGACAGAAAGAATAAAATGAGTGAATTTTATTACACTGAAAATAATGTTTATTTCTTTGAAATTTCACTACAAGCATTTATTTTCTTGGCCTTTTATCTAAAATCAAATGTAACATCAGTTTAATATTAAATATAGCAATGTGATTCCATCTGTTTTCTACTTTGTCAAAGCTGGAACAACATCTCAATTTGTTTTTTTCTTTCGTACCATAGAATCATAGAATCTTTTCTTTCTTCAAATGTTGTAATAATTTTTTAGTGTAAAATCAAGTAAATGTGATGAGAAAGTAACATACAGAAGCTTATCTGAAGCCTTTTATAGACATGGGAAAACAAATATTTTGTCATTGCCTCATATGTCCTAGGTCCTAATTATGAAGGACTTCGGCAGGGAAGGTGTAGGTTGGAAATTTGGATAAATTTCTTCTCAGAAAGGCATTGGAAGGGGTTGCCCAGGGAGGGCATGAAGTCACCATCCCTGGCGGTGTTTAAGGAAAGATGGAACATGGTGTTTAGGGACATGGTTATATTCCCATGGTTTAGTGGGTGATATTGGTGGAAGAGTTGGACCAGATGATCTTGGAGGTCTTTTCCAACCTTATTTATTCTATTCTATTTTTCTATGCTAGGCCACCATCATGATATGTAAGAACCCATAGTAAGTGCCTGGACTTTCTATATCTGAATGAGAAAAAATAAGGTTTTCAGAATAACCTCTGAAACTGCCATGGCACTGAGCATATAACTCCTAACATCAATTAATTCAGCTTGAAGGTGCTCAGCACTATCCAGGAATTCTGAGCAGAGGGAAAAAAAAAAAAAAAAAAAAAAAAAAAAAAAAAAGTATATCTATTTTCTTAAAGAGTATTTCAGCATAAAACAAAAGAATTCTTGGAAGTGCAGACAAGCTTTCAATAAGTTTTCTCCATTCCCCTTAACCAATGAGTGAGGTGTTCAGTGCTAGTTTTCACTCTCTTTTTCCTGCTGGCACAATGAAACTTGAACTGTATTGTACGCAAGAACACAAACACAAACAGTTCCATGGTTTCCTGTTACCATTTTCTTACTGAACTTCCCAGGCATTAGGGGTGCTTTCTTGAGTTTGTTTTTATTATTTTTTTTATTTTTTTTTTTTTTTTTTCAGAGTAGGGAGAGAAACTTGCATTTTCCACTTTCCAAGCAATGACCATCATTACACTCTGACAGCAGAAAAGATGTAGGGGAAATTGAGATTTGAGAGTCTTGAGATTAATTGTCTTGAGATTAATAATGGTGATGACAGAGTTGAATGTTTATGGGTAAGTAATGAGGGAAGGCCAATGGGGGCAGATGTTCTCATGGGTGCCTGTTAGAGACTGCCTAAGCAGGCTGAAGAGGCAAATGAAATATTCTACAAACAGCTGGGAGAAGTCTCACAATCATTAGCCCTTTCTCTTGTGGGGAACTTCAACTTACCAGATGTCTGCCATAAACACAATATAGCAGAAAGGAAATAGTCTATGAGGTTTCTAGAGTCTGTGGTAGATAACTCCTGACACAGCTGGTGAGTGAACCAACTAGGGACAGTGCCCCACTGGACCTTTTTTCTCATAAATAGAGAAGGACTTGTGGGTGATGGTTGGAAGCCATCTCAGGCACATCAGTCATGAATTAATAGAGTTTTTGATTCTTGGAAAAGTAAGGAGTGGGGTTACCAGAACTGCCACCCTGGACTTCCAGAGGCCAGACTCTGGCCTGCTAAGGAGACTGGTTGGTGGAGTCCCTTGGGAAGCAGTCCTGAAGGGCAAAGGAGTGCAGGAAGATTGGACACTCCTCAGGAAAAAGAATCTTAAAGTCATAGGATCAGGCTGTCCGTTCATGCCAAAAGATGAGCCCTCACAGGAGACCAGCCTGGCTGAACACAGATATGTGGCTAGAGCTTAGGAAGAAAAAGAGGGTTTCTGATCTTTGGAAGAGGCAGGTCACTCAGGAGGACTACAGAGATGTCATGAGGCTGTGCAGGGACAAAATTAGAATGGCCAAATCCCAATTTGAATTCAATCTATTACTGTTGAAGACAATTAAAATATATATATATAAATACATAAACAAGAAAAGGAGGACTAAGGAGAATCTCCATCCTTTTTTTGGATATGGAGGAAAACATAGTGACAAGAGATGAGGTTGTCTGTAGGCTGATGTATTTAATGCCTTCTTTGCCTCAGTCTTTGACAGCAAGATCAGTTGTTTTCCATGTAGTCAGCCCCCCTGAGCTGGTAGATGGGCACAGGGCATAGAATGAAGCCTTCATAATCCATGAGGAAATGATTAGCGACCTGCTACTCCACTTATATGTATACATATCTATGAGGCCAGATGGGATACACCCAAGGGTACTGAGGCAGCTGTCAGACATGCTCATCAAGCCGCTTTCCATCATTAATCATCAGTCCTGGTTATCAGGTGAGGTCACCATCTAGTGGTGGCTAGTAAATGTGATGACCATCTACAATAAGGGCCAGAAGGAGGATCTGGGAAAGTACAGGCCTGTCAGTCTAACCTTGGTGCCAGGGAAGTTCATTGAGCAGCTTATCTTGAGTACCATCATGAAGCACTTATAGGACAACCAAGCGATCAGGCCCAGTCAGCAAGGGTTTATGAAAGGCAGGTCCTGCTTGACAAACAGCCTCCTTCTACGACAAAGTGATGTGCTCAGTGGATGAGGGATGTAGTCTACCTAGGCTTCAGTAAGGCTTTTTACATTGTTTTCCACAGCATTTTCCTGAAGAAGCTGGGTGCTCAAGGCCTGGACAGGTGTGGTGGACTTCAGTACTACGTTAAGGGTTGAATTAGGTTACCTTAGAGGTCTTTTCCAACCCAAATGATTCTATGATCCTAAATTAGATAATTCTCTATTTCATATTTAAAGGAAGTAGCTACCACTGCAGTTTGTATGAAGTCTAGCCAACTGCCGTGTTAAACATCTCCTAAGACTTCCTTCATAAAATTTAGGAGAAACACTAGCTTCTGGAATCTAAAGTTAAAATGACAAAATGGTGTAAAGTAAAAGCAATAGACTAGGGATTGTTTTGTCTATCATTTTTTGGATACACATTAAATATTAGACTTTCAAATCAAGGTTAGGTTCAATTTCAGCTGAAGTTGTGACCTTCTATAGCTGAAGAAATAAGTGTTAAGCTGATGACAAGATTAATGATATTTACATGCCAAATGACAGAACTGAAACTGAAGTACTGATTAAAGATAATTAGTCGGTGTAATGCCATTTTTGAACCTATGGAAAATTTTATGAAATCAACAAATAGTCAGAGTTTGGGTATGTTCTGAATGCATAAGCAGCGGGGACTTATTTGCAAAGTTGTCATCATATTTACTTCTTTGTTTGCTCATGAAGACCATTTTTTACTTCTAATATTTCAGTAGTCTCTTAGTGCCACAATAACTTCAATAACAGCTGTGGAGGAAAAATATTTATGAATATCACCCTTGTATAAAATATTTACTTGGAAAAAAATATACATTAAAAAATAATAATAAGTAATTTCAAAAACATCAGTCTGTTCCATGAGATCTAAACTAATAAAGTTATTGGATTAACATCTTGTCTTTGACCAAATTTGGCCGAAGGTAGGTACCTAAGTACCTAGGACCAAGGTACCTTTAATGTCTGACCGAAGCTTTTTTTCATATCAGTGTTACCTTAATCCATGGTGTCTGAAAATTTTTCTTCAGACAGGTAACTGACATGATCTGCATAATCTCCTTGGCTGTATATTTCCAAAAATGATTAAGAACATAATTACCCTTAATCACCTTGTTAAAAGTTGAAGAAAAAAAAAGTTGAAGAAAATCAATCAATAAGTACAAAAGAAAAGGATTCATCCATGGAGTCTGTCTAAGAAAAAAGTTTCTCAGGCTACATCCAAAACAAATGCATAGTATTAAAACTGTACAATTAAATGTCATTTAACCGCACCTCAAGTGCTGCCAAACCTCGAGTACTGTGTTCAGTTTTGGGCCCCTCGCTACAAGAAGGACATGGAGGTGCTCGAAAGAGTCCAGAGAAGGGCAACGAAGCTGGTGAGGGGTCTGAAGAACTCCTACGAGGAGTGGCTGAGGGAGCTGGGCTTGTTCAGCCTGGAGAAAAAGGAGGCTCAGGGGTGACCTTATTGCTCTCTACAGGTACCTTAAAGGAGGCTGTAGCGAGGTGGGGGTTGGTCTGTTCTCCCACGTGCCTGGTGACAGGATGAGGGGGAACGGGCTAAAGTTGGGTGTTTTAGGTTGGATATGAGGAAGAACTTTACTGAGAGGGTTGTGAGGCATTGGAATAGTGGTGGATACTGCCCAGGATATCCACTGCCCAGGATAGTGGTGGAGTCACCATCGCTGGAGATCTTTAAAAGACGTTTAGATGTTGAACTTAGTGATATGGTTTAGTGGAGGACTTAGTGTTAGGTCAGAGGTTGGACTTGATGATCTTGAGGTCTCTTCCAACCTAGATAATTCTGTGATTCTGTGACTCTGTGATCTTCTACAAATTGGAAAGGGTTAACAGAAAGCAGAAAAAAACGTGGCCCTCAAAAAAAAAATATATATATATATATATATATAATTTTTACTTTGGAGTATGGTTTTTTTGTACAGATGCCAAATTAAATTTACTCAAAATAGAAAAACAACAACAAAAATATTTAACTGAAAAAAATGCATTCTTAATTTGCTAATCTCACGGGAAATTAATGGTACTGGTAACTAAATAATTAGAAATGGGAATTTGTGAACAACTTTATTAACCTTATATTAATTTGCAAAATGATAAGAGAAAATAAAGAGAAAATTTTGCTCCCAAATGTTGTTATGTATAACATACAGAATAAATTGCAGCTGTAATAAAAAGGGATATTTCTCTCATTTATAAAAGACTATTTATAGTCCCATTAAACCAAAACAGCTAAAATACTACCTTCACATGAAAAAATTCACTTTCAGTAATGAGGGGTTAAACCAATAAAATTATACTAGGGAAAAAAAGAAAAAAGAAAAAAAGAAAAAAAAAAAAAAAAGGTCTATTCTATTTTCAACTTCCACAGTAATAAGAGATTAGGAAAGAAAATGTATTTTCATGATCTTCATGTAAGGAAATATGCTCTACCTTTTAAAGTCTCTTTAATGCACACTTCCTTGATTTCTCTTAGGGACAGAATCCTGGGGAGAATACTACAGCTAAAGGGGCTTGCTCTAGCAAGCTGTCTAAGCCTTTCTATAAGAACTAGAAAAAGCCATATAAGCACTACTGAAAATAAATAAAATAAAATAAAATAAAATAAAATAAAATAAAATAAAATAAAATAAAATAAAATAAAATAAAATAAAATAAAATAAAATAAAATAAAATAAAATAAAATAAAATAAAATATATTGAACGTGTTAAATTTGTTGTGAACTGAACCCATAAGGAAGAACAAATCTCAGCAAAAGTAGACTTGCAATCTGGTCTTCATTGCTTACTAATTTAGTAAGGTAAGAAGATTCCATAAAGTGAGAGAAACTAGGGCAGTGCTAAGTCATGCAAATAAATCTTTATAACCCTGCTAAATCAACAAGGCTGAGGAGAAAGAAAAAACTGTATGGCAGAGGGATAGATACACTCTAGAGTAAATACACTTAAAAGGCTTAGAGTGAACATATATGTACAGGGACTGTTTTTAGGTTTTTCAGCCATTTCTATTCTCAACAAAGTAAGAGGCTTTCTTGATTATGCTGAAGAAAATGGAAGTAAGGGCAGCTGTGCAAAGCAGCCTCTGAAAGAAATGCTTTCAGTTTCTGCTAAAAATGCTGGTTCCCAAAGGCAGCTGCTCAATGCCTCATGATGTATTCACAGCGCAGCCTTCTTGCTAGGCCCATCACCCTACTGCACCTGCTCCTCTCAGTTTACTTCACCTGAGTCGACCGTGACAAGAGTAACAAAGCACTACAGATCCAGTGCTTTTCTCGAGAAAGTTCAGTGATGCTTTTCTCTACCTCCTCATCTGTACCAGTGCAGAGCCAAGCTGCTGGTTGTAAGCATCAGGTATTATGCTTACCTTCTATATGGTATATCTATATATACTATATAGATCTATATATACCATACATATATCTATATATATAGCTATATGTTTACCTTCCTTTCATTCCTCCCTATTACTCCTTACTGTGAAGTGACTCCTATATGAAAAGTACCTTGCTAATACTCAGAATTTTAATATGGTGTGTGAGATCTTTCTTCTATTATGACTCTCAGAGGACAATATTAATATCTCACTAATTGGTAAATATACTTCCAGAACAATTAGAAGTGTATTTATTGGCAAAAGGTAACATTTATCATTCTGATCTATAGGAAAACATCCACAACAGTAATTTACCACAGTCATTTGACACAGAGCCCGCCCTGTGTCACCTCTATCACCTGAGTTTAGGTCTAGCCTTCGCTTTTTAAATTCCTGCTTTTAGTTAGGCTACTCTCTGTTATCTGCGTAATCGGCCTCAGGTGAATGAATTCATGAATTGGCAGATGTGCCCTGAGATTTTCAAAATGTCATTTTTCTTTATCCCATACACCTGACAAGTCCTCTCACTTTTTATTGCTTCCAAAACACTACTACAGTCACAGTATTTATTACATTTTTCTAAATAGTCTTCAAGATGTAATATGACTAAGAAAGATTATTTTTGTCAGTGAAATGGAATCCTTTAGAGCTGGTTACATTTTTTTATTTGTAACAGTAATAGAGGAGCTTCCTTGGTTGTGTTATTTGTACCTCTTAAACAATTAGAATGAAAAGGTTTCAAAAGCTCAAAAATAAAAAAAAAAGATAGATGGCTTGCTTGGATTTAGCACATTTCTGATTTAATAGAGACTGGAAGGTTAAAATGAAACTTTAAGATAAGATGTAAATAAATAAATAGATCTATGGCAAAATATGGCAGGAAAACTGCATTTTCACAGGATTTGCTATACTGAGCACACATAACACATATGCTATGCTTTGTATCATTTGCTGCACAGCTTGAAGTATTAGCTTTGCCATGGTTTGACTAAACCATGTAGTTTAAAATTTGACAAAATTTTAAACTACAAAAATTAACTTACAGTAAAAGAAAATACCACAAAACTTGTATCATGGGGCTTGTTAGACTTGTTTGGGGAAGTGCTGATAGTCATTGATAATAATTCAAGCAGTAAACAAATTGCAGACAGATCAAGACAGCAGAGCTTTAGATGCTAAACAAATCCTACATTTAGTAAATTCTCAAACTGATAAAGACAAAGTATTCTCTTGGATGCAGTTCAGAACCTATCTGATGAAGAAAACTTGTAACATTCAGAAAATGATCACACTGTGCTTGTAAAATTTTCTGTTTCTCTCAGGCACAAACAGAGGAGATTTAGGCAACTCAAGTTTATTTTTCTCAACAAGGGACCAAAGAGGTTCTCTTATATACATTCTGCGTCAAGAAACAACCCCAGAGCTTTCATTGGGATTTCAAATACCAAGTTTGAAGTGCCTGAACTTTCCAGAATCTGAAGCAATAAACCAATCTGCCTGGCTATTTTTCTGCAGCACTTTGCTGTTTCTTTAGAGAATTGTGGCAAATCTACATATTTACTATGTTATTTTATTTAATATCTCAAAGGAAAACTGAAACCTGGGGATTTATGAGAAGAAAAAATAATTAGCAGAGAGTATGCTATCTGGGATTATACAGGGGACATGTAAAAAGGATGAGATTATTTTCTTTCACAAATCAAAGATTTTAGAGGAATTTATTATATACCCTGTCTTCTCCACTATCTATACTTTTTTCGTCTTTAATCTTGCCCAGATACAGTGTTGCTAATCTACAGTATTAAATCTATATTTATAGGGATTCTGTCATGCCAAAAGAAAAATATACAAAAATAACAAAATTCATTCCACCTCATTCTTCTGGGAAGAAAAACAATCAGCCTGAAGTGTATTTCTCACAGATCTGACAGGAACAGTCCTTCCCAAAATGAGGATGCAATTTCTGCTGAACACGTATGAAGTATAATCGTTGATACCAAAACATTGAGAGTGGGGAGGGGAGCAGCAGAGAAACAAAAATTACTGACCACAGGTAGCAACAGGGCTTGGTTATAAAGATAATATTCTGGGGTAGTTGGAATTGCAGTCATAGTGTCTCAGAGCAAATATATTCAGACTACTAAAGTGTCTTTTTTTCATTATCGATATTTTCCTGTTTCCATTTTTTTTAAATGGCCTGAATATATATTTCAAAAGTTTCACAGTTCTGTTACTGAGTGTCTATCTTGGCAAAACTACAATGGACTCTCCATTGATTTCAAAAACAACTTTATTGTCTAATTGGAGAAACAGTCAGAGGCAGCTGGGCAAAACAGGTGTTGCAGAAAATTATAATCCCACTTTGATTAATCCTCTTTTGTTTTTTACCCTCAACCTCCACTTATGCATGACAGGTATCCAAACAATCCAACATATAGAGTCAGTAGTAACAATCTGAGGTATTGTCAGGAAAAACCTCGTGAATGACTGGAAGTCAGAAGAGAGAAAAACATTGGATGATTTCACAAAAATCTGTGCATTTTTTGCTAGAAAATAAAAGTTTATTTCTAAATGTGCCACATAGGTGTTTTTTACACTCATTTTCTGGACAGCTTGGGTTTCACAACTCATTTTATAACAGTTTTCACAAGGAAAAAATGTGGAATACCATTTAAAAAATACATTAATCAATAGTGTACATATTGTAACAGTTGAGTAAGGGAGTTTAAAAACTAGTTCAGTTCAGTTTAAAGCCTTTATTCTTGTCAGTGATACAAGCAATAAAGCCACATGTATCAGACTTGGAGGTAAAGCTTGAAAGATCTAATCTTCAGCTATTACCCAAATTTCAGGGTGACTGGATATTTTTCCTATCTCACTTTCTATCACTTTGGTCCAACATAACCTCATAAAGAAACCTGATTCTAAGAAAATTCAGAGTTCTCATTCTGTGAAATCAGATCCCTTTCTAGACCTCACTGTACTATCACGAAGATATGTTTGATTTGTTGTCTGTCTTCCATTGCATAAGGACAGGAATCTTTATGACAAGAGGTAAGCATTATCTGTTACATACTCTTAGAAACATTTATTTTCTACTCACTTTGTCATCTTTTTATTATTAAATCAATTAATTATAATTTAATGAATTAATATATTTAATTCTATATGGCTAATTATTTATATTTATTATTAAATTATTAATAATTGATTTTATTGTTATTTTAATATTATAAGATTTATCTTTTGTTTTGTATTTTTTTCCTATTAGTTTATTAGATAATGAAAGCAAATTAAAGATGTGTGTTTCCTATATGGTGTATTTTTTTTAATTTTTAGAGTTCTCTATTAAAAATCTTAGAGCTACCAATGGGTATAAACACTTTGTGTTTTCTAACCAAAAATCTGCCTTTTCCAGCCCAAAGGAAAAAGAGTGTCCAAAGAGGAAAGCAAATGTTATTCCCATTTCCAACAGCAAGATAACCATGAGCCATCACTGTGCCCTTGTCACCATGAAGGCCAATGGCATCCTGGGGAGTATTAGAAGGGGTGTGGTTAATAGGTCAAGAGATTCTCCTTCACCTCTACTCTGCCCTGGTGAGACCTCATCTGGAATATTGCATCCGGTTCTGGGCCCCTCAGTTCAAGGACAGGAAACTGCTTGAGAGAGTCCAGTGCAGAGCCACAAAGACGATTAAGGAAGTGGAGCTGGGTCTCTTTAGTTTGCAGAAGACAAGACTGAGCAGTGACCTTATTAATGTTTATAAATATGTAAAGGGTGAGTGTCATGAGGATGGAGCTAGGCTCTTCTCAATGACATCTAATGATAAGACAAGGGGCAATGGGTGCAAGTTGGAACATAGGGGGTCCCACTTAAATATGAGAAGAAACTTCTTCATGGTGAGGGTGACAAAACACTGGAACAGGCTGCACAGGGTGGGTTGTGGAGTCTCCTTCTCTGGAGACATTCAGAACCCACCTGGACGTGTTCCTGTGTGACCTGATCTAGGTACTCCTGCTCCAGCAGGGGGATTGGACTAGATGATCTTTCAAGGTCCCTTCCAATCCCTAACATTCTGTGATTCATTGAATGTAAAGAACTGGATGCTACAAATAAGATCACTAAAGCCAGCAAGCAAATTGCAGTTTAACATATTAAACTGCAATTAATATATTAAACTGCAAATTCATCCAGAATGTCCTGGAGCTCTGTAAAGCTGTAGATTTTAAACTGAACCTACCTTGTGTATTTTACCTTACAATATTCCTTCAGATAAGCAGACAAGGTTCAGAGGGATTACAGCTTGGTTTTCAGGGGTTTAAGGCACTTGCAATTCCAGCTGACATCATGTGAATGAAACTTTCTCAGTGAGCAAAGTGAGAACAGAAGTTGAATTAATGTTTTTATAATCTATCTGTAGTTATAACATAGACAGAAAAAGACCTCTGCCCCCACCCCTCAAGTCAGGAAAAAGTTAGATAACACTGAATATAAAACATTCATGTGAGCAAGGAGCATCAGGTCATGGGGGTGTTCTCCCTCCTGTCACAAGACATTTATGCAAGACAAGCTCCTTGACAATCAATATTTGACCTGTATCTGCAGATCTGACTCTGAGACTTTTGATCATACATTCTTGGCACATTTACATTTTAATTATATATATTTATTTATTTTACTGGTTAACGGCTTTTTTGGCACCACACACAGCAGTTATCCAGACGGTCATCTGTTGTAAGGTCAAGCAAAATAAACAAGAGAACTTTTATGCATTCCTTCCCTGAAAGCTAGATGCTGCCAGTTCTATTGTTTATCTCTTTACATATTAAAAAATAATAATAATAATAAATTAATTAAATTAAATTAAAAATAAGTGTTTTAGAACTAGATTGGTAAAATAAGACCAGAAGACTCCATTAACCATGGAGAAGATCCATTTATTCTGAAGCAGACAATTTTATCCCTTTTTGCTTCTTGAAAAACTCTGATCTAATTACATACTATATTTGGACAGTGTATGGTTTTATGAAACAGCTAAACAGGGGCTTACTTTACTAATTTGCTCATATTATTAACATTACAAAATAAATTGATGTTGTACTGATAATATACTAGTAATCTAACTCTGACAGAAAGAAGAAATTTTAAAATTATGTTACCTACTTCAACAGTGCAAAATGAAAATGCTTTAAATCATATTTTATTAATACACAGGTCATTTCTTTAATTATGGAGAAGCTGAGAATGCAGAAGAACTTTGTTAATTACTCTTTATCAAGCTATATTAAGGTCTTACAATTATCTTCTATGCTTGGCCCCATATCCCACAAATTATTGAAGTCACTGTTTTTGAAGAAATCTGTATATAATTATTTCACATCAGAGAGTTGACTTATTAGATGTGAAGTGACTTCACATCTCAGGACTTCTAGCAACTGGCTGAAGCTGAGACTTTTCAGATCAGAAGTATGAACTCTCATGAGAGGTAAATGAAAAATAAGCAAGTATCTTTCTATCCCCATGTTTCTCAGCTAACAGGTGAAGTGGGCTAAAAGTTGCTTCTACTGCTGTAAATATTTATCTTCCTAACGTAAGGAAAAAGAACTGCATAATAGAATAACCGCTATAAAAGTCATGGTCATCTATATTCTACACTTTACAAATGGTAAACTGCCTTCATATCTTGGCTAGAATCAGAAATGAGTTCTATCAAGTACAGGAAATTAACCGTGTAATTCCATCTCTGCTTAATGTCATCTATATCAAACATGCTGATTTCCTTCACTACTCTGTCCTTTTGGTTCCTTCCTGTCCTCTCTGCCAACATTAGCATATTTGAGACTAGGCAGTAAGCTACTTTAGGAAGCTGATCCAGCAGAAAACTAACTGAAAAATAAGTGAATAGGACCAAAGACAAGGAAAAAATATATTTTATTGGTGAATTACCACAATGTCACCATAATAGTGGCAACATTTAAACTGAATAATTTTTACCTTAAGAATCATAAATGACAAATCAAAATGTACATGTTCTTCACGTGGCTAGCAGCAGAATGCTCACTGCTACATCCAGCATTCATGTAACATACAAACAGACCCTGCTTCACTGTATCTTGAATGCTGCAGCATTCAAAAAAACATTGATGAATCACTCATTCTACTGAAAAATAGTAAAATTTATTGGGACTACCTTCATTGAATTGTTTGGTATCAAAATAGTTTTCTAAAATGATTTTCAAAATGCAACAAAAAATTTCTATGTGAAATAAACAGCTTATCCTAAAGAAATGTATTTTACGGGATTTTAAAACCGTACTTGCTTTAGAACACAACTTACTAACCTATTATTCCCTGAATACCTTCTCGCTGTACTCTAGTGATCAAAGAGTGGGACTTCTGTTGCTGTTCTTAGTTGTTTCTCCTCTGTCTTCTCAGTATTATACCTTTAAATCTAGCTTTGCTCTTTTCAGAGGTAAGAATTTAAACTGAGACAGAAAATATATTTTCAAATAATTTCCTTGCATCTACAAAAGTTTATCTAAACTTTTCCAAAAATCTCCATCATGCAATGTAGATTGCATTTCAGGAAAGGGCCCTACTCAGTAGGATGAGGGACTGAAAAGGAAGCAAGGAATAACTAAAAAATTTCATCTTCACCTGCTTTAAGATGAAAAGTAAATTGCTTTGCAGCCTTATTAGAGAGAGGAAGAGAGAAAGAAAGAGAAGTTTAATTTGTTTGCCTTTAATCTATCTTTTTGAAATACTGTAACAAACAATTAGTATTTTTGTTTGCCTTCCCTGAAACAATATATACTTTGGATTTATTTAATAAGTTCTTTAGGGATATTTTTTGCATCAATTTAGGAACTAATATTTCTTCAGGACCAAGATAAGGAGACCTCAGGAACTGTCATCGAATATTTACGCATGCTAAATTTTTAAACATCATTTAGTGACAGCTTCAATAAAAAATGTGAACCACTTTTTCAAATAAGTGACAGAGTCAGATATAAATGGACTTAGACATTTTCTTTCTAACAGTTCTGGTACACTCAGCAGATGTTATACATGCAAATTTAATACATTTCTCTGCTGTTAATATATAGTATCTTATATAATTGAAATCATATGTATTTCTAATATATGCATTTAGATGTACATGAATAAACTGAACAATTTATAGATTCTTTGCTGGTACTTTTATATCAGTTCCTCAAAAGCATTCTATCTGGAATTCAGAGCAGTACTTCAGTCAAAGATACTGTGCTGTTACCTGCCTTGTACAAACACAGTGGTAGAAAAATATTTTTCTCTGTTACTTTCTGTAATGTCATCTAAAAAAAACCCTACCTTCATCAAATTGGGATGTCTTCTATTTGTTTCAAAAGTACAGTGATGCAGGAAGAGGCAGTTTTCCCAAAAGTAATCCAGTGTTGCAGCTTATGGCTTGAAATCACACAAATAGACACAAATGTGTCTACCAGATTTCATCATGACAAATGTCCTTGTTGAGCATTTTCTTTAAAAACTGAATATATTTCAGGGTCTGAAAATGCATAAGACTTCTGCAGAACACAAACTCTCCTTGCTCACTGTGCTCTCCCATTACTATTTTTTTTTAATATAATCAGAGATAAGAGTATTCAATTTGCTCTGTTGGGATCTGTTCTACCTCTGAATTGTTTCATTTTATACCATAGTATGAAAATAGGTAAAAAGACTGCAGCTGTTAGAGTTAAAAAAAAAAAAAAAAAAAAAAAAAGTAACATCTTGGGAGAAGGGTGTTCTTAGTAGTGGAAACATCCCTAGACCTAGGGATCATCCCTAGACATTCTCCTTCTCAGTCTCCAGAAGATGACATTGTAGAATTCAGCATCAGGAGCAACTATTTTGTCAAGGGTCCTTTTCCCCTTATGATGCAATGGCACAGTTGTAAGCCTTCAAGTTCTCTTCAGAAGACCAATGAGTTCTAAAACAAAGCATTCTCCACTTAGAAGAGTTGCCAGTCCTTTACATAATTATAAAGGCTGCTGGTTGTCTAACCTTATGTGAAGAGTTAGGTCAGTTGTGAGATGAAATGCGTAGAGGACTTGATTATTAGGTGGAAATTTAGATCTGTGCCTCTCAGGACTACATTGCTTTTTCTTCCTTTTTTTTTTTTTTTTTGTGGGGGGAGGGGAGAGAGTGGAAGTAGCTAACTCTTTATAGGGTTTCATGAGTCCAAGTGATAGCAATTCCTAATATTCAGATACATATTTTATAAATATTTCATTTTTATAAATATATATTTATATTTTATATAAATATTTCTAATTTTTATAAATATTTCTACTTTATTTATGTTCTTATATTTATTTATATTTAATATATTTTATATTTATATACTTATATTTATTAAATGTTTATATTTTATATTTATTATTTAATTATATTTATAAATGTATATGTGTATAAATATTTTTATATATTTTATATTAATATTTTACAATAAGTGAGGTTGATTTGATAATAAACTAATGTATAAGAACAGAACTAGATAAAACAGTGTATATTTTTATTGTAGAAGTGTACCTAGAGGACGTTAAAAATAGATTTGTAACAAATTGATATAAAAATACAACCACTGCTGGACTTGTCAAAGGAATTACTAACATTATCTGAAGTGATACAAACCTCTTAGAAATGCCAGAGAATGTAGGTTATCCAGTAAGTGTACATCACACTGAAATTGTAACAGTACTGAACTCTAGTAAAGCAAGGAGATATTACAAACACTTTTCAGGATGGGAAACAGTTAATTTTAAATGGACGTTCCTCTCCTTTCCATCAAATCAGTTTAGATTCATAGATTCTCTGAGTTGAAAGCCAGAAGGAATCTTTTTGATCATCTAATCTGATTTACGATACATAGCAAAAATCCTTAAACTTCTTCTTGCATGTCATCAATTCTGTCTTGAACTGAAATCCTCAAGAGACTTTGAATCAGGCATTCAATTTGATAGTTAGTTCCAGGAGTTAATCAACTCTTCTCCCTTTTAGATTCCATTTTTTCTTGTGATTTATTGAAAATTGCTATATTTTTTCCTGTTAAACTAGGTCTTTTGGTATTCTAATTTCTCCCCCACACTTACACACTGCAATCAATTTACATCTTAAAATTCTTTCTGAGACTGGTTTCCTTATATCTCTTGCTGTCAAATATTTCTTAATATTCCTTTATTTCTCTGTACTTATGCTAGTGTCCACTTTAAAATGTAATCATATACTATATGATTATATAATCCTATGTATATAGTCATATACATATACTATAATACATTTCCCCATCTAACAGGATAAAAGTTCATATCACTATTCATAAGTCTCTATTTGCAACTCTAATAAGATGTTATTCTTTTTATTACAGCTTCATTTTGGGAACTAATGTTGAACTACATGTCCACAATGAATTGGATCAACGTTTTTCAGGAAGCAGAAATGTGATTTGTATTTCTTATATTTTGGTGTACAACTTTAGATTTGACTTTTAAAATATTTTTCTTGGTTATTTCAGTCCATCAAATTTTTCATGTTATTTTGTGCGTCATATATTTTATTCCCACACTTGCTATTGCGTGAATCCATGACTCAGTCAAATTGGGTATCACTGTTGGCTGTATATGCACCCACATCTTTAAGTTGCATTTGGAAAGATCCCAGAGGATGATGCTTATGTTTTAAGTACAGCAAAGATAAATGTCTGCTTGTGCACATGGCAAGTGGTGCCTAATATTACTTGCTTTAAAGTTGACAGCTCCCTACAGTTTTGCTGTGGCATATGTCTAGTATTGTGCTGGTATGAGCAACACATAGATCTAGAAATGAGGGTAGATTAATCTCACTAGATTTCTGATATCTGTTATACAGATGTTTTTATCCAAGCTAGTTATTCTATACTTCAAAAAATGAAAAAGGAAAGTGTAGAAAATGGTTTATCTAACCTACCTCAGATATCTACTCTAGGATGAGATGTTTGGTTTTTTATTCAATAATGATTTAGTCATACATAGATATCCACACTAGGTTGACATTGACCTCTGTTACAATACCTAAAATCTTTGTGAGTGCCAATGCAATATTCATGTTCTAAGTATGTTTACCACATGGTGATGAAAAAATATATTTAATGTTCATGTTCGCATATCTATGTTTGATGTAATAGCCTATAACCTGAAGCATTACAGAAAAAGGGAAAGCTCTTTTTGTCCCATCTTCAGCTTGACAGGGAACAGATCGCTCCATCTCTCTCCAAATTTGAGAATTTTCCCTCAAAATATGTTAGCTATGAAAAGTGACTTCCTTCAGATAGTGAATTCTTGGACAGTAATTTGGATTTTAATAAGCTCATGTACTTTCTGTTCCTCAGTCCTTGACAGTCCAGCTACTGGAGATATAGATATACTCTCATATATGTTGGCAAAGATACATGAAGCCTAGTAAATACAAATCTACAGCTTGAAAGTAACCCAAAAAAAGTAATTAGAGTTAAACAAAGAAAAAAAAAGTCAATCAAACAGATGAAAACACACACATACAAATCCAAATCACCATAGTTCCCAACTTAATTGTGCAAACTGTTAAAACACTTACAAAATATTGGTAAACTGAACTCCATTTTACTTTTTATAGCCTGTTTTGCTGTGCACACGCTTGTTAGTTCATTTACATAGTAATGAGTCTCGGAGACCTAAAGCTTTTCATTTTCACTGAATACAACTTACAAGCATTATGCATGCTAAATTGGAAAGAGAAAGACTTCTGAGAAGAGAAAAAGGAAGTTTTATATCTATGTGATATATTGTAAGACACTTTAAATTTAATCTGAAAATTTCTAGGTATTTGAAATAAAAGGATTGTGTGTGTGTGCTACAGCTAAACAAACCCTTTATTGACATGGTAGTGTTCACATATTACAATTTGCAGACTCCAGATAATTACTACACTGTCTACAATCTAGAAAAATACATCTAGATTCTGTTTAAGGTGTAAATTCAATGGAGAAGATATGAGCATATATGTTGTCCCAAACAAAGCATTCCAAAACATTTTAATCTTTAGGAAAGAACTAATTCCTCTGTAAGAGAGGAAGACAACCAGAAAAGGGAGCCCTTATGCTCTTCTCCAGTGGGGCCATCCTGATGAATGGAATTCACCAGCAACAGAGAGTAGAGGAGAAAACTCTTTGCAATCCTGAAGGAAGCTCCAGATCTTTCCTCTTTTATTCTAGATCTAGTGAGCCATTTAATGGCACAGCTTGACAAGCAATTTAATGGATGCCAGTAATCAAGCAATGTAAGGGAAGAAACACATGAGAGAGAATTTCATCAGCTGATAGTGCTAGAAACTCATCACTGAAATAGTCTTACATTGTTTTTATGCCCTTACTAAAGGGCATAAAAAACCCTTTGGGCATGTAAACCAAAGGAAGCACAAACAAGAAGTTACAGTCGGTGATATTAATAGTTGTTCTTCTGAAAGAGTCGCTGTTATTTTTATAACAGTTTTCTCTAAGACATTTATTTTTCTTTTCTTTTATTCTTGTATCTTGTATAAAAACTAAATCATTTTATTAAATTATTAAAATATTAAATTATAAGTCAATGTATTTCTATGGATGAAGACATGAAATGTTCTGTCCCATCTTTATTTATTAAGCTGAGTTAACGTGTGTTGATGTAACATGACTGTAAAGATTTTTTAGATATTTTGTAAATTTTTATAGATTTTAATGGTGGTGTAAACAAATATCTAAATAAATATACATTGTTCACAAGATGAACAGGACATCTAATAAAAAATACTCTGATAGGATTGTCCACAAAATAGATGCATTTTCAAAGTAAACATGAAGATTCTGTGGGAAAAGAAGTTAACCTTGTACAAGAATCACATAACTTAATCACATGGAAAATCATCAGCATTGACCATAACTAAAAATGCAGATAGATCTGCCCCTGCATTAAGACTGTAATAGGATGTAACACAGATTTTGGAATACTCCACTGAGATGTGCAGATATCCTTTTTCTTCAGAGTATGTAGAATCACTCATTCTGATGTGCTCCTGCTTAGATGTGTTATTTTCTTATCATTAAAATGAGTTATAATGCATTATTTGACAGAAAGGTCTGTTGAACTTATTTGGCTGGGCCTTAGGAAAATCAGCCAGAGGATCAATAGTAGGAGAAACAGTTATTAATTTTTGTCCTGAAAAGTATACAGAGATCATTTCAAAATTTTACAGCTCAAAATATGCATAAGCAAAAGTAAGTAAAAGCAAATGTTTACGGTGAAGAAGTAACTTGTTTGCTAACAAGTTCGATTTTTTCTCACTTATTCTATTTATTTTGAGGATGCAGCTGTTTGTTTTTGTTGTTTTTATTTTTTTCTTTTTTATCTATAAGATATGTATTTTACTTTGTTGTGACTTTTGTATTTTGTTTACTATACAAATGGAGCCTATATAAAACTCAGTTTGCTCCATTTCCATTTACTGGAATAACTTCTCCTTCCAAACTGAAAAGATAGTAATTCGTTTGTTCATTTTTTTTCTTCCCAGCTGCAGGAAAGTGGTTTAGACATGCTAGGAAAGTGGCTTAGGCAACATGGGGAAGCTGTGATCCAGTGCCAGACACAAACAAGATATATCAGCCTATTGACTACAACAGAGAGCTGAAGAGTTGAGGTCCTTGTCTGTATTTCCAGCAATTAACATTTTTTTTTCATTGACTTTTTAGTTGTGCTCTCTCTCTCTGTGAATTCTACATCTATTTCTGTAAAAGAACTGATATCTAGTGTGGTGGAAAAACCATCATGGACAACCTGTTGATCTGCCTGTCTACCTAAACTGCCAGAAGGAGTGAGATGAATGTTTGAATCTCCATGGGTAGAGAAGGGCATATAATCACTCTTCACTCTCCCTTTTGAGTGCTTAAAATATTCCCTGAAAACCTACAGAGATTACTGCTATCTACTGGTAGATACATACTTCCTATGTAATATAATACTCAAGAATAGTAAGGCCTGGATAGAAGAGTGTTAAGTGTCTAAACTACATTTAAAAAACACTTCAGAAAGCCCTTGATTCTGATTCATCTCAATCCAGATGAATCTATTCTTCCCATCATCTAAAGAAGAAATTTGAGAGAGTATTTGATTGCTATTTCCTCTCATTTAACATTTTGTTTTGTAAACTCTGCTATGTTTTGATTTCTGTCACCAGTACAACGGCAGTTAGTAATTCTACAGCCAGGTGTTTACTTGGTGTAAATCAGTACATAGCTTTAGGGAAACACAATGATTTACATGAGCTGAAGTTTCTGCCTGTCTTTGGTGTTTTTCTAAGAGTTTTACTACCAATTAGGAACAGAAAATAGCAGTGAAACCAAAACCTTAGCACAAGAGAGAAAGAGTGAAAAAGATTTTGCTGATATGACTCACTAAGAACTTGTATCATGCATTGATTCAGGTGATAGCAGTGAATATAGAGGATTATCTTTTAATTTACAAAATACATTTATTATTCTCAATCCATTCAAACAGACATGCCTTACAGGTTCATATGGGTATCGAGAAAGGAAGATACCAATGTCATCTTTGCAACATTTTTTTAATGAGGATTTTCTTTAAATGGTACATAAACCATTAATGCTTTTTAACATGCAGGACACAAACAGGGTCTTGAACCTGCTGTAACACTTGGAAAGCATTTTAGAAAAGCAGAAAAATTTAATTATTAAAAGGTTACATAGGTGGTTCTGCTCTGTTTGTCTATAACACTCTCAATATGGCATGATTGTCTATGGATTCTAAAACCCAGCAGCAGCAGCAGCAAAATGTGTCACTAACACACTAAACCAGGGTGCTTTCCAACAGCCAGCTAACTGGAAAATTGTAATAAAGTGTAAAGCATGTATTGTGGCCCCATATGATAACAGTCTATGCCAGCACCTCCCTTGCTGCTTCCTGATTTGTTACATTTCTCCTTCCACAGCCGTTGGTATTCATAAACTGATCTCACACATTCTGGTATTTTAGTCAATTTGAACGTTGTTTTACATGAAATAAACACAGTATTTCAGGTCTAATCACCTTTCTTTTTATGTCCTTTACTGTTAATGTAAGGTCCTCTGATTATAGAATACCCAGTCATAATGATAAAGGGTTGAATCATGTTGCCTATAATTTATATAAACTACATAACCATGTGAAGAAAAAAAAAATCAATATTCTGTGCTGTATTATCTGTTACCATGACTGCCCTCACAACATCTGCTTGCTTGCAATTCTTTAACTAATCTGGAGGTTTAAAGTTAAGCATTAACATTCCAGCATTCCCTGATGAAGTAGATGAGTACCCAAATCCAGAATTCTCAAATCACAGCTAAAGAAATAATTATCTTTTCAGGGTAAAGTACAGAAACAATTTTATGTCACTCGGTGAAAATATACATATTCAGAATGAAGCCTAAAAGAGAGAAAAGGAGAAAAAAAAAAAAAAGCTGAAGAGATTATATTTTTTTTAATTAGATTTAACTTGCTTTGATAGAAAAAGGTGAGGTTATATTTGACCGCAAATGATACACTTTTTACATTTTATGGTTTTGAACAGGTGTCAGGGAAGATGCTTCTTATTATGTTACTGAATGTACTTACGGGCGCAATAAATTGTTGCTCAGAGTGTTAAACTCAGAGCAAAAGTGCTGACCTAGCCATGACCTTCCTAATATAAAAGCTGAAGAGACCACAGTGGTGGTGGTACTGTAGCAACAGCTTTACTGCTCAACAGCTGAGTTTTGTTTTGTTTTCCCCATATCTTTCCATTTGGTTTGAATTATTCCATCTTGCTTAGATTCAGTAAGTGGGCTGTGTTGCATCCAGCCTTTTCCACATTAGTCCTGAGATTTTTACTTTTAAATATCAGGTTAAACATTTTCAAACTACTTACACATTATCTTCAAGAACAGATTCATCACCTTTTTTCACATCCTTATTTAATTTAACTGACCTTGAGAGTCTGGTCGTGTCAATCTGCTTAATCAAGAATCGGCAAATAATATAAATGACACAGAACCCCAAAGTACTAAATCTATCCCATTGACATCTTATTCACCTTCCTATACTGAAAAGCACTGGAGCTTGAAAACAGCCTTGAAAAAATTGCAAAAGCAATAGGAAACCACTGTTACCACTGTTCATTTTGGCATATTGTATAGAATGATAATATTGATTTGTGTACTGCAATTATGAAAAGAGACTGCCTTTAACTCAGAATATACTTGGAATTTGTGATAACAAAAGATTTTTTCACTCCTACTGGGAGTATGGCACTGCAACATTACAACAAACTTGACACCTTCGTGTCATGACCACTTTGACATGCAAATTTCTAAATTATTGGGCAGTTTCACAACACTTTACTGACTTCACCAAGCTTTGTCATCATTTTGAATGACTTAGCAAGAAAATGTGTAAAGCACATGGAAACCAAATGAGACCAAGATCACCTTTCCTGGATCTATAGTCATGAAGTATTCTGGATAAACTAAAATCTAATTTAGGTAGTGCAGTGTATAGTAATATCATTCTAAGAAATCTATAGAATGTAGTAATAAATAATGTATAGTGGAATATAACTCTTGTTTGGCATATAGAAATGTGAGTACAATGTAACTCATGGGTTATGCTTTTCTATGTATAGGGTTTTGTTGGAATAAAAGTCTGAAGATGCAATTGTTAATTACTGCTATATTCAGTGCTTGTGCCAGTTTTGAATTAAGTTCTCCATCTCCATTTTAAAGAAATTAGCATGCTTTTGTGCTACTCTATTAATTGCAAAATCAATCAAAGAAGCTTTTCATTCTTTTCCTTTTTTAAGCCAGAGACATTCTGAACAAGCAAAACAAAGAGATGTTCTGTCTCTCTTGTTTCGCCTTTTTTCTCTCATAGGTTGTTCATTGTCCAGTCTAAAGTTCTTTTGCTCTTTCTGTGGAAAAAGGAGGTAGTTTTGCACAGAGAAACCACACTGCATTCTGCATCTTCAGTGAAAGATAGTCAATAACTACTTTCTGCTAAAGGATGAGTAATACCTCCATCATTCTTTACAGAACTAGAAAAACCTGTTCAACATAGCCATTTCACCATTTCACTGTAAGCTATATGTGGCAAAGGAGAAAGGAAAAAAAAAAAAAAAAAAAAAAGTGACTGGAGACAACTTTAAAAAAACAGTAAACAAATCAGTTCAGTTTAGATTCTAGACAATTTTCTATCAGTGCCTCAGATTTGATCTTACTACTCTCCATATTCCTAAGAGTACATGTCAGTTTTGGTCAATGCGTCTCTGTTAAGCAGATACAGTCTGGAGTTTCCTTACTTAATGGTGCTGTGTAGTTTAACCTGGTAACTGTTCTCAGAGTAAACCTAATCAGACACAACTAACCTGATGCTGATGCTGATGCTTTCTGTTTAAACTGTTTAAACTTGACATTAGACTACACACTATAATGAAACTACATCCCCTTTCACTTTCCATTAACTAAAGGTATCCAAATATCTTTCCCAGCTGACAAAATTCCCTAAGCAGTAAGATCTCTGAAAGGCAAGAAAACTTATCTCATATTCCACAGGTTTTCTGGGAGCCAGAAGGAGAGAAAATATTTTTTCCATAGTGTCATGGTTAGAGCATGTACATACTAAAGGTAGTATGTATTGCTCTGGTCTCTGCAGTGTTACAGGAATTGAACTGTGGGTGTTATCTCATATGAAGAGACTGAACAGTTCTCAAAACAAAGGCCATAAACCAGACTTCTTCTCATGGATTTTCCTAATCAATTACTAGAAGGTGCCGTGTATTTTGCCCATTGCTTCAAGAATAATGGATCTCGTAGCTGTACCTGCACAGTTAAAAGTTCCTTGCAAGGAAGAGTGGTGGAAAGAGTCTTTTGTGACCCAGAACACAGGAGCAGCCTCCTTTCAGGCAGATCGTTATCCTTTGAATTGAGTGAATTTCACCACACCCATCATCAAATTTGTAAATTTGCACAGGGATATTTTGCTTATTTTGTGCCCAGTTTTGAAAGATGTATTTCTCCTCTCTTTCCTAGGATCCCAGTAGCTTTATAGTCATTTCTAGAATTTACCAGAGAAACAAAGCCTCTAGATGTTATAAACCATTCAACGTTGTGGTAAATACAATCCCCCGTGTATTTCAGTCCACTGGGTTAATAAATCCAAGGACTCTAGGTGTTCTTGAGCACCATCTAGTGGCATTTTCATGCTTTACCAATATACAGATTTAGAAAACTGCCACAAGTCTTAAGATTGAGACTGATTTAAAACAAGATCATGTCATGCAACGGTTTTCTTTTCTATTGATTCTAGAGAGTCTTGGGACTTTTTTCCTACCTATTCAAGTGAGTAAGGAACCTCGACGTATTATGATATTATGCTGGTCTTTCTACATGTGTATTTAGCTGAGAGAAATCTCCTGTCTAAGGGACGAGAAGGGAGAGGAGATGAGAGTAGGGGAGGGGGGGGAGGGGAGGGGAGGGGAGAAAGAATGAAAGCATTGTTCTTTCCTATTAATGTTTTTGATGCTTGAATACAATAACATCAGAGCTACTGTGATCTGAGTAATTTCTATTTTATAGCAATGGTATCTGTCATTATTTACATCTGCTTTAGAAAGGTGATTATTTCATTTAGACACATTTTAATCCACATAATAAATGTTAAAAGTAAACATAAAAAGCCTATTTAGATACAGATTGATCCTTTATTAATATTCTCACTACTAGACCCATCCCTATTGCTAGAGAAATTAATCATTTCTTCTTGTTTCTCATGTTTCGTAATAATCTCCTTAAGAGTTCCTGACGATATATCTTTAGGATCATTAGTTCTGCTTACTTTTTCCTGTATTTTAACTTCAGCAAAGCAAAAGGACTGAAATGTTACATATTCTGCTCCTTTGAATAGTTGCTGCTTACAGCTTTTGATACTACGGATATTATCATTCTTTTCTGAGACCAAATATCATGTCTCCTGGAAATGTGGGTTAAGTTAATTAATAAATGGAAAGAAATTGTAGCACCTTCAGTAAATAACTGTACACTGCCTCTTCATGGAAAAAAATGGACCTTCTTCATGGAAAATTTTGTTATTTCTTGAAGAAAACAGAGGGATTTTGTTGTTGTTTTATTTATTGAAGGATGTATCCTTACAGTGAAACTCTTTTTAACTGGATTTTTTTTTTTTGCTTGTTTGTTTGTTAGAATGAGGGCTGGTTAAGATTGAACTGGGAAGGGGGAAGTCAGTAGTGTCTAAATTTGGGGTTAATCCAAGAGATATTAGTGAAAGATAGAATAGTTCTTTACAAAATGGACTATTCCTGTATCTAAGAGCATAACTATTCTCTGATGAATATGTTACAATGTAGACTGTATAAATACAAATTATTGCAGTTCTTCTCACCATTGATTCTTTTCAAAGATGGAAGACCTCATAGCACTAAGAATTATGTTAACAGGAGAGAAACATCTTTGGTGTCAAATTTGGGGGAAAAAGAGGAACTGAAGAAAAAACAACAACTACTACAAAAAAAAAAAAAAAAAAAAAAAAAAAAAGTAATATTGCATCATGCTGCCAAGGACAGAAAAAAAGAAAATCAAATCCATTATGTGTGCTGTTTCAGAATAACCTTTATGTTCTTTTGCTAATATCTTCTGCAATGAATTTTATCTCAAGGACAATCCAGTTCAGTTGTACATATGGTATTTAAAACATGAATTGCTGATTATTGAATATGAATATGAATAAAGATACAGACCTATTTCATGACCCATATCCATTCACATAAGTGTTCCTTTCTTACCATAAATTGTTCCAGTGGCTTTAGGAAAGCTTATGTGAGAAGCCTAGCTCAAAGCATTACAGCCTAGAAGTCCCAAATAGCTATAGACATGAAAAAAGATAACCATTAAGAAGCCTTTGTCTGTTTCTTCTCCTATAAAATCTACAAATTCTGAGCATATTAAAATTTAATGAACCTAAAGGTTTACCTACACTATTCATTGTTTTGCTCTCTGTGTGTCTTTGTGCCACAGAAGCAAAGTGGCATATCTTTGCAATATTGATATTTCTAAATATCTGACATCTCCTATATGACTTCAGAGTATTTTCAGTGAAAGCCTGAGGAGGAAAAAAAAAAAAATAGATAACTAGTTTAAAACAAGTTATCATAAAGAAATCTGAATTTCAACCAAAGTTGTGATAGTCTTTATCATTGATTTAAAATATATATATATATCATTGCAAACAAGAAAAAGATGTAACTCCCTTCTCATGAGAAGTATGAGGTGAAAAGGAAAATGTCGTATTTAAGAAATGATTTTGTGCTTAAAATTTAAAGTTACTTGTTTATTATAAGATTCAAAATTAACTATTTTATCATTCTCTGAGTATTTTTATTCTAGCATAGGAAAAATATGGACCCTGAAAGTAATTATAGATGAGTTTTCTCCATTCTGTATTTTAATTGGTTTAGTGGTTTGTTTTTACAACTTTTCATGAAAACTAGTCAATGACACACTGACTGAAACCATTATCCCAGTGTCCATTTCTTTCAGGATGGCTATATTTAGAAACTACCTTATTTCACCCTATTGGATTATGTGTCTTGAACTCATTTAATTGCCTAAGAAAGTATCTAATTTTTTAAATATTAGGTAAAGAATATTGGGTATGGTTAAAATAAAATTTAAGTATTTTAATGTTCACCTCAGTCAAGATAAATCTTGTAAGAAATAGGAATAGGAAAGCACATGTGGCTTTTACAAACACAGAAATAACTATTCTTGGTGTTGTATGTTTACGGTTTTGGTTTCCAAAGGTTTGTTTTGGTTTTGATCTATGCAGTTTTAGTCTGTAGTATACTCTCCTTTATGTAAACATTAGACTCCTCTGTGCAAGGTGAAGTCCTAACTTGCAAACAGCTACAGCTGTTCATATTGGCATAGTTAAAATGTTAAGACATACTTTTAAATTTCTATTTTAATTCAAAAATTGGGCCAAAAACATTTGCTTACAAGGGGACTGGGCACTTAACATTTTTTTGTAGCAAGTGTTTTAAAGATAAACCCCCAAACTTAGTGCTATATAGCTCATTCTCAATCATACATAAATAAATAAATAAATAAATAAATAATAAACATTTCATGTTCTAAAACAAGAATTCTAAATGGGATCTTCATAAATCATACAATTTCAAATAATAATGCATTCTGCCATTTCATTAGCTTTGTCACCTTCTCCCATCAACTGTCTCTTCGATAAGTCATACTCAGACTATGTATCTTTTCACCTTTAAAACTCTTCACCTTTGCATTTTTAAAACACAACATTCCAGGCTTCATTTACTTGATTGTGGAGTAAAGGAGTATGCTACAGGGAAAACAGGGAAAATGGTAGTTCTCAAATTTGTTTTATGGAACCAAAGTTAGACATCAGAAAAACTATGTTAATCCTCCCAACAAAAGAATATTTCTTCACTGAATAAATTATGCAGTAGTTTACAGACAAAAGCATAGCAGTGGCTCTCAAAGACCTCATAAACACAGGCTATGTGTTTATGATACAAAGACACCAAACAACACATCACAATCTTTTTTTCAGATCTCCGTCAAGCAATTAAATTCTTCCTTCCATACAGATTCTGAATGCAAATCTATGAGCTATCATTATTCCTTTTCGTTTTGACTGTTCTGATTAGCAGGGCAAAAAAAAAGAAAGGAAAAAAAAAAATTGTCATATGAATAATAATAAGGCTTTAAAGTTACTACCCTAATTGAACTGAGCAGAGGAAACTTACTCCTCCCATAAATATTGTTGCAAGCAGCCTGTGCACTTGGTCTACTCCACTTCAAGTCAAATAGGTACATCTCAGTTCTATCCCCACACCCTATTTATGAAGGTGTAGCTGGCAGAAAAAGTCACCTTTCCTTTTGCAGGCAGTTCACAAAGCATCTGCTCTGGAAGCATTGGTTTCAAATGGAGGACCAGGTGTTGAGAAATACCCCAGCACTGAGCGTGACCAAATACAGACAACAGATGAAATATCCTAAAGATGTCTCCTTTTACCAGAGGATTTCTGCCATATGCACTTTGACTATAGCAGTTAAAAATTAAAATAATAATAATAATAATAAAATTAAATAATAATAATAATAATAATAATAAAAAAAACAGCTAGTAGAAACTGATGTATCATGGAGAGGAAAAGAGCAATAAAATCTGATGAATCCAGTAAAGCTGGGTTTTATCTTTGTCTTATAATTAATTCCATATTTATCATGAATATATTGAATTTTACATTATTTAACTAAAGTAGAGACATTATAAATTTAAAAATGTTATCAATAAAGTAGAATTATGGACATATCCTTTGCAGTTAACTACCAGTTTTGTTAGTAAAGCACAAATTCAATAGATTCAACCTCACACACAGATGTGAGAAAAACAGCTATACTTCCCAAATTACAGCATTTATTCTTCACAGATAAAATTGAATTTGATGAGATTTAACAAGTAAATTGGTAGCTAATTTATCATCACAGTAATTATAAAACTGTCTTTCTTCAATAAATGAAGTACTTTTTGGTTTTGAACCACATAACATCATAGAAATTGGTTTGGATAAAAAGATTTAATATGTATGTGACTCAGATATTTGTATCAAAAGAAGATGACTGGGAACTCATTGCTTCTTAAAATACAAAAAAATAGGAGACCCAACCCTACAACAGTAGAATTAAAACAGAGGGTTTTGTTGTTGTTGTTGTTTTTTACATAACCTGCAATTAGATTACGGAATTCATTGCCACAGAACTTTTTTTGACTGCTCAAAGTCATAAAATCCTCAAAGAATGTAAAAAAAAAATCATGGAATAAATTTCTGTCATGACCTATCGAATAGATTTATCTAGACCAATGGAAATGCTATACCTATAGTCCTGAACTGCTGATTACCAGAAGCTGGAGGGCAAGTTTCACTCTGTTCTTGTCCTAACTAACGTTCCCTAATGACTTTTGCTAGAGATGGAAAGCTGGAATACGAAGAACACTTTAGTGTGGCCCAGCTATTGCTGTTTTCTTAGATTTACTTAAACATAGCTGAAATATCAAACATCTTTTGAAGAGGTGATAAAAGAAAGAATTGATTAAACACTATCAGGAAAATTTGTACCATGACATTTTCAATATTTTCAAAATTAAATTAAAAAAAAAAAAAACAAAATCCTTTTTAGTAAGGCTGAAAAATAACACTTTCCTCAGGCAGCATCCACAATGGTCTGTTACACATGATTTTAATATTCCCTTATTTTAGTGGAGTTGAAACATTCTCTATCTTCTTGATGTTTTTTTTAGACTTTAGATTTCTTTCTTCCATTATACTCAACAAGACCAAAATACAGATTAGTGTTTTCTAACATAATCATTGTCATTTCCTCTCAATTGTCTTCACCTCTTGAAAATATAGAGCAAAAGAAGTATCTTGTCCCAAGTTTGGCTTTACACTTAGTGACAAAAAACAAGGATGCCCTTAGAAAGAGATGGTTCTTTATTAATCATTGAACTCTTACCAAAGAGTTTCTGATGCTTTTAGATGTGGGTTGCATCAGGGTAAATAAAAACAAACACAAATATTAAAATGCTTATTTGAAATAAGAAAAAAAAAATAAAAAAGTCTAAAAACTATCCAAAATGAAAATTCTTTAAGCATTAGAAATGGTTGCAGCTTTTTTTGAAATAGTTGGTTTTCAAATAATGTGTTACAAACGGATGTACTCAGCAGGGAGTAGGGCCTGCTCTGGGCTATCCTACCAACTTAATCTGAGAGTTTAGATCCCTTAGCATATTGTATTTTCATTGGAAACTAATATTACACAGCCTTTAATTTTGTACATGGCTTGCTAGGTGCACCTGTGTTATTTAAAGACAAGTAAAAAAGAGCTACTTACTCAAAACAGTTTTATTTAAACAAAATAGCACATACTAAAAACTGCTAGCAACTGAACACCTTCTCTGGACCAGCTATGTCATCCTGTTTGGTACACGTAGCAGGAAAAAGGCACAGCATTCAAAAGGTGTGAACTGCAGCTGGAGCCAGAAGCAAGAAGTTGCCTGTCCACTAAGAAATGCCAGTGGTTGTATACCCCATTACCTAATTTTACTAACATGGGAATGCCAAAAACCAAAAGCACTAGCAGCAGGATGGGTAGGCACAAATCAGACAGTTAAGGCTGCACCCAATAAGGGTGCTTGGTATCCCAAATGGTTTACTCAGTTCTACATCTTACTGCTAGAGCTGGCACAATGATAGTGACACCACAGGTGCACAATGATGACAGTCCTGCGTTGTCTAGAGTTACCCCAAGGTCAGATGCCTCAACTCACATGAAATTGCTAGGGCAAGATGTGGCTACCCAGCACCCAACACTGCAGTGTCCCTCTGCATTTCTGAAGGACAGGAGACAGTGTGGCAGTAGCATAACTTGCAGGAAGAGGACCAACAGGCAGAGGACCAGGGATGATAAAGTAGAAACTCCACAGGATAAACAGAAGATAAGAGGTTCTTCATAGCAATTCTGAAGTGAAAGAGCACTTCCTCTAGATTCCTGATCCAGACTTGGTTCTGCAGTTTTGGCAAGTTACAGAATGTGTTTTTGTTTGTTTGTTTGTTTGTATGCTTAAGTTTTCAGAACAAAAACTCAGGAGGCATTAATGGTGCAAGCCCAGTAACCTCTATACCAAGTTACCTGTTATGAAGAAAAGGGTGGTTTGACTACATCTCCTAACAGTATTTAAGTGAAATTATCCTCCCTCCCTTGTCCTGATAGTTGTTTGATAAACTTCATTTCACCACAGGGACACCTTTATAGCACGGAAAGGATGAAGTGTATTATCACCATTGTAAAATTGTAACACTGCAGGATTAACCTGAATGAATAAGTGCACTTGAAGTTTAACAAATCAATATGTTTTGTTTCTTCAAATTAAAACTAGTGAGATGTAGTTTCACTTAAGACATCCTAAATAGCTTTAATACTTTTAAAGGCAAGTAATTAGTTCTCTAAGTAGAAACTGTAGAAAATATAAAATCTCAATTATGAATCAAGACGGACTTAACAAGAGCACCCAATAACTTTGTGCTTTACTATTTTAATCAAAATATTTTAAAACTGTATTTGGAAATGGAATAAACAAGTTTACACTTACAGTTTTTAGTAAGAATCTTGAAACTTTTAAGAAGCATCTGTCACATCTGATCACAAAGCAAACATTAACAGTAAGTTTCTAGGCTGATTTCAAGTACCTTCAAACAAAAGTGTTCAGATACCTTTATAGTAAGCACACAAGAAACTTGAATAGCTAAACTTGTTACTGAAGATACTGATAGAAGTTTATGGCTCTGATTCACAAGTTTTATTTCTAAACACACAGAAGATAATTTTTGAAGTAATACAAATCCATAGATTCATTTTTCTCTGTCAGCAAAATTGTTGTCTTTTTCTCAGAGCAATCCTTGGAATTAAGTCAACGACAGGGGATGGTCTTTTCAATTTTGCAGGTGCAGATTCTCATTATACAAACCAGTATAATCAGTGACTGAGAAATCATCAAAACAAGAGGCAGAAGTAGCATGCAACTATGGAAAACCACAAAATATTTAACAATAATTTCTCATAGGACCCTACTGGACAACACGTCCCACATACAGCTAGATAAAACATAATACAATGGGTGAACAATTTGGCTGATGGGTAGGGCTCAAAGGATTATGGTAAGTGGGATTATATCAGGCTGGTGGTCAGTTACCAGTGGGGTCCCCCAGGGCTCCATTCTAGGTACAGTTCTTTTCAATGTTTTCATAAATGATTTGGATGTAGGTTTAGAAGGCATTTTGGAGTACGTTTGCTGATGATACTAAACTGGCAGGAGCTGTTGACACTGTCAAGGGTGGGAAGGCCTTGCAGAGAGATCTGGACAAATTGGAGAGATGGGCAATCATCAACTGCATGAAGTTTAACAAGAGCAACTGCTGGGTCCTGCACCTGAGAAGGGGCATCCCTCGCTATATGTACACACTAGGAGACAAGATGCTGGGAAGCAACACCACAGAGAGGAATCTGGGGGTTTTGGTTGATAGCAAGTTGAGTATGAGCCAGCAGTGTGCCCTGGCAGCCAGGAGGGCCAACCATATCCTGGTTTGCATCAAGCACGGCATTGCTAGTTGGTCAAGGGAAGAAATTTTCCCACTTTGTGCTGGTGCAGCCTCACCTCAAGTACTGTGTGCAATTTTGGGCACCATAGTACAAAAATAACGTAAAACTATTGGAGAGTGTCCAGAGAAGGGCTGCAAAGATGGTGAAGGGCCTAGAGGGGTAGACATACGAGGAAAAGAGAAGGCTGAGGGGAGGAGACCTCATCGTGGTCTACAGCTTCCTCATGAGGGAGAGTGGAGGAGCAGGTGCTGGTGTCTTCTCTCTGGTGACCAGCAATAGGACCTGAGGGAATGGAGTCAAGCTGTGGCAGGGTAGGTTTGGGTTGGATATCAGGAAAAGATTCTTCTCTAAAAGGGTACTCACTGACTGGAACAGGCTCACCACGGATGTAGTCATGGCACCAAGCCTATCAGAGTTTAAGAAGCATTTAGACTATGTCATTTAGTCTGAATTATTGGGTAGACCTGTGTGGAGACAGGAGTTGAACTCGATGATCCTTGTGGGTCCCTTCCAATGCAGGATAGTTTATGATTCCATGAATAATAAAAATAAACTAGGTTTTGCTGTAAGGTAGCCTCTCTGAAGATTTTAGTACCCAAGCACTCTATTTAACTTGTTAAAGTCTTGCTCCCAGCTACTTGGAGCCTTTTCCTTTACAAATTCTACATTCAACAGAGGAGGGAGGCTATTCACAAACAGTCAATATTTGTTACATAAAATGTGTTGTGAGTGTACTATCTAATTTTAAAGTAACATGATTTAGACCAACCTGCCTGATGAAGAGTTCTTAGGGGTCACTAAAACTTTGATTTTCCAGTTAGCTTATTTTATAGCTAGAGCTTTGGAAGTCATCAAAACCATAACAAGAGAGATCAATCAGATTGCTTTTATTGGTCTACTGTGTACAATTCAATATAAGCAGAGTATCCACAGAATCAGACTTTGGAGGAATTTGCATTGTACCATGGGTGGTTTTAAACTTGAGACTACTAGAAAAATCAGGGTTTTTGTAATTAATGATGTGAATATACATTTTAATTTGAATTGAGTAACTAAATAGAATTTTAAAAATTTGAGTGTATTCCTGATAATAGATTTCTGCAGGGATTCAAATTTGTTGTAGCATTTTTGTAAGGAGTTCTAAAATGCTGCTGTCATTTGCAGCTGGTTAAGACAAAATGAGAAGTGTAATTTTCTGGTATAATTCATTTTGTATCTTAGTTTTTGAAAATAATAGTAACATATTTGAAAATATAAATAATATATCCCAATGAGTGATGGATTGTTTTAATGCATTGTTAAAAAGATTTCAAATTTTCTTAGAATGTATGTATGAGTACAGTCACCAAATGGCAAATAAGTCATTAACTGAGATTTAAAAAAAATAATATTTTTTCACAAAATCACAGAATGTTAGGGATTGGAAGGGATCTTAAAAGATGATATAGTTCAATCCCCCTGCTGGAGCAGGAAAATCCCCCTGTCAGAGCAGGAATTCCCCTGCCAGAGCAGGAAACATATTTAACACCATTTCAGAAGCTTGCATCCATAGAATTATTTAAGGTTCTTCGTGCATTTGATACTTACAACACACCATAAGGGGCAACTGTGGTAAAAATCATTGATAACCAGGACATGTAGAGAACCAGAGGCAAAAAGATGGACACACATGTAAGTAGTATGGAGTTAGGGAAATTTTGCTCTTAAATCAAATTTGCCAATTTCAAGAACAACTATCCCCAAAGTATAAGAATTTATTTTAAAAAATGTCAGTTCAATAACACACAAAATTTTATTTTTCTGCCTTCTAGTGTTTTAGTTTATGTTTACCTGTAAAACTTGTCCAAAACAATCAATGCAAACAACAACAACAAACAGTTTAAGAATCAGTGCCATTAGTTTTATCTTTACTGTAAATGTTAGAAAATATTGATAATATTTTCCCATATCTTTAATTATAGTCTCACTTTGATACAATGCTTCTCTCTGGAAAGAATATATGTATTTATGTCCTACAGGAGGGACGCTTAGGATACCTCTGTGTGTTGTTCCATTTGAAAGTGACAACTATTTTTTAAGCATTTGATTATTATAAGCAGGAATTACAGTAGGTAATAAGGGTTTCAAGAGAGCAAAAATACTTCTCCCTCACTAGAGAAGTGGAAATAAAGCTAGACCTACTGTTCTCTCTCTCTTATCTGATATGTGATTTAGTGGCAGAAATCACGACCCACACATTTACATTTACCTGTAGTGGGTTTACGTGGCAAGGTTTTGGTAGCAGGGAGCCATAGGGGTGGTTTCTGTGAGAAAGATCTAGAAGCTGCCCCATGTTTGGGAAGGGCCCCATTGTTTTCCAGATCCGAGCCAATAAGCGATGTTGTTTTGCGCCTCTGTGAGAGCATATTTAAGACAGGGAAAAAACGCTGCGCCACACAGCAGCCGGGAGAATCAAGGGAGTGAGAGAACAGCCTTGCACCAAGGTCAGTGTAGAGGGAGGGGGAGAGGTGCTCCAGGCGCCGGAGCAGAAGTCCCCTGTGGCCTGTGGTGAGGACCATGGTGAAGCAGGATGTCCCCCTGCAGCCCATGGAGTACCACGGTGGAGCAGGGTTCCACGCTGCAGCCCGTGGAGGAGACCACGGTGGAACAGGTGGCCCTGCACCGACGGAGGCTGCCGCCTGTGGAAGACCCCTGCCGGAGCAGATTCTGGGCCGGACCTGTAGCCCGTGGAGAGGAGCCCACACAGGAGCAGGTGATCTGGCAGGAGCTGCTGCCCGTAGGGGAGCCAGGTTGGAGCAGTTTTCTCCTGAGGGATGGACCCCGTGGTACGGACCCATATCTGGAGCAGTTCTGGAAGAGCTGCTGCCTGTGGGAAGCCCACGCCGGATCAGTTCATCAAGGACTGCATCCCGTGGGTGGGACCCCACAGCACAGGGGACGAGAGTGACCGAGAAGGAGCGGCAAAGAAGAAGTGCTGTAGACTGACCATAACCCCCATTCCCCCGTTCCCCTGCGCCGCTCGGGGGGGAGGAGGTGGAAGAGGGTGGATGGGGGGGAAGGTGCTTTTGGTTTGTTTTTTCCTTCGTTTTCTCACTTCTCTCGCTTGTTAGTAATAGGCAATAAATCTTACTATCTCCTTATGCTGAGTCTGTTTTGCCCGTTACAATAATTACTGCGTGATTTTCTTGTCCTTATCTCAATCCTTGAGCCCTTTTCACATATTTTCTCCCCATTCCTCTTTGAGGAGGGGGAGTGAGAGAGCGGCTGTGGTGGAGCTCGGCTGCCCACTCGAGCGGAACCACGACATTACCAGAGACATTGTTTGTAAATTACTAACCCTGGTAAATGCGAGAGGATCTTTCAGTAGTAAAAAATTATGAGTGAGTTCTGCAAGATATGTTCATCTGTAAGTGGTTTAACAGGGAAATCTATGGCAAAGTACTGTCTAAACCTATAGGATTCACTCATCATAGCTACTGATGTAAAAGCAGAAATCAATTTCCTTAATTGTATTAATTGGCTTTAAACGTTAATTTACTACCATAAGACTATTACTTTACTCAAAAAAAAAAAAAAAAAAAAAAAAAAAAACTTGAGAACCTGAGTCCTAGACTACTACTAGTCCTAAACTACTAAGGTAGTTTTAATAAATAACAAACTGTACCTGTCCATGGTACAAGCAAGCTGCTTCCCGTGCAGGACCCATGCCAAGTGAGCATAAACAAAATTGAGGGAAGGCCACTAGAAGAGTTACCCAGGCAAAGAATCAAAGACAAATTAGGAGTGGCTAATACAATATGTCTACTACCAGCGATAACATGAATGATGGATATGAAGAACTGTCAAAAGGTTTGTAATAACTCTAGTCAATGTCAACTAGAAAACAGCTAGAGACTTGAAAGTAGTCTTTCATATTACCAAAAAGAAGTGTTAAAAAATAAAAGGGTAAGAATTTGTAGTGCAGGATGTAAAACAGGTGACATATCTATTTCTTAACCCTGAAAACATTAAAAAAACAACTATCGCAGTATGTGACCATTCTGCATATTAAATGAACTTTTGTTACAGCAAGCAACCAGCACCTCTAGGAATGCATTAATTTAGGACCATCATTGAAGCAATAATGATGCACACGCACACACACACACACACACACACACAAAAAAAAAGGGGGGGGCTTAAAAAGGGGCTTATTCAGCTAGGGTTTTATGCTAAATAATGTATCTTCACGGAAATTCTAGAGGACCATCATTCCTGAGGGTAAGTTATTCTCTATGGTAGCTTCAAACATTATGATCACATAGATCATCACACAATCACACTTCTGATGGTAAAAGGGTACCTAATAGCACAAATATCCCAAGAACAAACAGTGCTTGTAAGAATTCTGTTTCAACCATAAGCAAAGGCTGAGGAGTAGGTGAGACCAACTAAAACCACTTAGAAGGTAAAAAGCTAGTGGAAAAGTCAGATTAGCTATGCTGGAAACTGCCTGCATGTTGTCGTCGAGCCTCTGAGGAGGACAGAGGTTAAAAGTGTTGAATTGCATACTCATTTGACTTAACAGAAACAGCCCTAGAGGCAACAAGAAGCAGTATCAGCTTTTACACTATGCTAACATGCTCTCCAAGGAAGAGAAGCATTTTGACAGCTATGATTAACTGACACACTAGACTGTGCTAAAGACAAGCAGTATTTCTGTGAAAGAGTCTTACAACAGATTTTCCCTAGTGAGTCAGGTAGCTGTGCAAATCTTGGTAAATGTTAATGTGTTAGAGAAGAGACTAATTAAGAAAACACATTGAGCATCTTCAGTGGTTGTGAGACTTAAAATTCCTTGAGAGTTCAGAAGAGTTCCCCATTTCCATGTATTAGATGTCAGAAGCAAATATTTTCATAGTTTGGACTTGATGCCTAACTATAATTTGATTAAGGTAGCATTTAAGGATGAAACTATAGCTACTTCTCTGATACACTATAGATTGTTGCAGGGTTTCAGTGTCTCCTCAATTCATGAATGTGGTCATCTGCTAGGATAAGTTAAATAACTAAGGAACTACTGTCTTTGTGCTGAAGAAAGGTTAAAGGAAAAAAATAATAATAATAATAAATAGTGGAAAAATCCCACCACAACCACCCCAAATTAAGCTTGAAGGAATCAGAAAGCCTTTATCACCTTCCCAATAAATACAATAGGTTCAAGAAGATAAGGCTTCAGTCTAAAACTTGATTGTTATGAACCGCTGGAAAATCCCTGTTGAGCTGAAGAAAGCATAGCTGTTTGGAGGCATGATGATTTGAGGTATCTCACTATAACAGCTTATAGTTTCTGGCTGATTTGAAACATCGGAAGTGTTTCTTACAGGGTACGGTCTCTTCACTTGGCTTTCCGGTTTTCATTTGTATATGTCGGTCTAAGGATAACAGTCTACTATGGAAGCTTAACATACAACTAAAGACAAATGGTTAAATCAAATCTTGGCAAACCAACTTAAACAAGTTTCTTTTTAGAAAGCTGTTTGGAATTTAAATAGGGGAAAGTTGACAGCAATATTACAATGTGAGAAAGAGGCTGCAAAAAAAGGTCTGAGGAGAGCCTGAAAAAAGTTGCATCAGGGTTCCCCTGGGAAAAGATTGAATAGACACCAGAACAGCTTACAAAAATATATGGTTGAACTTCCTTTTGTAGAAGAGACTATAATATAGATACAAGGCCAACTGAGGTGAGTGAAGACAAGCAACACCTTGTCTGTCATCTTCAAAATGAGTGAATATCTGTGATCTTCTAAAAAATGGGATCTTGATAACAATGTATTTCTCTTTCAGAATATGTAGTTTTCCAGTGACTGAAATCTTTTCTGTTTATCCTATTACGTACAAGAAAAGATATGTTCCAAAACTTTGTGCAAAGGTTATCTGTTTAAGCACATTTGCTTAGACTTCTCAAATGGCAGATAGTAGATGTAAACTGTAAATCACAAGACCCTTTTGTGGGAGTCTGAGAAAAGATGCACATATTACGGTGTGAATCTGGAAAGCAAATACTAGAGACAACCACAATCATCTGCAGCTCTCAGGAAAAAAGCACCAGAGGACTAAAGCATCACAGAACAGTTAATCAGTAAGAGTACCATGAACAAAAACATCATATTTTTCTACTACAGAAAAATGTCAAAACATTTATTAAAAAGCTAGAAATACTTCATTATGTTTCTTCAAAGAGTACTTTTTCCCTGAGTGGTTCTTTTGGATTTTCTCTAGGGAAAAAAAAAAAAAAAAAAAAAAAAGTATTTTTTTCTTTTATTTACTAGTGATAAAAACTCAAGATATATTAAATGTCACCTATACATTTTTTGAAATCCAGAATTCTGTGATTTAATTAATTTCTTTTTTAAATTAAAGTAACAAAGTAATATGCCTTAGTAACAAAAAGGAAAAAAGGACACATGGAAGCAGATGATAACAACTAGGAACTCAGTATGCTGTCTGATCTATGGACAGAAGAAAGAAGTGTAGATTATGTCTATCATGTCCTTTGCAAAGTAAATTCCTTAATTCTCCACTAAAAGATTTACATTACATGTGGAATTTCTTCGGTAGTACAGTTCAAACTTTACTAAATTTACTCCAAACTGAACTTGAGTAGACATCATAAGCACAGACAATGACTTAGTAGCTTTGCTAGCAAGAACATCTAAGATAGACATTAAAATACTGGAGAAAAAAAAAAATACTCTTGTTTATGCTTGCATAAATCACAGTATGTGATTTAAGTATGGCAGAAGAAAATAGTCACCTACCATGATCCAGACAAAAGAAGAAAGGTAAAAGTTCACGACTGCTGTTCAGCCCATTAATGGAGGAACTGAAGAAATGATGAACTATGAAGTAAAAATGAGTGTCAGTGAAGTTATTTGAAACAGATAAGTCAAATGTTAAATGTGAAAAACCTGAAGAGGACTCTACAGCTTTGGCAGACTGGGTGTTAAATTTAGGATCAAATTCAATGCAGATAAGTTTAAAACTAAGCATGATAAAAGCAGTCCTAAATTTATAAATAAAAAGGTATAACCACTCAAAAATAAGATTTTGAGGTAATATTGATAGCACTAATAAAGCGTCAGTTCAGTGCTCAGTAGTGATCAAAAGTGAATCACATTAAAAAATAAGAAAGATTGCAATATTATGAAACATGCTCAGGTTACTGAATCAGTCCACAGCTCACCCTCATTTAAACATGATGCATGAAGCATGTCCTGTCTAGTCCCAAGCAGATGTACTCAGAATGGAAGGTGTTTGGGTAGAGACAACAAGAATGATCAGAGATATGGAACAGCTCCTGTAAGACAAACAACTGAACAGAATAGGTCTCTTCAGGTAGAAAAAGAGCTAAGGGGACTAAGACTGAGATACATAAAATCATGAAGAGCAAACAGCATCACTGTCTCTTCCAACAAAGAAATTGGAAATTATAGAAATGAAACAACAAAAATTTCTGAGGCAAAAAGAAAAAGTGAGGTGGCACATTACACAATACATAGCTAAGCTAACTCCTGGCCACAGAACCTGTGTGGATGGCAAAAGATTACTCGGTTCAGAAAAGTACCTGAGAAATTTGCTCAGGAAATCCCTAAACAACGATCTGTTGGAAATTATCATAGAATCATAGAATCATAGAATATCCTGAGTTGGAAGGGACCCTTAAGGATCATCAAGTCCAACTCTTGACACCGCACAGGTTTACCCAACAGTTCAGACCATGTGACTAACTGCACAGTCCAATCTCTTCTTAAATTCAGACAGGCTCGGTGCAGTGACCACTTCCCTGGGGAGCCTGTTCCAGTGTGCAACCACCCTCTCTGTGAAGAACCCCCTCCTGATGTCAAGCCTAAATTTCCCCTGCCTCAGCTTAACCCCGTTCCCGCGGGTCCTGTCACTGGGGTTAATGGAGAAAAGGTCTCCTGCCTCTCAACACCCCCTTACGAGGAAGTTGTAGACTGTGATGAGGTCTCCCCTCAGCCTCCTCTTCTCCAGGCTGAACAGGCCCAGTGACCTCAGCCGTTCTTCGTATGTCTTCCCCTCCAGGCCTTTCACCATCTTTGTAGCCCTCCTCTGGACACTCTCCAACAGTTTCATGTCCTTTTTATAGTGTGGTGCCCAGAACTGCACACAGTACTCGAGGTGAGGCCGCACCAGCGCAGAGTAGAGCGGGACAATCACCTCCCTTGACCTACTAGCGATGCCGTGCTTGATGCACCCCAGGACACGGTTGGCCCTCCTGGCTGCCAGGGCACACTGGTGGCTCATATTCAACTTGCTGTCTACCACGACCCCCAGATCCCTCTCTTCTAGGCTGCTCTCCAGCGTCTCATCGCCCAGTCTGTACGTGCAGCCAGGGTTTCCCCGTCCCAGGTGCAGGAAACGGCACTTGCTCTTATTGAACTTCATGCGGTTGGTGATCGCCCAGCTCTCCAACCTATCCAGATCCCTCTGCAAGGCCTTTCCACCCTCATTCGAGTCCACAACTCCTCCAAGTTTGGTGTCATCAACAAACTTGCTCAAAATACCTTCTATTCCTACATCCAGATCGTTTATAAAAATATTGAAAAGTACCGGCCCTAAAATGGAGCCTTGAGGGACCCCACTGGTGACCGCCTGCCAGCATGACGCAGCCCCATTTACCACAACCCTTTGGGCCCTGCCCATTAGCCAATTGCTCACCCATCGTATGATGTTTTTATTTAGCTGTATGGTGGACATTTTGTCCAGTAGGATCCTATGGGAAACCGTGTCAAAAGCCTTGCTGAAGTCCAAAAAAATCACATCAGCTGGTTTCCCTTGGTCCACCATACGGGTGATCTTATCATAAAAGGAAATCAGGTTAGTTAGGCAGGACCTACCCTTCACAAACCCATGCTGGCTGGGACCAATGACTGCTTTGTCCCCCAGGTGCGCCTCAATAAGTTCGAGAACCATCTTCTCCATGATTTTACCAGGCACTGACGTGAGACTGACAGGCCTGTAATTGCTAGGGTCTTCTTTCTGACCCTTCTTGAAAATCGGCACAACATTTGCCAGCTTCCAGTCTACTGGGACCTCTCCAAATTCCCAGGATCATTGAAAAATAATTGAGAGAGGTTCCGCGATGACGTCCGCCAGCTCTTTCAGCACCCGGGGATGAATCCCATCCGGACCCATGGACTTTTAGGGATCCAGGTGGAGTAGCAAATCCCGCACACGTTCAGGGTTGGTTGGGAGTTTGTCATCCCCACCGTGCTGGTCCTCCAGCTCAGGGCACCCTGGGTCCCAAAGCCCATCATTGTCATTAAAGACAGAGGCAAAGAAGGCGTTAAGCGTCTCTGCTTTGCCTATGTCATTGTCTGTGAGGAGACCTTCCCTATCAAGGAGCGGTCCTGTGTATTCTTTAGTTCTCCTTTTTCCATTCACATATCTAAAAAAACCCTTTTTATTTTCTCTCACAGACACAGCCAGCTTCAACTCTAGCTGTGCTTTGGCCACACGAACTTTCTCCCTACAAACACGAACAGCATCCCTGTATTCTTTCCATGACACCTGGCCCTCCTTCCAGTAGCAAAACACTCTCTGTTTCCACCTAATCTCCATTAGAATGTTCCTGGTCAGCCACGCCGGCCTCCTGCCCCGCCTGCCTGACATTTTTGAAAAAGTATAATAAAACAATTTTCCTGGGAATATACTGTTGTCTGATTGAACTGGACACACCAGAGAGTCCAAACCACTACAAAAATTATTCAAGCAGAGAAATGTAAGAACCTTCAAATGTTATGACATTGCTGATGGTGCTGACCAAGTTATTGGAGGTACAAGGAATGATGTTAGCCTTGCACATCAGAAGGTCGAACAAATGCAGTTATTCCATCTGTAGGATGGAATAAGATATAAATACTAATGATTTTTTACTTAGTGAAACCAACAAATTGTCTTCTGGCTTTTTGTTTGTTTGTTTGTTTGTTTGTTCTCTGGATACCCAGTACCCTGAGCTGGCGGAAGGGGATGGGGAGCAGAATGTGATCCTCACTATCCACGGAGAAATGTTTGGCGACCTGCTACGGCACTTGGATGTGCGCAAGTCGATGGGGCCAGATGGGATCCACCTGAGGGTATTGAGAGAACTAGTGGAGGAGCTGGCCAAGCTGCAACATTTATCAGCAGTCCTGGCTATCAGGGGAGGTCCCAGTTGACTGGAGGCTAGCAAACGTGATGCCCATCTACAAGAAGGGCCAGAGGTCAGACCCGGGGAACTACAGGCCTGTCAGTTTGACCTCAGTGCCAGGGAAGCTCATGGAGCAGATTATCTTGAGTGTCATCACGCGGCACTTACAGGGCAAGCAGGCGATCAGGCCCAGTCAGCATGGGTTTCTGAAAGGCAGGTCCTGCTTGATGAACCTGATCTGTCGTGGTTCCGCTCGAGTGGGCAGCCGAGCTCCACCACAGCCGCTCTCTCACTCCCCCTCCTCAAAGAGGAATGGGGAGAAAATATGTGAAAAGGGCTCAAGGATTGAGATAAGGACGAGAAAATCACGCAATAATTATTGTAACGGGCAAAACAGACTCGGCATAAGGAGATAGTAAGATTTATTGCCTACAACTAACAAGCGAGAGAAGTGAGAAAACAAAGAAAAAAAAACCAAAAGCACCTTCCCCCCCCATCCACCCTCTTCCACCTCCTCCCCCCGAGCGGCGCAGGGGAACGGGGAATGGGGGTTATGGTCAGTCTACAGCACTTCTTCTCTGCCGCTCCTTCTCGGTCACTCTCGTCCCCTGTGCTGTGGGGTCCCACCCACGGGATGCAGTCCTTGATGAACTGATCCGGCGTGGGCTTCCCACAGGCAGCACCTCTTCCAGAACTGCTCCAGATATGGGTCCGTACCACGGGGTCCATCCCTCAGGAGAAAACTGCTCCAACCTGGCTCCCCTACGGGCAGCAGCTCCTGCCAGATCACCTGCTCCTGCGTGGGCTCCTCTCCACGGGCTACAGGTCCGGCCCGGAATCTGCTCCGGCAGGGGTCTTCCACAGGCGGCAGCCTCCGTCGGTGCAGGGCCACCTGCTCCACCGTGGTCTCCTCCACGGGCTGCAGCATGGAACCCTGCTCCACCGTGGTACTCCATGGGCTGCAGGGGGACATCCTGCTTCACCATGGTCCTCACCACAGGCCACAGGGGACTTCTGCTCCGGCGCCTGGAGCACCTCTCCCCCTCCCTCTACACTGGCCTTGGTGCAAGGCTGTTCTCTCACTCCCTTGATTCTCCCGGCTGCTGTGTGGCGCAGCGTTTTTTCCCTGTCTTAAATATGCTCTCACAGAGGCGCAAAACAACATCGCTTATTGGCTCGGATCTGGAAAACAATGGGGCCCTTCCCAAACATGGGGCAGCTTCTAGATCTTTCTCACAGAAACCACCCCTATGGCTCCCTGCTACCAAAACCTTGCCACGTAAACCCACTACACCTTCTATGACAAAGTGACGTGCTTGGTGGATGAGGGAAAGGCTGTGGATGTGGTCTACCTTGACTTCAGCAAGGCTTTTGACACTGTTTCCCACAGCATTCTCCTCAAGAAACTGGCTGCTCATGTCTTGGACTGGCGCACGCTTCGTTGGGTTAGAAACTGGCTGGATAGCCGGGCCCAAAGAGCTGTGGTGAATGGAGACAAATCCAGCTGGAGGCCAGTCACTAGTGGCATTCCCCAGGGCTCGGTGCTGGGGCCAGTCCTCTTTAATATCTTCATCGATGATCTGGATGAGGGGATCGAGTGCACCCTCAGTAAGTTCACAGATGACACCAAGTTAGGTGAGTGTGTCGATCTGCTCAAGGGTAGGAAGGCTCTGCAGGAGGATCCGGATAGGCTGGACCAATGGGCTGAGGTCAGCTGCATGAAGTTCAACAAGGCCAAGTGCCGGGTCCTGCACCTGGGGCGCAATAACCCCAAGCAGAGCTACAGGCTGGGAGAGGAATGGTTGGAAAGCTGCCTGGTGGAGAAGGACCTGGGAGTGATGGTTGATAGTTGGCTGAATATGAGCAAGCAGTGTGCCCAGTTGGCCAAGGCCAATGGCATCCTGGCTTGTATAAGAAGCAGTGTGGCCAGCAGGGCTAGGGAAGTGATCGTCCCCCTGTACTCGGCTCTGGTGAGGCCGCACCTCGAGTACTGTGTTCAGTTTTGGGCCCCTCATTACAAGAAGGACATGGAGGTGCTTGAGCGAGTCCAGAGAAGGGCGACGAAGCTGGTGAGGGGTCTGGAGAACAAGTCTTATGAGGGAGCTGGGATTGTTCAGCCTGGAGAAGAGGAGGCTCAGGGGCGACGTTATTGCTCTCTATAGGTACATAAAGGAGGCTGTAGCGAGGTGGGGGTTGGTCTGTTCTCCCACGTACCTGGTGACAGGACGAGGGGGAATGGGCTAAAGTTTCACCAGGGGAGTTTTAGGTTGGATATGAGGAAGAACTTCTTTACTGAAAGGGTTGTTAGGCATTGGAATAGGCTGCATGGGGAAGTGGTTCAGGCACTGTCCCTGGAGGTCTTTAAAAGATGTTTAGATGTAGAGCTTAGTGATATGGTTTAGTGGAGGACTTGTTAGTGTTAGGTCAGAGGTTGGACTAAGTGATCTTGGAGGTCTCTTCCAACCTAGATGATTCTGTGATTCTGTGAAACTTTATTAAAGGATACTGGTAGCTTCTCTTGTAGCAAGTAAAGTCATGAAAATATCCAAAATTACATCCAGTTTTACACTTGGTCTATTCAAAATCTAAAAGGTATATAAAATACATGAAATCTTATACTACAGGTAACACATTTTTTCATCAAAAACAGATTTTTTTTTCAATAATAATCGGTATAATCTATAAAAATAGCTATAACCATAATGTTCTATATGCTTACCTGTCAACAGAGCAGAAATCCATTTGTATTTATATTCAGTATGAACTAGATTGCAAATTAAGAAATACAAGGTCATCCAAGATTTTATCTATTAAATGGCCAGAAAAATGATTTTGTAATGTAATTCATCTTTCCAGGTTAAGGTAAATGTTCAAGCCAAGTGAGACCAACATATTCTTCAGTGGAGTTGACTATGGAAGATAGCTTAGACTAAATGGAGTTTAAATGACAAGCCTAGAATAAATGCCTGACTTCTGGACTGCTTATGGTAGGTATGATGAATACAAGCCTAAATCAAAAATCTAAATAAATTGAAGTATAAAACAGACCTGTACAGGAAACACACTTGATTTGATATCTTGAAAAATATATATATTATTTTCTTGTACAAAGATCTCCTGTGTGACAAATTACTATGCCTACTACATGGCAGTCATTACTTGGTACAATACCACAACTAGTTCTATACAAACTGAGGATTTCACATAAAAATTCACCTGACATTTGGGCCAACAAAGTTACTTATATCAATGGAAAATACACTTTACAGCAGTGTTACAAATTTTATCCACTTAATTTATCATGAAACTCATACACATCTCTAGAAAAAGAATCAGCAGGAAGATGATGAGTCATTGCTGTTGAGACTCATATCATCCTGCCAATATAAGTTCAACGTCTCAAGTGCAACATGAAGTGATAAGACAGAAGCAGTCCACACGCTAAACTGTATCTTTCCATATACAAGCATATGAGTGAATATAAAAAGAATGTAAATAAACATTTATGATAAAGTTCATAGGAATTGGTTATTCTATTGAAATTGTTCTCATTTTATTAATATATATATATATATATATTAAAAAAAAACAATTAACCATCTGCAAATCAGGTGTTACAAGTAGAGCCACATATGTATCTACTGTTCATTAAGGTAACCAGAGAGCATCATTTACTTATCAACTCAGTATTTTAAGATCTATTAGCAAATATATGCTGTTATTAAAATATACTAAGCTTATTAAAAAAAAAATGCAGAAAACTTGCTTATCCATCTTTCAAAATCTGTCAATACATATGTACTACTGATGTACTTATTGTATGATTCCTTTTCAAACTACTCTTTTGTTGTTGTTGTAAATAACAGCGATGAAGAACCATTAGTTCAGTGATTATTAATATTGAAGGGACTTCAAAGACCACATCTGTGGGGAAAAAACTCTAAAGTTCTTATCCTGAGTGACTAGATGACATCACATTCGGCAAGTGCAAGAAAAAAAATACTTTAGAAGTGTTGTGTCTGGCACAGGTCTCTCTGACAGGCCTAGGCATACAGCATGTAAAATCTAAAAGCTGCTGGAATATAGCTAAATGCTGTTATCCAAGCTGTCATAACTGTATTGCAGTTTAAAAGATATTTCCTGACAAGAAAATTGAGAAAACTGTCTGGCTAGTAAATCAAAACCTTCCTCCACTTTTAGTGGCCAACCAACAGATGCAGTTTAGGTCACAGATGGTGTTTTTCATGTTTTGGTCTCCATGCACATCTTCAGCACAAGTACTTTCTTTAGCACTTGGAGTGAGTTCTTTTAAAAAGAATCTTTGCCAGTACACCAAGCTATCTACAAACTGCTGTTAATTTCAGAAAGCAGAAAGCATCTAAGCATGTAAGGTTCAGAAGAGCAGACTGTATTTTAGTGATATCATAATTTAAGATGACAATGCATTTTGCTGTGGAATATATTATGTGATTCCATCACCTTAGAGAGATTTGAGAGAAACAGAAATGCCATCCAACACAAAAGGTGAATAAGGACTTGAAGGCTGAGAGAAAGAATATTTGTTTAAGTGTTTAATTGGTGTAAGAGCCCAATTTAAAACTTCAAAGTGGGTTAGCTACTTCACTGCTGCTTATTTCTCTCATTTCCCTTACAACCCACAAGACTGCCTCTCTTCTTTCTGGCTTCTGTGCTCCCTGTAATGGGGCTTCCTTCAACCAGGGCAGTACAGATCCAGCAGAAAACTCTAGGATTGGTCTCTCATCTCCTGAATGTGCATTTTCAAATTATGGACTTACCATCAAAGTGTTGATCACTGTGACTCTAATTTCAGAAAAGCATGACACCAGAAAGCTTCATTTTAAGCTATTTTCCACCCACCTACCCCCTTCCTCTCTTCTCCAAAGCAATGTGCACTGAATTGAACAAACTCATTTTCATTATTATTGCAAGGAGTAACTGGTAAGCAATGTGTTATTTAAACCAAAGGACATTTTCGGTGAACTCTGTACAAACTGTCCATAAAAAATTGTATAAAGCAACCTTGACAAAATCAGAAGTTGATAACTGTGCATGAGACCAGAGGGGTTCTGTAACAATCTGTGGAAACAAATGTTTGTTTTTTCATGAGTGAGCACAGTGTCAGGGGAGCTCAACAAGTTTATGAAAAGATTCTTCAGTAACAGATGACTGAATTCAGTGACCTGAGAAGTACTTTCTGATCCTATATTCCTCTAAGAAATAATAAAACTTGCTAGGGAAAATAATAATTTAAATGTGAAAAAAAAATCCTGGAACAAGTCTAATAAATTAAACTTCTTGTTCTATATAAGGAATTAATTATAACATTTTCATTCATAGTATTTTCAGTAAGGGAACAGATCTAATAAAGCAAGAAAAAGATTAAGATCTTGGATGAAATGTCAGGTCCAGCTCTCTCCCACTTCAAAATGATAAAGGAATAAAGAAAAGTTTATCACGCTGAAAAATATGCACTAGCAAAAACATTACAGGTTCTGATTTTATTTTGTGTTGTAGCTTATGCACATTCATTCTTTAGCTAAGCTAGTAATCCCTAGTCTTTAAGTGTTCTGTAAATTTTTCATTAAAAATAGGAATGTTCTGAGGATTTTTATTTATATGAACAAAAATTTTTCTTTGAATGTTTCATTGATCAATACCTAGGCTAAGTACAAAGAGTGAATAACTCTTTGTCATGGACAGAAGTGGAAGACTATTTGATAACACTAGAAGAGAGAAGGATGAGCTCTGTCAAGAATTCTTTGTTTAAATTCACTCATTCATGCATAAATTCTTGACCAAACACTCCAGAAAAGTTCATCATCAAATCTAAGTTCTACTGACTGGATCTACAAAAACACATAATTACTTACTCCATTTAAGGAAACAGATGACTTAATTCTAGTCCGCAGAATTATCCACAAGTAATTTATTTCCAGATCTTCAAAGACCTTTTGACACATAATTTCCACTGAAATCAGTTCATATCACCAAGATTAAAATAAGTCGTTGCCACCACTGACTTTGGAATGAATCCTTAAACACATGTTCAGATATACAAATCACGTAATAAATAAAGACATTAAAATTATTAAAAAAAAAAAAAAAAAAAAAGTTAAATTGGCTGTGTCATAAATACTATTAATGAAAAATATATATTCAGAACTAAGAAAAACAGGGATTATTTCAGAGTTAATAAAGAAAACAAAACTCACATTATGGCAGTTCCATTAACTAATCTTCATGGGGAGTTTCCAAATTAGGCATTCATTACCTTTTTAAACAATTATTTCAATATTTCAATAAATCTAATGGTTCATTATCAAAACATTATACTTTCATGATGTCAAATCAAGTGCTTTTTAAATAATTGATTCAAAGGAAGAGGGTGAAAGGAGGTACTTAAATTAACAACAGAATACATACCTAAAGAATTCTTAATTTGTGACACTCACATGTCTCCAATTACAGAACTGCTTGTCCATAAATAAATTTCCCTGATAAAAGAGTGTGCTATAAAAATCTTCATTTCTATTCCCAAAACTCTGATAGCACTTCTAGACTGTTTAAAGGATCATTGTTTTAAACTAAAGACTTGCAAGTTGAAGAGCTTACACTAAGAAGGGTACAACTGGCAATCAAAGTCATCATGTTAGAAGCACATAGCAAGTGCAGCATGGGAGTGATAATGATGGCACAATGCATAAGGGAGATTGGAAGTTTATAACAAGGAAAGAAATGTCCAAGATCAATAGGGTCACATCTTTCATGACTGGTGCCTTGGAATTTCTCCACCCCTTCGTTTAGCCAGTTAATCAGAGAAAAGACAGTCTTCAAAATCAAGAATCCTTTTTGTTCAACAGATGACTATTTCAGATATTCATCTAAGTACGATCCAGTATCTAACTTATGACAAGGAGACATCAAAATAACAGCTTTAAATGATAAACTATATAGTTATTAACATTATATACTCAGTCACATATATATGTACATAACAGTTGCAAAGTTGCAAAAGAGCATTTGACAGAAGCCTGGGAATCCTTTTCTGAAGCAAAGGATTATGTCAAAGCCTAGATACACACACCTTTCTCTACAACTCCCTCAAACTGGATGAATTCATTGAAAGAACTAAGTTCTATAAGGTGCACAGTACGAAAAGCATTTTGACCTTAAAGTGCTTGGGAAAGAGTTATCAGAAAGAAAATAAATCTAACACAGATTTTAGGTTGCCGGCTATAAATGCTTTTTCTCTCTGGCAATTTAGATATACCTCAGCTGTCAGGAGCCTAGAAAAATGCCACCTCCAGTCACTGTCAAGCTCTGTTATTTCAACTGACTGCTGACTTTAGCAGGTTGAAGTTTCAGTTAATTTCCCTTGCAGGAAGGTACATGAGGCTCTTGTTGGTAATGATCCAGTCACTCTGAGACCCGCATATATAAAACATTTAAAATTATTTGTCAGTGATAGGCACAAATATGCAAAAGATAGATTTTCCTCCTTTGCTTCTCTAAATAAAATCTCTCTTGCTGATTTGCATCTTCCACATTTCTGAGTATGCATAATCTTTTGATAGGCAAAACTCTTTTGTCCTGCTAATATATCAACCATCTAATGAAATGTTTAAAAATATTACTTCCAGATGGTTGCAGTGGGAATTTCCTTTCCTCTGTAATACAACATACTGGCATAGAATATGTCTAACATACTCTAGAAATGCACAAAACTGTCAGGTTTTCACTCAAGCATAGGTTATAATATGAAGGGTTCTAGTCATGTCACTATAAATAAGTAGGCTACGGATCTCTTGGAATATGAATTTTTTCCTGTGGGGGAATTCATTAAGGGTTAAGGATTAACTACATATTTTATTATTTGCAGAGTCTTACATGAAGAACTATGCAAAAAACATCAGCTAGTAACTGGATCCCAGATGCTCAAATTCCAGAGTTCCTCTTTGTAATTAATATAAACGTCCTCATCCAGATACAGCTTGTTAAATTTTTTAGGCTTCTCTTGTACTGTTACTCCACAAGTCTTTTTTTTTTTTTTTTAAACCTTGAAAAGTTTCATCTTTTATGATAACTAACTGTACACATTAAAAAGGAATATATTTCTAAGTCTGTTCATTTCAATACACTCTACTTTTAGACTAATATAGTTGACCATAATAATCTTCTGCTTTGCTTTAAATACATACAATAGCATACCATAAGTTATATAACAGCATTAAAAAAAAAAAAAAAAAAAGCACTTACTACAGGTTATAATTTTTTCCTTACTTCATAGTACAAAGAAATTTTACAATTGATTTTATGATAATAATTGAGTTTAAAATGCTGAACGTGATTTAACTGGAACTTAAACTGCTGCACTTGCTGGAATACTTTATTTGTCACTAGGTCTGGGGTTAAAGAATGGATTAATAGACAGTGATGATGACAAATCAGTGTAACAATGTTAATTTCTTGGTTACACTGGATTTAGTCACTCAGCCGAAAGGCATTGGAACAGGCTGCCCAGGAAGTGGTGGAGTCACCATCCCTGGAGGTCTTTAAAAGACGTTTAGATGTAGAGCTTAGTGATATGGTTTAATGGAGGACTTGTTAGTGTTAGGTCAGAGGTTGGACTCAATGATCTAAAGGTCTCTTCCAACCTAGAAATTCTGTGATTCTGTGAGCCCTCAGAATAATAGAATTGCATGGCTAAATTCACCATCTACTGGGAGACCTTAGGGATAATGGACTTAAGCTACTTTTTTTTGAGAGACTATCTAATGGTACTGCAAAATATATACCTGTGTAAGCCAAAGCAGCCTAAATAATATTTTTCCTCTCCTTTTGGAAACATAATTAAAATTGCAGTTTAACGATGTCCCAGGCACACACAGAGTTCATTGTCTTAATCAGACTAATCTATCTAAAATAGAATATGCCTGGTTAGTAGATATCTTCAGCATACAGTCAGAGAGCATTTACAACAATAAACCAATTGATTATCCCCTCCTTCTCTCCCCCCAAAAAGATACCAAATTTAAAAACAGTTTAAATTTAGTAAGGAGTAATAACTTTAAATCTAGTTTAAAGCTATTACTCCTTCTCCTATTGCTACACCCCTTAATGAAAAGTCCCTTCCCAGATTTTCTCTAGCCCCCTTTAGGTACTGGAAGACCACTATAAGGTCTCCCCAGAGTCATCTCTTCTCCAGGCTGGACAACCCCATCTCCCTCAGCCCGTCTTCATAGGAGAGGTGCTCCAGCCCTCTGATTATTTTTGTGGCCTTCCTCTAGACATGTTTTCATTGTCAAAATGAGAAATGTTCTCATGAGTCAAAAAAGCTTTTTTATTTTGTGTCAATCACAGTAACTGAATGGAAATGAGCCATAAAACTTCATGATGACGTTTCTTGAACTCCCTGTCAGGACAGATGTACGTACCTATTTATGTGTCATATCCAGTTTATATTTCTCAGTCTCATTAAAAAAAAAAAAAATTAATCCTACACATTCAGTCAGCAGTTAGCTCCACTGTCAGAAATGCTTGTTTTATGCTCTACCTATTTTTAGTCATATTAGCAAAAAAATTTCATAACAGAGCAACCCAAAATAATCTCTTTCATGCCCATTCAACAGTAACCCCAATCTACACCTAGCTTTGACTACCCAGAAAGCAGGTCAGCATTTGGAAAGCTTTACCCAGGCTATGATATAGTAGTGCTCTTCAGGGGACCAGCACAGAGGGCGGTATTTATTTATTTAAAAAGTAACATAAGTGTGTATAATATTCCCCTCAGGTGGACAGCTACAGCAGGTGTGGTAGATTGCAAGTGAACTGCCACTTCTTTAACTGAAGAGGAAATACAAATCCTTACTGATTTATGTTCTCAGACTCACAGAATTTCTAGGTTAGAAGAGACCTCCAAGATCACTTAGTCCAACCTCTGACCTAACACTAAGTCCTCCACTAAACCATATCACTAAGCTCTACATCTAAACATCTTTTAAAGACCTCCAGGGACAGTGCCTGAACCACTTCCCCATGCAGCCTATTCCAATGCCTAACAACCCTTTCAGTAAAGAAGTTCTTCCTCATATCCAACCTAAAACTCCCCTGGTGAAACTTTAGCCCATTCCCCCTCGTCCTGTCACCAGGTACGTGGGAGAACAGACCAACCCCCACCTCGCTACAGCCTCCTTTATGTACCTATAGAGAGCAATAACGTCGCCCCTGAGCCTCCTCTTCTCCAGGCTGAACAATCCCAGCTCCCTCATAAGACTTGTTCTCCAGACCCCTCACCAGCTTCGTTGCCCTTCTCTGGACTCGCTCAAGCACCTCCATGTCCTTCTTGTAATGAGGGGCCCAAAACTGAACACAGTACTCGAGGTGCGGCCTCACCAGAGCCGAGTACAGGGGGACGATCACTTCCCTAGCCCTGCTGGCCACACTGCTTCTTATACAAGCCAGGATGCCATTGGCCTTGGCCAACTGGGCACACTGCTTGCTCATATTCAGCCAACTATCAACCATCACTCCCAGGTCCTTCTCCACCAGGCAGCTTTCCAACCATTCCTCTCCCAGCCTGTAGCTCTGCTTGGGGTTATTGCGCCCCAGGTGCAGGACCCGGCACTTGGCCTTGTTGAACTTCATGCAGCTGACCTCAGCCCATTTGTCATTGGTCCAGCCTATCCGGATCCTCCTGCAGAGCCTTCCTACCCTTGAGCAGATCGACACACTCACCTAACTTGGTGTCATCTGTGAACTTACTGAGGGTGCACTCGATCCCCTCATCCAGATCATCGATGAAGATATTAAAGAGGACTGGCCCCAGCACCGAGCCCTGGGGAATGCCACTAGTGACTGGCCTCCAGCTGGATTTGTCTCCATTCACCACAGCTCTTTGGGCCCGGCTATCCAGCCAGTTTCTAACCCAACGAAGCGTGCGCCAGTCCAAGACATGAGCAGCCAGTTTCTTGAGGAGAATGCTGTGGGAAACAGTGTCAAAAGCCTTGCTGAAGTCAAGGTAGACCACATCCACAGCCTTTCCCTCATCCACCAAGCGCGTCACTTTGTCATAGAAGGAGATCAGGTTCATCAAGCAGGACCTGCCTTTCAGAAACCCATGCTGACTGGGCCTGATCGCCTGCTTGCCCTGTAAGTGCCGCGTGATGACACTCAAGATAATCTGCTCCATGAGCTTCCCTGGCACTGAGGTCAAACTGACAGGCCTGTAGTTCCCCGGGTCTGACCTCTGGCCCTTCTTGTAGATGGGCATCACGTTTGCTAGCCTCCAGTCAACTGGGACCTCCCCTGATAGCCAGGACTGCTGATAAATGTTGCAGCTTGGCCAGCTCCTCCACCAGTTCTCTCAATACCCTCAGGTGGATCCCATCTGGCCCCATCGACTTGCGCACATCCAAGTGCCGTAGCGGGTCGCCAAACATTTCTTCGTGGATAGTGAGGATCACATTCTGCTCCCCATCCCCTTCCGCCAGCTCAGGGTACTGGGTATCCAGAGAACAACCGGTATTGCCGCTGAAGACTGAGGCAAAGAAGGCATTAAGCACGTCCACCTTTTCCTCATCTTTTTTAACAAGGTTTCCCCCCACATCCAGTAAAGGATGGAGATTCTCCTTAGTCCTCCATTTTGCGTTGATGTATTTGTAAAAAGATTTTTCGTTGTCTTTAACGGCAGTAGCCAGATTGAGCTCTAGATGAGCTTTGGCCTTTCTAATTTTGTCCCTGCACAGCCTCGTAACATCCTTATAGTCCTCCTGAGTGGCCCACCCTTTTTTCCAAAGATTATAAACCCTCTTTTTCTCCTAAGCTCAAGCTGCAACTCTCTGTTCAGCCAGGCCAGTCTTCTTCCACGCCAGCTCGTCTTTGGGCACATGGGGACAAACTGCTCCTGCGCCATTAAGATTTCCTTCTTGAAGAGCGCCCAGCCTTCCTGGACTCCTCTGCCCTTCAGAACCGCCTCCCAAGGGACTCTACCAACCAGTGTCTTGAGCAGCTCAAAGTCAGCCCTCCGGAAGTCCAATACAGCAGTTTTACTGGTCCCCTTCCTGGCCTCGCCAAGAATAGAGAACTCCACAATTCTGTGGTCACTCTGCCCAAGACAGCTTCCGACAATCACATCTCCCACCAGTCCTTCTCTGTTTGTGAAGAGAAGGTCTAGCGGGGCACCTCCCCGGGTAGGCTCACTAACCAGCTGCATCAGGAAGCTATCTTCCACGCTCTCCAGAAACCTCCTAGACTGCTTTCTCTGGGCTGTGTTGTGCTTCCAGGATATGTCAGGGAAGTTGAAGTCCCCCACGAGAACAAGCACTGACGATTTCACAACTTCTGTCAGCTGCCTGTTGTAGTGGGTTTACGTGGCAAGGTTTTGGTAGCAGGGGGCTATAGGGGTGGTTTCTGTGAGAAAGATCTAGAAGCTGCCCCATGTTTGAGAAGGGCCCCATTGTTTTCCAGATCCGAGCCAATATGCGATGTTGTTTTGCGCCTCTGTGAGAGCATATTTAAGACAGGGAAAAAACGCTGCGCCACACAGCAGCCGGGAGAGTCAAGGGAGTGAGAGAACAGCCTTGCACCAAGGTCAGTGTAGAAGGAGGGGGAGAGGTGCTCCAGGCGCCGGAGCAGAAGTCCCCTGCGGCCTGTGGTGAGGACCATGGTGAAGCAGGATGTCCCCCTGCAGCCCATGGAGTACCACGGTGGAGCAGGGTTCCACGCTGCAGCCCGTGGAGGAGACCACGGTGGAGCAGGTGGCCCTGCACCGACGGAGGCTGCCGCCTGTGGAAGACCCCTGCCAGAGCAGATTCCGGGCCGGACCTGTAGCCCGTGGAGAGGAGCCCACGCAGGAGCAAGTGATCTGGCAGGAGCTGCAGCCCGTAGGGGAGCCAGGTTGGAGCAGTTTTCTCCTGAGGGATGGACCCCGTGGTACGGACCCATATCTGGAGCAGTTCTGGAAGAGCTGCTGCCTGTGGGAAGCCCACGCCGGATCAGTTCATCAAGGACTGCATCCCGTGGGTGGGACCCCACAGCACAGGGGACGAGAGTGACCGAGAAGGAGCGGCAGAGAAGAAGTGCTGTAGACTGACCATAACCCCCATTCCCCGTTCCCCTGCGCCGCTCGGGAGGAGGAGGTGGAAAAGGGTGGGTGGGGGGGGAAGGTGCTTTTGTTTTTTTTTTTCCTTTGTTTTCTCACTTCTCTCGCTTGTTAGTTGTAGGCAATAAATCTTACTATCTCCTTATGCCGAGTCTGTTTTGCCCGTTACAATAATTATTGCGTGATTTTCTCGTCCTTATCTCAATCCTTGAGCCCTTTTCACATATTTTCTCCCCATTCCTCTTTGAGGAGGGGGAGTGAGAGAGCGGCTGTGGTGGAGCTCGGCTGCCCACTCGAGCGGAACCACGACACCTGTAGAACTCCTCATCCGTCTCTTCATCCTGGTTCAGCGGTATATAACAGACCCCGACCAGGACGCTAGCCTTGTTGGCCTTCCCGCCGATCCTAACCCATAGGGACTCAACTTTGTCATTCCCAGCCTCGAGTTCTACAACATCAAAAGATTCTCTAATATAAAGAGCCACACCACCACCCCTTCTGTGCTTCCTGTCCCTTCTGAAGAGCTTATAGCCAGTCATTGCAGCACTCCAGTCTTGAGAGTGGTCCCACCACATCTCCGTGATGGCAACCAAGTCGTAGCCTGCCTGCTGCACGATGGCTTCCAGCTCCTCCTGTCTGTTACACATGCTGCGTGCATTGGTATAGATGCACTTCAGCTGGGCCATTGCCTTGTCCTCCGGCCTTGCCATTGTTTCCCCTGGCACAGCTCCAAAAAGCCTTGTTTCAGCCCCATCCCCCTCAAAGCCCTCTCAATGATCCCCGCCACTCCTGGCCCAGGATCTATTTTCCCCTTAGAGATAGTGACCCGTCTGCGGCCATCAGGCCAGGTGCCGAGTAACGCACCCCATGGTCAAAAAAAACAAGATTTCTGTGCTGGCACCAGCCTCTGAGCCACGTGTTTATCAGGTGGGCCTTTCGTGTCCTATCAGTATCCCTCCCTGCCACCATAGGGATAGACAAAAACACCACCTATACTCCCGCTCCATCCACTAATCGCCCCAGCCCCCTAAAGTCCCATTTGATAGCCTTGAGGATTCTCTCTCCAATGTCATCACTGCCCGCCTAGACTATTAAAAGAGGATAATAGTCAGAGAGGCGAACCAGGCTGGGAAGCTTCCTGGCAATGTCCCCGACCCCGGCCCCAGGGAGGCAGCAGACTTCCCTACGGGTAGGGTCAGGATGACAAATAGGTCCCTCTGTTCCACTGAGAAGAGAGTCTCCCACAACAATCACCTTTCTTTCTTGGTGGAGGCAGTCCTGAGGCTTGGAGTCGACTTCCTCGCCCTAGGCATCCTCCTGGGTACACTTTCTACCTTTTCCTCACCCACCGGTCTCTCAAGTTCCAGGGCCTCAAACCTGTTGCGTAAGGGCACCTGGGAAGGCGGGGCCGGAAGGGGAGGGCATCACCTGCGATATCAAGCAAGGACCTGTTTCCATTCCTCTTCAACTCCCAGGTCCCCTCCCTCTGCCCGACAGCGACAGGGCAGGGGGTCCACCACCATTTGGGGTGTCTCACCCCGGTACCTCTTCTTGAGGCCCTGCAGGGAGTTGTTCCACCAGTCTATCTCCCGCTCGCACTCCCTGATATCCCTCAACCTCTCCACCTCCTCGAGCTCTGCCACCACGCGGACCAGGTCATCCACCTGCTCGCACCTCACACACACGGTGTCTCTGCCTCCCACCGATGGTAGCAACAGGCTCAGACACTCCCTGCATCCAGTGACCTGAACAGCTGCATTTTTGAATGGGTAGTTGGTCTGGGTGTGTACCTTCTTTCTGGAGAGCGCGCCGTGCCTGGTGGAGACCATTGCAGCCTAGCTAACAGGAGGCTGTCACTACAGGAGATGTTCGTGTGGGCACTGGGGAGCGCTCTGCCCTTCCTGCTTGCCCTGCCTGCGCGAATTGCCACACTAACTGCCGTGCCACTGCCTTCTGACACGCCACGCCCTGTTTGCCCACCCTGGTCGCTGCGCTCCTGGTCGCTCGCACTCGCTAGAGGCAGCTTATGAATGGCTGGGGATGGGACGCTGCTGGCTCCACCTACGCCTCGTCAGCCTCCCTCACAAGGGCTGCCGGGTCCTGGCGGCTCCCTCAAGTAGGCTCAATGCCGGAAAAATTAGCCCTGCCTGGCCCAATCCCCCGCTCCACTGCAGAACGTGTCTGCCCCGGAGCCGATCACCTCAGCAAGTGGAACTATATATAGCTCTCTATATGTACAGCTAGTAAAAAAATGATGTAGTGATTGAACGATTGGGTGATGGGTTGAGCTAAGGATTATAGTAAATGGAGTTACGTGAGGCTGGTGGTCAGTCACTAGTGGGGTTCCACAGGGCTCCATTTTAGGGCCAGTTCTCAATTATTTTCATAAATGGCTTAGATTCAGGACTTGAATGCATACTAAGTAAGTTTGTAGATGACATTAAATTTGGAGGAGCTGTTGACTCTGTGGAGGGTAGAGAGATCTCTTACATCTACGTGGAGGGTAAAGAGGATAGAGGCCTTGCAGAGAGATCTTGACTAATTAGAGGGCTGGGCAATCACCAACAATATGAAGTTCAACAAGAGCAAGTACTAGATTCTGTACCTGGAATGGGGCAGCCATGGATATATGTACAGACTAGGGGATAAGAAGATTGAGAGCAGCCCCACAGAAAGGGATCTGGGGGTTCTGGTCGATGGCAAGCTGAATCTGAGTCACCAGTGTGCCCTGGTAGCCAAAAGGGCTGACTATATCCTGGTGGGCATCAGGCACAGCATGGTTAGCTGGTCAAGGGAAATGACTGTCCTTCTCTGTGCTGGTGCAGCTTCGCAGAAAACCAGAAGTTGAACTCAATGATCCTTGTAGGTCCCTTCCAACTCAGGATATTCAGTCTTTCTTTCAGCCTCACAGCCTGAAATGTGTCTTACTCAGCCACATGCACTCAATAGGAATGTTTTTTGTGTTAACAAAAACTGAAATGTCTTAGCACTTTTTCATGGATATATTAAATTACATAGGAGGTTTCTTTGTGTAGTTAACACGAAGTTAACTACAATAATTAACTAGGTAGTAATAGGTAGTGGTGGTCTAATTATATTTTTTCATAAGCATGCATATAAAATTCATTTTGAAAGATCCCAGTGCATGATTTCTAATGCACTTTTTAATATGTTTTATAAATTAAAAAGACAATAAATATTTCTAAATTATAATGAGAAATAAATCTCTGCCATAATCCCAAGAATGAATGTCACTGGTCAGTGTTTCCTTCTGGTGTCTTAATTTAAAATAGTAAAATAAGCAAATGTGAATATTAAACACATGTGCCAGGCACCATTAATCTTGATTGATACAAGGTAAAATTGTGTCATTTGCATTACTATTACTTAATCCCCAGACCTTATACTTGAATCTGCATTCTTTCACTTTTGACAGGCAGGTTATAGAGTTGACTGCCTTTCTCTAGCATTTCTTAAATGCCTCTAGTCATGATTTAATTACCATCATTGTTCCTATTCTCCTTTGGTTCCTAATCTAAAACATCAGCCTTGGAAATCAATGATCAGTGCTTTAGAATAAGCTATCAGCTCCATTATAAGAAATTCGAACTCCACTGGGGTTAACATACTCTCAAGCATTAGTTTGCAAGAAAATGGCCCAACAGATACAAAATAATAAGAATATGCTTTCAGTAGCCCATTAAGAAGCACAAAGCTGAAACATCGTATTTCATCCATATTCAAGAAACTGAGAAGCATCAGTGTATTACAAGAACATGTATTCACACACACCATCCATTGTAATTCCACCCACAGACAGATCTCAATACAAACACTGTCATGGTAGACTTGTCATGTCACCTGTCCGGAAGTTTTTTAAAATTCAGCTACCCTTGACAGGTTATATTGTCTTTACTAAGAAAACTTAATAAATAAATAAATAAATATTAATAAATAAATAAGTAAATAAATGTTTACAAATAGTCCTTTACTCGACAAATCTAGTTGAAATTCTCTATCTTCACCAGTATAGGAAAGTTTTTCTTTTAAAAATAGACTACATTATATGTAATAGTCTTGTTGCTGGCTGTTAGTGCCCATCAGCCAAAGAGGGACTGCAGTTTGTTAAAGTGCACTGGTATAATGTTCTCCCTATTAACAGAAACATAACAGCAGGAAAGTACATTTGGAAAAAAAAAAAATAAAGGCAGCTTTGCTGTCATTTTCAGGGTGGAAACTCTGTAAACTGATAGCTCCAATCATTACTACAGCAACTACCACTGAAAATTTAAGTTGCAGATAAATTCATCCAACATCAAAGTTGTTCATTCATGTTGCCTGAATTCAGTACCTGCTGCTAATACTGAAGCATCAATACTGCCCAAAAGAGTCATTCAGATTCTAAGAAATATTTGAAGAATTTTCAAAGATTTATTCCTTGACATAAGCAAATTTTCATCTCATAATAAAGACTGACAGCTCTCTTTTTTTTCTTCCCCCAAAAGTACAGGTAGTGCTATATAGTCATCCTGAAACAAATATGACATGAAATGGAAGCTATTCACACATAGATGGACTTTGTAAGAAATTTTGCGTGGGAAAATATGGCTTTGTCTTGTTGTGAAGGGCTATCAGATCTGGAGGTGTTGGTCTTACTTGGTGCACTCAGCAGCAAAGGATGTACCAAGCAGCAGTCTAGATGATCTGAAAGCATAACATATCGATCAGATGTGGTAAAACTTTGTCAGACCTGACACTTCTCTTATTAGGAATAAAACGTACAAGCCTATTTGTCTTGGGATATGCAGAAAAATTTATTCATATCGATGAACTCAGAGGGTCTAGTTGTATGCATCAGCAATAAAAATTGGGGCATCATATTATGCCAGGGCAACGTAACTACAATACAATTTCTCAATTTAGCATTCATGTATGTCAAAATATCCTACCTCACATATTTTCTATTGTCTCAGGAAATGATTAAAGAAAATGGTTTATACAATGGTTTATATTTTAATGGTTAAATACTATAATAATAAATTGTTTATATTTTAAATGGTTAAATACAATGGTTTATAGTCTCCATTAAATACTAGGTAGCAAATATTAACATTTCTTTTCTTTGTATATAATCATGTTGTATACAGAAAGACCAAGTGTCATGAGGTAATACTATGACTTGTTGCAGGAAGCACGGCCAAAAGCACGACAGACACCAGTAGAGGCAGATCATTCTCCATTTTATTGCCCGAATAGCCTAATTTTATAGTGAACTTAACAGGGGCAGACAGTGTTTCACAAAAGATTACTGGTCAAAAGCACTCAAACAACTACAAGAAAACAACCCCCTTGTGATTAGCAGTCACATAGACCTTGTCCTTGAAGCCAGCTACTGGTAACAATATTTTTCTGAATTCCTCAATTGGGCGATGTGGGAACACTGTCATGGGAACTTCTCATAGTTGTCCTGGTAGCTTGGTTTGCTCAGCTACAGCAAGTCATGGGATTTTTGCTGTTTCAAAAAAATCCCTCAACAATGACTGACATTCAGTAAATTTTATTGCTTTTCTATATTTAAACACTTTTTAGTAATGCTAATAATGTATTCCTTCTTTCTTCTATATTGTAGTTTTCATACTAGAATATAGAAAATGAAAGACTGCTTCAAAAAATTAGCAATGTCATTTGACTTCTTTTGATTGACTTCAGAATTATTTCATGGTCATCTAATCTATGAACGTTACCGTTATAGTTCTTAATTTGTCACTATCCCTTAATGATTAACTGTTCGTTTGCTTCTCTACATTTAATGCAGAGAAATCCAAATTCTGCAGTCTATTTATTCCAAGATAAATCATCACATTTCACAACAGAACTATTAAAGAACAATTATCTTATTGCAAGCATGTTATTAAAACTAATTTTGGTAATGTCACTAGACATTTTCTTTTTAATAATAATATTTTTTGATAACAGTAGCAACCGAATTCAGATCAAGAGTGAGGTGAGTTCTCAGTAAAACGTCTCCAGAGAATGAAGAAAGATGGTCTAAAGCTGGGACAGGAGGTGTTGTGAAGTACTGCTTGAATAATGCTTTTGAAGAACAATGGCATTGTAGGGAAAGCATCACACTGCATTAAAACTTCCCAGCTCAGTTATCACCTTTGGCACTGTTGAGTTGTCTACCTCAGATTTTTCATCTCAGTGTTCATTTAAGGATTAGAAACATAGCACAATATAGAATTTTGTTGTTGTTGTCACATATCCAGTTTGGTTTTGTGTGTATGTTCTTTTGTGTTTGTTTGTTTTTTCCTATATAGGCCACATCTCATAGACCACAGACTCATTATATCTGACACAGCAAGGACATTAAAGACCAATAAAATTGTGATATTTGGTTGACCCTTCAGGTACTCTTATAATACAAAACATACCTTATGTTCTACTTTTTGTTTCTTTTTTTCCCCCCCCTACAACAAACAGTGACTGTTTACAATTAACACGTCATTTCAACAACACATTTTCACTACAGGAGGAAAGGAAAAAAGAAAACACATCTAACTTCTTTGCTTGTTTTTCCTCACTACATTTTTTTTTTTTTTTAATATTTTATTTCTTCAATTGACAGGTACTAGTAGATAACTCCAGTTTAAGCTGATGGCTTCTTGTTCACTGCCTCTAGGTGACTGCATTCTGACATTTAGAATGCTGAGATTTTATATGCCGTTTCATAAATCAGCCCACATATTTACACAGCAATCCAGATACGTGTCTCAAACACCAAATCCTCAAAAGAATTTAGGTATTGGTAGCCCAGTTTTCAGAAATACAGCCTTTATTGGTCATTTGTAATAAGCAATTTTAAAGAGCCAAGAATGTTATAAATTATCTTCTGTTTCACTCAGCAGAGTAATATTAATCCTCTCTCAAATACTAAGGTCAAAAAAAAAAATCAATGCTGTTTTTATTTTGCTTACTTTAGGCATCTGCAGCTATTTCTAGTTATGGTAAGTGTGCCATGTTCCTATACAGAAAGTGGGATTTAGTGTCTATTTCAAGAATTTCAGTCCAATGGGGGCTACTTCATAGTTTTCAAATGGTACACAACTTAACACTAAACTAAGTGCCATTAAAGACATGAACAGTATCATCTGACTTAACATCCTTCACTATACAGAAGATAACTCTGAGTACACTATCAGAAAATGTATATTTTTCTCTGGTTTCCAAAAGAAAGACTTTGAGATCGGTGTCTGTCCTTCCATCTTCAGCTCAAAACTTTTAATCCAACTCAATTTTTCATCTCATCTCAACCAGTTCAAAGACAGCACATAGTCTCAAAAAAATTTACTTTTCCAAAGGTTTTTAGTGAAAATTTTATGAATAGGAAAGATCAAATTAATGCTTTCACAGTGAAAAAGTCAGGCAGAACTGTTTGATATTATACACACAGTTCAGCATCAGCTGGCTGACCAAATAGTGTGAACCTACTTGCCAATCATTTAACATGCACATAGCTTAAGATTAGCTGCCATATGTGCTACTTCTTGCACACAAAACTTAACGTTACTGCACTGTGTAAGGAAAGTATTCAAATCTATAAAAAAAAGAGGGCATCATTTGTCATACTGTTTTCAGAGCAAACTTGTTCAGTTATTAGTCTATACTTTTTTTTTTTATTGAGAGGACACTAATACTTAAGTTCCTCTATCAGAACTATAGATTACCACATAATATTCAAAAATAAAAATCAATTTACTGATACTTTGATATTTTTATGCTGCAGTCAATTGAGAGTTTGCTGATGAAAGTGTCAATCACTATCTCTGTAATGGTATAAGGTAATAAATGCAATGTATTATACTGAATACAGAATGCTGATAATTAACTGCCATCACGTTGCATAAGCTTTTGAATCAGTGATTTTGAGCTAGGTACATAGGTGTTTCAACATTTGAATTCAGATACCGTGAAATCCCTGTGGCCCTCAAAATTCAGTGTCTCGAGATTCCAACATTATTATATATATATAAATATATAGAGGAGTTTAGAGACGCTATAGAGGAGTTTGGAGACGCTATAGAGGAGTATGGAGACGCTATAGAGGAGTTTGGAGACGCTATAGAGTTTGGAGACGCTATAGAGTTTGGAGACGCTATAGAGGAGTTTGGAGACGCTATAGAGGAGTTTGGAGACGCTATAGAGTTTGCAGACGCTATAGAGGAGTTTGGAGACGCTATAGAGGAGTTTGGAGACGCTATAGAGGAGTTTGGAGACGCTATAGAGTTTGGAGACGCTATAGAGGAGTTTGGAGACGCTATAGAGGAGTTTGGAGACGCTATAGAGGAGTTTGGAGACGCTATAGAGTTTGCAGACGCTATAGAGGAGTTTGGAGACACTATAGAGGAGTTTGGAGACGCTCTAGAGGAGTTTGGAGACGCTATAGAGTTTGGAGACGCTATAGAGGAGTTTGGAGACGCTATAGAGGAGTTTGGAGACGCTATAGAGTTTGGAGACGCTATAGAGTTTGTGACGCTATAGAGTTTGGAGACGCTATAGAGGAGTTTGGAGACGCTATAGAGTTTGGAGACGCTATAGAGATTGGAGACGCTATAGAGGAGTTTGGTGACACTATAGAGGAGTTTGGAGACACTATAGAGGAGTTTGGAGACGCTATAGAGGAGTTTGGAGACGCTATAGAGTATGGAGACGCTATAGAGGAGTTTGGAGACGCTATAAAGGAGTTTGGAGACTCTATAGAGGAGTTTGGAGACGCTATAGAGGAGTTTGGAGACGCTATAGAGGAGTTTGGAGACGCTATAGAGGAGTTTGGAGATGCTATAGAGGAGTTTGGAGACGCTATAGAGTTTGGAGACGCTGTAGAGTTTGGAGACGCTATAGAGGAGTTTGGAGACGCTATAGAATTTGGAGACGCTATAGAGTTTGGAGACGCTATAGAGTTTGGAGACGCTATAGAGGAGTTTGGAGACGCTATAGAGTTTGGAGACGCTATAGACTTTGGAAACGCTATAGAGGAGTTTGGAGACGCTATAGAGGAGTTTGGAGACGCTATAGAGGAGTTTGGAGACGCTATAGTGGAGTTTGGAGACGCTATAGAGGAGTTTGGAGACGCTATAGAGTTTGGAGACGCTATAGAGTATGGAGACGCTATAGAGGAGTTTGGAGACGCTATAGAGTTTGGAGACGCTATAGAGGAGTTTGGAGACGCTATAGTGGAGTTTGGAGACGCTATAGAGTTTGGAGACGCTATAGAGGAGTTTGGAGACGCTATAGAGGAGATTGGAGACGCTATAGAGGAGTTTGGAGACGCTACAGAGTTTGGAGACGCTATAGAGGAGTTTGGAGACGCTATAGAGTTTGGAGACGCTATAGAGGAGTTTGGAGACGCTATAGAGGAGTTTGGAGACGCTATAGAGTTTGGAGACGCTATAGAGTTTGGAGACGCTATACAGGAGTTTGGAGACGCTGTAGAGGAGTTTGGAGACGCTATAGAGTTTGGAGACGCTATAGAGGAGTTTGGAGACGCTATAGAGTTTGGAGACGCTATAGAGTTTGGAGACGCTATAGAGGAGTTTGGAGACGCTATAGAGGAGTTTGGAGACGCTATAGAGGAGTTTTGAGACGCTATAGAGTTTGGAGACGCTATAGAGGAGTTTGGAGACGCTATAGAGTTTGGAGACGCTATAGAGGAGTTTGGAGACGCTATAGAGTTGGAGACGCTATAGAGGAGTTTGGAGACGCTATAGAGGAGTTTGGAGACGCTATAGAGGAGTTTGGAGACGCTATAGAGTTTGGAGACGCTATAGAGTTTGGAGACGCTATAGAGTTTGGAGACGCTATAGAGTTTGGAAACGCTATAGAGGAGTTTGGAGACGCTATAGAGGAGTTTGGAGACGCTATAGAGGAGTTTGGAGATGCTATAGAGGAGTTTGGAGACGCTATAGAGGAGTTTGGAGACGCTATGGAGTTTGGAGACGCTATAGAGGAGTTTGGAGACGCTATAGAGTTTGGAGACGCTATAGAGGAGTTTGGAGACGCTATAGAGGAGTTTGGAGACGCTATAGAGTTTGGAGACGCTATAGAGTTTGGAGACGCTATAGAGGAGTTTGGAGACGCTATAGAGTTTGGAGACGCTATAGAGGAGTTTGGAGACACTATAGAGTTTGGAAACGCTATAGAGGAGTTTGGAGACGCTATAGAGGAGTTTGGAGACGCTATAGAGTTTGGAGACGCTATAGAGGAGTTTGGAGACGCTACAGAGTTTGGAGACGCTATAGAGGAGTTTGGAGACGCTATAGAGTTTGGAGACGCTATAGACTTTGGAAACGCTATAGAGGAGTTTTGAGACGCTATAGAGGAGTTTGGAGACGCTATAGAGGAGTTTGGAGACGCTATAGTGGAGTTTGGAGACGCTATAGAGGAGTTTGGAGAAGCTATAGAGTTTGGAGACGCTATAGAGTATGGAGACGCTATAGAGGAGTTTGGAGACGCTATAGAGTTTGGAGACGCTATAGAGGAGTTTGGAGACGCTATAGAGGAGTTTGGAGACGCTATAGAGTTTGGAGACGCTATAGAGGAGTTTGGAGACGCTATAGAGGAGATTGGAGACGCTATAGAGGAGTTTGGAGACGCTACAGAGTTTGGAGACGCTATAGAGGAGTTTGGAGACGCTATAGAGTTTGGAGACGCTATAGAGGAGTTTGGAGACGCTATAGAGGAGTTTGGAGACGCTATAGAGTTTGGAGACGCTATAGAGTTTGGAGACGCTATACAGGAGTTTGGAGACGCTGTAGAGGAGTTTGGAGACGCTATAGAGTTTGGAGACGCTATAGAGGAGTTTGGAGACGCTATAGAGTTTGGAGACGCTACAGAGTTTGGAGACGCTATAGAGGAGTTTGGAGACGCTATAGAGGAGTTTGGAGACGCTATAGAGGAGTTTGGAGACGCTATAGAGGAGTTTTGAGACGCTATAGAGTTTGGAGACGCTATAGAGGAGTTTGGAGACGCTATAGAGTTTGGAGACGCTATAGAGGAGTTTGGAGACGCTATAGAGTTGGAGACGCTATAGAGGAGTTTGGAGACGCTATAGAGGAGTTTGGAGACGCTATAGAGGAGTTTGGAGACGCTATAGAGTTTGGAGACGCTATAGAGTTTGGAGACGCTATAGAGTTTGGAGACGCTATAGAGTTTGGAAACGCTATAGAGGAGTTTGGAGACGCTATAGAGGAGTTTGGAGACGCTATAGAGGAGTTTGGAGATGCTATAGAGGAGTTTGGAGATGCTATAGAGGAGTTTGGAGACGCTATGGAATTTGGAGACGCTATAGAGGAGTTTGGAGACGCTATAGAGTTTGGAGACGCTATAGAGGAGTTTGGAGACGCTATAGAGGAGTTTGGAGACGCTATAGAGGAGTTTGGAGACGCTATAGAGTTTGGAGACGCTATAGAGGAGTTTGGAGACGCTATAGAGTTTGGAGACGCTATAGAGGAGTTTGGAGACACTATAGAGTTTGGAGACGCTATAGAGGAGTTTGGAGACGCTATAGAGGAGTTTGGAGACGCTATAGAGTTTGGAGACGCTATAGAGGAGTTTGGAGACGCTATAGAGTTTGGAGACGCTATAGAGGAGTTTGGAGACGCTATAGAGTTTGGAGATGCTATAGAGTTTGGAGACGCTATAGAGGAGTTTGGAGATGCTATAGAGTTTGGAGACGCTATAGAGGAGTTTGGAGACGCTATAGAGGAGTTTGGAGACGCTACAGAGTTTTGAGACGCTATAGAGGAGTTTGGAGACGCTATAGAGTTTGGAGACGCTATAGAGGAGTTTGGAGACGCTATAGAGGAGTTTGGAGACGCTATAGAGTTTGGAGACGCTATAGAGTTTGGAGACGCTATAGAGGAGTTTGGAGACGCTGTAGAGGAGTTTGGAGACGCTATAGAGTTTGGAGACGCTATAGAGGAGTTTGGAGACGCTATAGAGTTTGGAGACGCTATAGAGTTTGGAGACGCTATAGAGGAGTTTGGAGACGCTATAGAGGAGTTTGGAGACGCTATAGAGGAGTTTTGAGACGCTATAGAGTTTGGAGACGCTATAGAGGAGTTTGGAGACGCTATAGAGGAGTTTGGAGACGCTATAGAGGAGTTTGGAGACGCTATAGAGTTGGAGACGCTATAGAGGAGTTTGGAGACGCTATAGAGGAGTTTGGAGACGCTATAGAGGAGTTTGGAGACGCTATAGAGTTTGGAGACGCTATAGAGGAGTTTGGAGACGCTATAGAGGAGTTTGGAGACGCTATAGAGTATGGAGACGCTATACAGGAATTTGGAGACGCTATAGAGGAGTTTGGAGACGCTATAGAGGAGTTTGGAGACGCTATAGAGGAGTTTGGAGATGCTATAGAGGAGTTTGGAGACGCTATAGAGTTTGGAGACGCTATAGAGGAGTTTGGAGACGCTATAGAGTTTGGAGACGCTATAGAGGGAGTTTTGAGACGCTATAGAGGAGTTTGGAGACGCTATAGAGGAGTTTGGAGACGCTATAGAGTTTGGAGACGCTATAGAGTTTGGAGACGCTATAGAGTTTGGAGACGCTATAGAGTTTGGAAACGCTATAGAGGAGTTTGGAGACGCTATAGAGGAGTTTGGAGACGCTATAGAGGAGTTTGGAGATGCTATAGAGGAGTTTGGAGACGCTATAGAGGAGTTTGGAGACGCTATGGAGTTTGGAGACGCTATAGAGGAGTTTGGAGACGCTATAGAGTTTGGAGACGCTATAGAGGAGTTTGGAGACGCTATAGAGGAGTTTGGAGACGCTATAGAGTTTGGAGACGCTATAGAGTTTGGAGACGCTATAGAGGAGTTTGGAGACGCTATAGAGTTTGGAGACGCTATAGAGGAGTTTGGAGACTCTATAGAGTTTGGAGACGCTATAGAGGAGTTTGGAGACGCTATAGAGGAGTTTGGAGACGCTATAGAGTTTGGAGACGCTATAGAGGAGTTTGGAGACGCTATAGAGTTTGGAGACGCTGTAGAGGAGTTTGGAGACGCTATAGAGTTTGGAGACGCTATAGAGTTTGGAGACGCTATAGAGGAGTTTGGAGATGCTATAGAGTTTGGAGACGCTATAGAGGAGTTTGGAGACGCTATAGAGGAGTTTGGAGACGCTATAGAGGAGTTTGGAGACGCTATAGAGTTTGGAGACGCTATAGAGGAGTTTGGAGACGCTATAGAGTTTGGAGACGCTATAGAGGAGTTTGGAGACGCTATAGAGTTTGGAGACGCTATAGAGGAGTTTGGAGACGCTATAGAGGAGTTTGGAGACGCTATAGAGGAGTTTGGAGACGCTATAGAGTTTGGAGACGCTATAGAGGAGTTTGGAGACGCTATAGAGGAGTTTGGAGACTCTATAGAGGAGTTTGGAGACGCTATAGAGGAGTTTGAAGACGCTATAGAGGAGTTTGGAGACGCTATAGAGGAGTTTGGAGACGCTATAGAGGAGTTTGGAGACGCTATAGAGTTTGGAGACGCTATAGAGGAGTTTGGAGACGCTATAGAGGAGTTTGGAGACGCTATAGAGTTTGGAGACGCTATAGAGGAGTTTGGAGACGCTATAGAGGAGTTTGGAGACGCTATAGAGGAGTTTGGAGACGCTACAGAGTTTGGAGACGCTATAGAGGAGTTTGGAGACGCTATAGAGTTTGGAGACGCTATAGAGGAGTTTGGAGACGCTATAGAGGAGTTTGGAGACGCTATAGAGTTTGGAGACGCTATTGAGCTTGGAGACGCTATAGAGGATTTTGGAGACGCTATAGAGGAGTTTGGAGACGCTATAGAGTTTGTAGACGCTATAGAGGAGTTTGGAGACGCTATAGAGGAGTTTGGAGACGCTATAGAGGAGTTTGGAGACGCTATAGAGTTTGGAGACGCTATAGAGTTTGGAGACGCTATAGAGGAGTTTGGAGATGCTATAGAGTTTGGAGACGCTATAGAGGAGTTTGGAGACGCTATAGAGGAGTTTGGAGACGCTATAGAGGAGTTTGGAGACGCTATAGAGTTTGGAGACGCTATAGAGGAGTTTGGAGACGCTATAGAGTTTGGAGACGCTATAGAGGAGTTTGGAGACGCTATAGAGTTTGGAGACGCTATAGAGTTTGGAGACGCTATAGAGTTTGTGACGCTATAGAGTTTGGAGACGCTATAGAGGAGTTTGGAGACGCTATAGGGTTTGGAGACGCTCTAGAGTTTGGAGACGCTATAGAGGAGTTTGGTGACACTATAGAGGAGTTTGGAGACGCTATAGAGGAGTTTGGAGACGCTATAGAGGAGTTTGGAGACGCTATAGAGTTTGGACACGCTATAGAGGAGTTTGGAGACGCTATAGAGGAGTTTGGAGACTCTATAGAGGAGTTTGGAGACGCTATAGAGGAGTTTGGAGACGCTATAGAGGAGTTTGGAGACGCTATAGAGGAGTTTGGAGACGCTATAGAGTTTGGAGACGCTATAGAGGAGTTTGGAGACGCTATAGAGGAGTTTGGAGACGCTATAGAGGAGTTTGGAGACGCTATAGAGTTTGGAGACGCTATAGAGGAGTTTGGAGACGCTATAGAGGAGTTTGGAGACGCTATAGAGGAGTTTGGAGACGCTACAGAGTTTGGAGACGCTATAGAGGAGTTTGGAGACGCTATAGAGTTTGGAGACGCTATAGAGGAGTTTGGAGACGCTATAGAGGAGTTTGGAGACGCTATAGAGGAGTTTGGAGACGCTATAGACGAGTTTGGAGACGCTATAGAGTTTGGAGACGCTATAGAGCTTGGAGACGCTATAGAGGATTTTGGAGACGCTGTAGAGGAGTTTGGAGACGCTATAGAGTTTGGAGACGCTATAGAGGAGTTTGGAGACGCTATAGAGGAGTTTCGAGACGCTATAGAGGAGTTTGGAGACGCTATAGAAAAGTTTTGAGACGCTATAGAGTTTGGAGACGCTATAGAGGAGTTTGGAGACGCTGTAGAGTTTGGAGACGCTATAGAGGAGTTTGGAGACGCTATAGAGGAGTTTGGAGACGCTATAGAGTTTGGAGACGCTATAGAGGAGTTTGGAGACGCTATAGAGGAGTTTGGAGACGCTATAGAGTTTGGAGACGCTATAGAGGAGTTTGGAGACGCTATAGAGGAGTTTGGAGACGCTATAGAGGAGTTTGGAGACGCTATAGAGTTTGGAGACGCTATAGAGCTTGGAGACGCTATAGAGGATTTTGGAGACGCTGTAGAGGAGTTTGGAGACGCTATAGAGTTTGGAGACGCTATAGAGTTTGGAGACGCTATAGAGGAGTTTGGAGACGCTATAGAAAAGTTTTGAGACGCTATAGAGTTTGGAGACGCTATAGAGGTGTTTGGAGACGCTATAGAGTTTGGAGACGCTATAGAGGAGTTTGGAGACGCTATAGAGGAGTTTGGAGACGCTATATAGTTTGGAGACGCTATAGAGGAGTTTGGAGACGCTATAGAGGAGTTTGGAGACGCTATAGAGTTTGGAGACGCTATAGAGGAGTTTGGAGACGCTATAGAGTTTGGAGACCCTATAGAGGAGTTTGGAGACGCTATAGAGTTTGGAGACGCTATAGAGTTTGGAGACGCTATAGAGGAGTTTGGAGACGCTATAGAGTTTGGAGACGCTATAGAGGAGTTTGGAGACGCTATAGAGGAGTTTGGAGACGCTATAGAGGAGTTTGGAGACGCTATAGAGTTTGGAGACGCTATAGAGGAGTTTGGAGACGCTATAGAGTTTGGAGACGCTATAGAGTTTGGAGACGCTATAGAGGAGTTTGGAGACGCTATAGAGTTTGGAGACGCTATAGAGGAGTTTGGAGACGCTATAGAGGAGTTTGGAGACGCTATAGAGGAGTTTGGAGACGCTATAGAGTTTGGAGACGCTATAGAGGAGTTTGGAGACGCTATAGAGGAGTTTGGAGACGCTATAGAGGAGTTTGGAGACGCTATAGAGTTTGGAGACGCTATAGAGGAGTTTGGAGATGCTATAGAGGAGTTTGGAGACTCTATAGAGGAGTTTGGAGACGCTATAGAGGAGTTTGGAGACGCTATAGAGGAGTTTGGAGACGCTATAGAGGAGTTTGGAGACGCTATAGAGTTTGGAGACGCTATAGAGGAGTTTGGAGACGCTATAGAGGAGTTTGGAGACGCTATAGAGTTTGGAGACGCTATAGAGGAGTTTGGAGACGCTATAGAGTTTGGAGACGCTATAGAGGAGTTTGGAGACGCTATAGAGGAGTTTGGAGACGCTATAGTGTTTGGAGACGCTATAGAGGAGTTTGGAGACGCTATAGAGTTTGTGACGCTATAGAGTTTGGAGACGCTATAGAGGAGTTTGGAGACGCTATAGAGTTTGGAGACGCTATAGAGTTTGGAGACGCTATAGAGGAGTTTGGTGACACTATAGAGGAGTTTGGAGACGCTATAGAGGAGTTTGGAGACGTTATAGAGGAGTTTGGAGACGCTATAGAGTTTGGAGACGCTATAGAGGAGTTTGGAGACGCTATAGAGTTTGGAGACGCTATAGAGTTTGGAGACGCTATAGAGGAGTTTGGAGATGCTATAGAGTTTGGAGACGCTATAGAGGAGTTTGGAGACGCTATAGAGGAGTTTGGAGACGCTATAGAGGAGTTTGGAGACGCTATAGAGTTTGGAGACGCTATAGAGGAGTTTGGAGACGCTATAGAGTTTGGAGACGCTATAGAGGAGTTTGGAGACGCTATAGAGTTTGGAGACGCTATAGAGGAGTTTGGAGACGCTATAGAGGAGTTTGGAGACGCTATAGAGGAGTTTGGAGACGCTATAGAGTTTGGAGACGCTATAGAGGAGTTTGGAGACGCTATAGAGGAGTTTGGAGACGCTATAGAGTTTGGAGACGCTATTGAGCTTGGAGACGCTATAGAGGATTTTGGAGACGCTATAGAGGAGTTTGGAGACGCTATAGAGTTTGTAGACGCTATAGAGGAGTTTGGAGACGCTATAGAGGAGTTTGGAGACGCTATAGAGGAGTTTGGAGACGCTATAGAGTTTGGAGACGCTATAGAGTTTGGAGACGCTATAGAGGAGTTTGGAGATGCTATAGAGTTTGGAGACGCTATAGAGGAGTTTGGAGACGCTATAGAGGAGTTTGGAGACGCTATAGAGGAGTTTGGAGACGCTATAGAGTTTGGAGATGCTATAGAGGAGTTTGGAGACGCTATAGAGTTTGGAGACGCTATAGAGGAGTTTGGAGACGCTATAGAGTTTGGAGACGCTATAGAGTTTGGAGACGCTATAGAGTTTGTGACGCTATAGAGTTTGGAGACGCTATAGAGGAGTTTGGAGACGCTATAGGGTTTGGAGACGCTCTAGAGTTTGGAGACGCTATAGAGGAGTTTGGTGACACTATAGAGGAGTTTGGAGACGCTATAGAGGAGTTTGGAGACGCTATAGAGGAGTTTGGAGACGCTATAGAGTTTGGAGACGCTATAGAGGAGTTTGGAGACGCTATAGAGGAGTTTGGAGACTCTATAGAGGAGTTTGGAGACGCTATAGAGGAGTTTGGAGACGCTATAGAGGAGTTTGGAGACGCTATAGAGGAGTTTGGAGACGCTATAGAGTTTGGAGACGCTATAGAGGAGTTTGGAGACGCTATAGAGGAGTTTGGAGACGCTATAGAGGAGTTTGGAGACGCTATAGAGTTTGGAGACGCTATAGAGGAGTTTGGAGACGCTATAGAGGAGTTTGGAGACGCTATAGAGGAGTTTGGAGACGCTACAGAGTTTGGAGACGCTATAGAGGAGTTTGGAGACGCTATAGAGTTTGGAGACGCTATAGAGGAGTTTGGAGACGCTATAGAGGAGTTTGGAGACGCTATAGAGGAGTTTGGAGACGCTATAGAGTTTGGAGACGCTATAGAGCTTGGAGACGCTATAGAGGATTTTGGAGACGCTGTAGAGGAGTTTGGAGACGCTATAGAGTTTGGAGACGCTATAGAGGAGTTTGGAGACGCTATAGAGGAGTTTCGAGACGCTATAGAGGAGTTTGGAGACGCTATAGAAAAGTTTTGAGACGCTATAGAGTTTGGAGACGCTATAGAGGAGTTTGGAGACGCTGTAGAGTTTGGAGACGCTATAGAGGAGTTTGGAGACGCTATAGAGGAGTTTGGAGACGCTATAGAGTTTGGAGACGCTATAGAGGAGTTTGGAGACGCTATAGAGGAGTTTGGAGACGCTATAGAGTTTGGAGACGCTATAGAGGAGTTTGGAGACGCTATAGAGGAGTTTGGAGACGCTATAGAGGAGTTTGGAGACGCTATAGAGTTTGGAGACGCTATAGAGCTTGGAGACGCTATAGAGGATTTTGGAGACGCTGTAGAGGAGTTTGGAGACGCTATAGAGTTTGGAGACGCTATAGAGTTTGGAGACGCTATAGAGGAGTTTGGAGACGCTATAGAAAAGTTTTGAGACGCTATAGAGTTTGGAGACGCTATAGAGGTGTTTGGAGACGCTATAGAGTTTGGAGACGCTATAGAGGAGTTTGGAGACGCTATAGAGGAGTTTGGAGACGCTATATAGTTTGGAGACGCTATAGAGGAGTTTGGAGACGCTATAGAGGAGTTTGGAGACGCTATAGAGTTTGGAGACGCTATAGAGGAGTTTGGAGACGCTATAGAGTTTGGAGACCCTATAGAGGAGTTTGGAGACGCTATAGAGTTTGGAGACGCTATAGAGTTTGGAGACGCTATAGAGGAGTTTGGAGACGCTATAGAGTTTGGAGACGCTATAGAGGAGTTTGGAGACGCTATAGAGGAGTTTGGAGACGCTATAGAGGAGTTTGGAGACGCTATAGAGTTTGGAGACGCTATAGAGGAGTTTGGAGACGCTATAGAGTTTGGAGACGCTATAGAGTTTGGAGACGCTATAGAGGAGTTTGGAGACGCTATAGAGTTTGGAGACGCTATAGAGGAGTTTGGAGACGCTATAGAGGAGTTTGGAGACGCTATAGAGGAGTTTGGAGACGCTATAGAGTTTGGAGACGCTATAGAGGAGTTTGGAGACGCTATAGAGGAGTTTGGAGACGCTATAGAGGAGTTTGGAGACGCTATAGAGTTTGGAGACGCTATAGAGTAGTTTGGAGATGCTATAGAGGAGTTTGGAGACTCTATAGAGGAGTTTGGAGACGCTATAGAGGAGTTTGGAGACGCTATAGAGGAGTTTGGAGACGCTATAGAGGAGTTTGGAGACGCTATAGAGTTTGGAGACGCTATAGAGGAGTTTGGAGACGCTATAGAGGAGTTTGGAGACGCTATAGAGTTTGGAGACGCTATAGAGGAGTTTGGAGACGCTATAGAGTTTGGAGACGCTATAGAGGAGTTTGGAGACGCTATAGAGGAGTTTGGAGACGCTATAGAGGAGTTTGGAGACGCTATAGTGTTTGGAGACGCTATAGAGGAGTTTGGAGACGCTATAGAGTTTGTGACGCTATAGAGTTTGGAGACGCTATAGAGGAGTTTGGAGACGCTATAGAGTTTGGAGACGCTATAGAGTTTGGAGACGCTATAGAGGAGTTTGGTGACACTATAGAGGAGTTTGGAGACGCTATAGAGGAGTTTGGAGACGTTATAGAGGAGTTTGGAGACGCTATAGAGTTTGGAGACGCTATAGAGGAGTTTGGAGACGCTATAGAGGAGTTTGGAGACGCTATAGAGGAGTTTCGAGACGCTATAGAGTTTGGAGACGCTATAGAGTATGGAGACGCTATAGAGGAGTTTGGAGACGCTATAGAGGAGTTTGGAGACGCCATAGAGGAGTTTGGAGACGCTATAGAGTTTGGAGACGCTATAGAGGAGTTTGGAGACGCTATAGAGGAGATAGGAGACGCTATAGAGGAGTTTGGAGACGCTACAGAGTTTGGAGACGCTATAGAGGAGTTTGGAGACGCTATAGACTTTGGAGACGCTATAGAGGAGTTTGGAGACGCTATAGAGGAGTTTGGAGACGCTATAGAGGAGTTTGGAGACGCTATAGAGGAGTTTGGAGATGCTATAGAGTTTGGAGACGCTATAGAGTAGTTTGGAGACGCTGTAGAGGAGTTTGGAGACGCTATAGAGTTTGGAGACGCTATAGAGGAGTTTGGAGACGCTATAGAGTTTGGAGACGCTATAGAGTTTGGAGACGCTATAGAGGAGTTTGGAGACGCTATAGAGGAGTTTTGAGACGCTATAGAGTTTGGAGACGCTATAGAGGAGTTTGGAGACGCTATAGAGTTTGGAGACGCTATAGAGGAGTTTGGAGACGCTATAGAGTTTGGAGACGCTATAGAGGAGTTTGGAGACGCTATAGAGGAGTTTGGAGACGCTATAGAGGAGTTTGGAGACACTATAGAGTTTGGAGGCGCTATAGAGGAGTTTGGAGACGCTATAGAGGAGTTTGGAGACGCTATAGGGGAGTTTGGAGACGCTATAGAGTATGGAGACGCTATAGAGGAATTTGGAGACGCTATAGAGGAGTTTGGAGACGCTATAGAGTTTGGAGACGCTATAGAGGAGTTTGGAGACGCTATAGAGGAGTTTGGAGACGCTATAGAGTTTGGAGACGCTATAGAGTTTGGAGACGCTATAGAGGAGTTTGGAGACGCTATAGAGTTTGGAGACGCTATAGAGTTTGGAGACGCTATAGAGGAGTTTGGAGACGATATACAGTTTGGAGACGCTACAGAGTTTGGAGACGCTATAGAGTTTGGAGACGCTATAGAGTTTGGAAACGCTATAGAGGAGTTTGGAGACGCTATAGAGGAGTTTGGAGACGCTATAGAGTTTGGAGACGCTATAGAGGAGTTTGGAGACGCTATAGAGGAGTTTGGAGACGCTATGGAGTTTGGAGACGCTATAGAGGAGTTTGGAGACGCTATGGAGTTTGGAGACGCTATAGAGGAATTTGGAGACGCTATAGAGGAGTTTGGAGACGCTATAGAGTTTGGAGACGCTATAGAGTTTGGAGACGCTATAGAGGAGTTTGGAGACGCTATAGAGGAGTTTGGAGACGCTATAGAGGAGTTTGGAGACGCTATAGAGTTTGGAGACGCTATAGAGGAGTTTGGAGACGCTATAGAGTTTGGAGACGCTATAGAGGAGTTTGGAGACGCTATAGAGGAGTTTGGAGACGCTATAGAATTTGGAGACGCTATAGAGGAGTTTGGAGACGCTATAGACTTTGGAGACGCTATAGAGGAGTTTGGAGACGCTATAGAGTTTGGAGACGCTATAGAGTTTGGAGACGCTATAGAGGAGTTTGGAGACGCTATAGAGTTTGGAGACGCTATACAGGAGTTTGGAGACGCTATAGAGTTTGGAGACGCTATAGAGTTTGGAGACGCTATAGAGGAGTTTGGAGACGCTATAGAGTTTGGAGACGCTATAGAGTTTGGAGACGCTATAGAGGAGTTTGGAGACGCTATAGAGTTTGGAGACGCTATAGAGGAGTTTGGAGACGCTATAGAGGAGTTTGGTGACACTATAGAGGAGTTTGGAGACGCTATAGAGGAGTTTGGAGACGCTGTAGAGGAGTTTGGAGACGCTATAGAGGAGTTTGGAGACGCTATAGAGGAGTTTGGAGACTCTATAGAGGAGTTTGGAGACGCTATAGAGGAGTTTGGAGACGCTATAGAGGAGTTTGGAGACGCTATAGAGGAGTTTGGAGACGCTATAGAGTTTGGAGACGCTATAGAGGAGTTTGGAGACGCTATAGAGTTTGGAGACGCTATAGAGGAGTTTGGAGACGCTATAGAGGAGTTTGGAGACGCTATAGAGTTTGGAGACGCTATAGAGGAGTTTGGAGACGCTATAGAGGAGTTTGGAGACGCTATAGAGGAGTTTGGAGACGCTAAAGAGTTTGGAGACGCTATAGAGGAGTTTGGAGACGCTATAGAGTTTGGAGACGCTATAGAGGAGTTTGGAGACGCTATAGAGGAGTTTGGAGACGCTATAGAGTTTGGAGACGCTATAGAGTTTGGAAACGCTATAGAGGAGTTTGGAGACGGTATAGAGGAGTTTGGAGACGCTATAGAGTTTGGAGACGCTATAGAGGAGTTTGGAGACGCTATGGAGTTTGGAGACGCTATAGAGGAGTTTGGAGACGCTATGGAGTTTGGAGACGCTATAGAGGAGTTTGGAGACGCTATAGAGTTTGGAGACGCTATAGAGTTTGGAGACGCTATAGAGGAGTTTGGAGACGCTACAGAGGAGTTTGGAGACGCTATAGAGTTTAGAGACGCTATAGAGGAGTTTGGAGACGCTATAGAGGAGTTTGGAGACGCTATAGAGTTTGGAGACGCTATAGAGTTTGGAGACGCTATAGAGGAGTTTGGAGACGCTATAGAGGAGTTTGGAGACACTACAGAGTTTGGAGACGCTATAGAGGAGTTTGGAGACGCTATAGAGGAGTTTGGAGACGCTGTAGAATTTGGAGACGCTATAGAGGAGTTTGGAGACGCTATAGAGTTTGGAGACGCTGTAGAGGAGTTTGGAGACGCTATAGAGTTTGGAGACGCTATAGAGTTTGGAGACGCTATAGAGGAGTTTGGAGACGCTATAGAGTTTTGAGACGCTATAGAGGAGTTTGGAGACGCTATAGAGGAGTTTGGAGACGCTATAGAGGAGTTTGGAGACGCTATAGATGAGTTTGGAGACGCTATAGAGTTTGGAGACGCTATAGAGGAGTTTGGAGACGCTATAGAGTTTGGAGACGCTATAGAGGAGTTTGGAGACGCTATAGAGTTTGGAGACGATATAGAGTTTGGAGACGCTATAGAGGAGTTTGGAGACGCTATAGAGTTTGGAGACGCTATAGAGTTTGGAGACGCTATAGAGTTTGGAGACGCTATAGAGGAGTTTGGAGACGCTATAGAGTTTGGAGACGCTATAGAGGAGTTTGGAGACGCTATAGAGGAGTTTGGAGACGCTATAGAGGAGTTTGGAGACGCTACAGAGGAGTTTGGAGACGCTATAGAGTTTGGAGACGCTATAGAGGAGTTTGGAGACGCTATAGAGGAGTTTGGAGACGCTATAGAGGAGTTTGGAGACGCTATAGAGGAGTGTGGAGACGCTATAGAGGAGTTTGGAGACGCTACAGAGTTTGGAGACGCTATAGAGGAGTTTGGAGACGCTATAGAGTTTGGAGACGCTATAGAGGAGTTTGGAGACGCTATAGAGTTTGGAGACGCTATAGAGGAGTTTGGAGACGCTATAGAGGAGTTTGGAGACGCTATAGAGTTTGGAGACGCTATAGAGGAGTTTGGAGACGCTATAGAGTTTGGAGACGCTATAGAGGCGTTTGGAGACGCTATAGAGGAGTTTGGAGACGCTATAGAGTTTGGAGACGCTATAGAAGAGTTTGGAGACACTATAGAGGAGTGTGGAGACGCTATAGAGGAGTTTGGAGACGCTACAGAGTTTGGAGACGCTATAGAGGAGTTTGGAGACGCTATAGAGTTTGGAGACGCTATAGAGGAGTTTGGAGACGCTATAGAGGAGTTTGGCGACGCTATAGAGAAGTTTGGAGACGCTATAGAGTTTGGAGACGCTATAGAGTTTGGAGACGCTATACAGGACTTTGGAGACGCTGCAGAGGAGTTTGGAGATGCTATAGAGTTTGGAGACGCTATAGAGGAGTTTGGAGACGCTATAGAGTTTGGAGACGCTATAGAGTTTGGACACGCTATAGAGTTTGGAGACGCTATAGAGGAGTTTGGAGACGCTATAGAGGAGTTTTGAGACGCTATAGAGTTTGGAGACGCTATAGAGGAGTTTGGAGACGCTATAGAGTTTGGAGACGCTATAGAGGAGTTTGGAGACGCTATAGAGTTTGGAGACGCTATAGAGGAGTTTGGAGACGCTATAGAGTTTGGAGACGCTATAGAGTTTGGAGACGCTATAGAGGAGTTTGGAGACGCTATAGAGTTTGGAGACGCTATAGAGTTTGGAGACGCTATAGAGGAGTTTGGAGACGATATACAGTTTGGAGATGCTACAGAGTTTGGAGACGCTATAGAGTTTGGAGACGCTATAGAGTTTGGAAACGCTATAGAGCAGTTTGGAGACGCTATAGAGGAGTTTGGAGACGCTATAGAGTTTGGAGACGCTATAGAGGAGTTTGGAGACGCTATAGAGGAGTTTGGAGACGCTATGGAGTTTTGAGACGCTATAGAGGAGTTTGGAGACGCTATGGAGTTTGGAGACGCTATAGAGGAATTTGGAGACGCTATAGAGGAATTTTGGAGACGCTATAGAGTTTGGAGACGCTATAGAGTTTGGAGACGCTATAGAGGAGTTTGGAGACGCTATAGAGGAGTTTGGAGACGCTATAGAGGAGTTTGGAGACGCTATAGAGGAGTTTGGAGACGCTATAGAGTTTGGAGACGCTATAGAGGAGTTTGGAGACGCTATAGAGTTTGGAGACGCTATAGAGGAGTTTGGAGACGCTATAGAGGAGTTTGGAGACGCTATAGAATTTGGAGACGCTATAGAGGAGTTTGGAGACGCTATAGAGTTTGGAGACGCTATAGAGGAGTTTGGAGACGCTATAGAGTTTGGAGACGCTATAGAGTTTGGAGACGCTATAGAGGAGTTTGGAGACGCTATAGAGTTTGGAGACGCTATAGAGGAGTTTGGAGACGCTATAGAGTTTGGAGACGCTATAGAGTTTGGAGACGCTATAGAGGAGTTTGGAGACGCTATAGAGTTTGGAGACGCTATAGAGTTTGGAGACGCTATAGAGTTTGGAGACGCTATAGAGGAGTTTGGAGACGCTATAGAGTTTGGAGACGCTATAGAGGAGTTTGGAGACGCTATAGAGGAGTTTGGTGACACTATAGAGGAGTTTGGAGACGCTATAGAGGAGTTTGGAGACGCTATAGAGGAGTTTGGAGACGCTATACAGGAGTTTGGAGACGCTGTAGAGGAGTTTGGAGACGCTATAGAGGAGTTTGGAGACTCTATAGAGGAGTTTGGAGACGCTATAGAGGAGTTTGGAGACGCTATAGAGGAGTTTGGAGACGCTATAGAGGAGTTTGGAGACGCTATAGAGTTTGGAGACGCTATAGAGGAGTTTGGAGACGCTATAGAGTTTGGAGACGCTATAGAGGAGTTTGGAGACGCTATAGAGGAGTTTGGAGACGCTATAGAGTTTGGAGACGCTATAGAGGAGTTTGGAGACGCTATAGAGGAGTTTGGAGACGCTATAGAGGAGTTTGGAGACGCTACAGAGTTTGGAGACGCTATAGAGGAGTTTGGAGACGCTATAGAGTTTGGAGACGCTATAGAGGAGTTTGGAGACGCTATAGAGGAGTTTGGAGACGCTATAGAGTTTGGAGACGCTATAGAGTTTGGAAACGCTATAGAGGAGTTTGGAGACGCTATAGAGGAGTTTGGAGACGCTATAGAGTTTGGAGACGCTATAGAGGAGTTTGGAGACGCTATGGAGTTTGGAGACGCTATAGAGGAGTTTGGAGACGCTATGGAGTTTGGAGACGCTATAGAGGAGTTTGGAGACGCTATAGAGTTTGGAGACGCTATAGAGTTTGGAGACGCTATAGAGGAGTTTGGAGACGCTATAGAGGAGTTTGGAGACGCTATAGAGTTTGGAGACGCTATAGAGGAGTTTGGAGACGCTATAGAGGAATTTGGAGACGCTATAGAGGAGTTTGGAGACGCTATAGAGTTTGGAGACGCTATAGAGTTTGGAGACGCTATAGAGGAGTTTGGAGACGCTATAGAGGAGTTTGGAGACACTACAGAGTTTGGAGACGCTATAGAGGAGTTTGGAGACGCTATAGAGGAGTTTGGAGACGCTGTAGAATTTGGAGACGCTATAGAGGAGTTTGGAGACGCTATAGAGTTTGGAGACGCTGTAGAGGAGTTTGGAGACGCTATAGAGTTTGGAGACGCTATAGAGTTTGGAGACGCTATAGAGGAGTTTGGAGACGCTATAGAGTTTTGAGACGCTATAGAGGAGTTTGGAGACGCTATAGAGGAGTTTGGAGACGCTATAGAGGAGTTTGGAGACGCTATAGATGAGTTTGGAGACGCTATAGAGTTTGGAGACGCTATAGAGGAGTTTGGAGACGCTATAGAGTTTGGAGACGCTATAGAGGAGTTTGGAGACGCTATAGAATTTGGAGACGATATAGAGTTTGGAGACGCTATAGAGGAGTTTGGAGACGCTATAGAGTTTGGAGACGCTATAGGGTTTGGAGGCGCTATAGAGTTTGGAGACGCTATAGAGGAGTTTGGAGACGCTATAGAGTTTGGAGACGCTATAGAGGAGTTTGGAGACGCTATAGAGGAGTTTGGAGACGCTATAGAGGAGTTTGGAGACGCTATAGAGTTTGGAGACGCTGTAGAGGAGTTTGGAGACGCTATAGAGTTTGGAGACGCTATAGAGAAGTTTGGAGACGCTATAGAGGAGTTTGGAGACGCTATAGAGTTTGGAGACGCTATAGAAGAGTTTGGAGACACTATAGAGGAGTGTGGAGACGCTATAGAGGAGTTTGGAGACGCTACAGAGTTTGGAGACGCTATAGAGGAGTTTGGAGACGCTATAGAGTTTGGAGACGCTATAGAGGAGTTTGGAGACGCTATAGAGGAGTTTGGAGACGCTATAGAGGAGTTTGGAGACGCTATAGAGTTTGGAGACGCTATAGAGTTTGGAGACGCTATACAGGAGTTTGGAGACGCTGTAGAGGAGTTTGGAGATGCTATAGAGTTTGGAGACACTATAGAGGAGTTTGGAGACGCTATAGAGTTTGGAGACGCTATAGAGTTTGGACACGCTATAGAGTTTGGAGACGCTATAGAGGAGTTTGGAGACGCTATAGAGGAGTTTTGAGACGCTATAGAGTTTGGAGACGCTATAGAGGAGTTTGGAGACGCTATAGAGTTTGGAGACGCTATAGAGGAGTTTGGAGACGCTATAGAGTTTGGAGACGCTATAGAGGAGTTTGGAGACGCTATAGAGGAGTTTGGAGACGCTATAGAGGAGTTTGGAGACGCTATAGAGTTTGGAGACGCTATAGAGGAGTTTGGAGACGCTATAGAGGAGTTTGGAGACGCTATAGAGTATGGAGACGCTATAGAGGAATTTGGAGACGCTATAGAGGAGTTTGGAGACGCTACAGAGTTTGGAGACGCTATAGAGGAGTTTGGAGACGCTATAGAGGAGTTTGGAGACGCTATAGAGGAGTTTGGAGATGCTATAGAGGAGTTTGGAGACGCTATAGAGGAGTTTAGAGACGCTATAGAGGAGTTTGGAGACGCTATAGAGGAGTTTGGAGACGCTATAGAGGAGTTTGGAGATGCTATAGAGGAGTTTGGAGACGCTATAGAGGAGTTTGGAGACGCTATAGAGTTTGGAGACGCTATAGAGTTTGGAGACGCTATAGAGGAGTTTGGAGACGCTATAAAGGAGTTTTGAGATGCTATAGAGTTTGGAGACGCTATAGAGGAGTTTGGAGACGCTATAGAGTTTGGAGACGCTATAGAGGAGTTTGGAGACGCTATAGAGGAGTTTGGAGACGCTATAGAGGAGTTTGGAGACGCTATAGAGGAGTTTGGAGACTCTATAGAGGAGTTTGGAGACGCTATAGAGGAGTTTGGAGACGCTATAGAGGAGTTTGGAGACGCTATAGAGGAGTTTGGAGACTCTATAGAGGAGTTTGGAGACGCTATAGAGGAGTTTGGAGACGCTATAGAGGAGTTTGGAGACGCTATAGAGGAGTTTGGAGACGCTATAGAGTTTGGAGACGCTATAGAGGAGTTTGGAGACGCTATAGAGGAGTTTGGAGACGCTATAGAGGAGTTTGGAGACGCTACAGAGTTTGGAGACGCTATAGAGGAGTTTGGAGACGCTATAGAGTTTGGAGACGCTATAGAGGAGTTTGGAGACGCTATAGAGGAGTTTGGAGACGCTATAGAGTTTGGAGACGCTATAGAGTTTGGAAACGCTATAGAGGAGTTTGGAGACGCTATAGAGGAGTTTGGAGACGCTATAGAGTTTGGAGACGCTATAGAGGAGTTTGGAGACGCTATAGAGGAGTTTGGAGACGCTATGGAGTTTGGAGACGCTATAGAGGAGTTTGGAGACGCTATGGAGTTTGGAGACGCTATAGAGGAGTTTGGAGACGCTATAGAGTTTGGAGACGCTATAGAGTTTGGAGACGCTATAGAGGAGTTTGGAGACGCTATAGAGGAGTTTGGAGATGCTATAGAGGAGTTTGGAGACGCTATAGAGGAGTTTGGAGACGCTATAGAGGAGTTTGGAGACGCTATAGAGGAGTTTGGAGACGCTATAGAGTTTGGAGACGCTATAGAGTTTGGAGACGCTATAGAGGAGTTTGGAGACGCTATAGAGGAGTTTGGAGACACTATAGAGTTTGGAGACGCTATAGAGGAGTTTGGAGACGCTATAGAGGAGTTTGGAGACGCTGTAGAATTTGGAGACGCTATAGAGGAGTTTGGAGACGCTATAGAGTTTGGAGACGCTATAGAGGAGTTTGGAGACGCTATAGAGGAGTTTGGAGACGCTATAGAGTTTGGAGACGCTATAGAAGAGTTTGGAGACACTATAGAGGAGTTTGGAGACGCTATAGAGGAGTTTGGAGACGCTATAGAGTTTGGAGACGCTATAGAGGAGTTTGGAGACGCTATAGATGAGTTTGGAGACGCTTTAGGGTTTGGAGACGCTATAGACGAGTTTGGAGACGCTATAGAGTTTGGAGACGCTATAGAGGAGTTTGGAGACGCTATAGAGTTTGGAGACGATATAGAGTTTGGAGACGCTATAGAGGAGTTTGGAGACGCTATAGAGTTTGGAGACGCTATAGAGTTTGGAGACGCTATAGAGTTTGGAGACGCTATAGAGGAGTTTGGAGACGCTATAGAGTTTGGAGACGCTATAGAGGAGTTTGGAGACGCTATAGAGGAGTTTGGAGACGCTATAGAGGAGTTTGGAGACGCTATAGAGGAGTTTGGAGACGCTATAGAGTTTGGAGACGCTATAGAGGAGTTTGGAGACGCTATAGAGTTTGGAGACGCTATAGAGGAGTTTGGAGACGCTATAGAGGAGTTTGGAGACGCTATAGAGTTTGGAGACGCTATAGAAGAGTTTGGAGACACTATAGAGGAGTTTGGAGACGCTATAGAGGAGTTTGGAGACGCTATAGAGTTTGGAGACGCTATAGAGGAATTTGGAGACGCTATAGAGTTTGGAGACGCTATAGAGGAGTTTGGAGACGCTATAGAGGAGTTTGGAGACGCTATAGAGGAGTTTGGAGACGCTATAGAGTTTGGAGACGCTATAGAGTTTGGAGACGCTATAGAGGAGTTTGGAGACGCTGTAGAGGAGTTTGGAGACGCTATGGAGTTTGGAGACGCTATAGAGTTTGGAGACGCTATAGAGTTTGGAGACGCTATAGAGGAGTTTGGAGACGCTATAGAGGAGTTTGGAGACGCTATGGAGTTTGGAGACGCTATAGAGTTTGGAGACGCTATAGAGTTTGGAGACGCTATAGAGGAGTTTGGAGACGCTATAGAAATGTTTTGAGACGCTATAGAGTTTGGAGATGCTATAGAGGAGTTTGGAGACGCTATAGAGTTTGGAAACGCTATAGAGGAGTTTGGAGACGCTATAGAGGAGTTTGGAGACGCTATAGAGTTTGGAGACGCTATAGAGGAGTTTGGAGACGCTATAGAGTTTGGAGACGCTATAGAGGAGTTTGGAGACGCTATAGAGGAGTTTGGAGACGCTATAGAGTTTGGAGACGCTATAGAGTTTGGAGACGCTATAGAGTTTGGAGACGCTATAGAGGAGTTTGGAGACGCTATAGAGGAGTTTTGAGATGCTATAGAGTTTGGAGACGCTATAGAGGAGTTTGGAGACGCTATAGAGTTTGGAGACGCTATAGAGGAGTTTGGAGACGCTATAGAGGAGTTTGGAGACGCTATAGACGAGTTTGGAGACGCTATAGAGGAGTTTGGAGACTCTATAGAGGAGTTTGGAGACGCTATAGAGGAGTTTGGAGACGCTATAGAGGAGTTTGGAGACGCTATAGAGGAGTTTGGAGACTCTATAGAGGAGTTTGGAGACGCTATAGAGGAGTTTGGAGACGCTATAGAGGAGTTTGGAGACGCTATAGAGGAGTTTGGAGACGCTATAGAGTTTGGAGACGCTATAGAGGAGTTTGGAGACGCTATAGAGGAGTTTGGAGACGCTATAGAGGAGTTTGGAGACGCTACAGAGTTTGGAGACGCTATAGAGGAGTTTGGAGACGCTATAGAGTTTGGAGACGCTATAGAGGAGTTTGGAGACGCTATAGATGAGTTTGGAGACGCTATAGAGTTTGGAGACGCTATAGAGGAGTTTGGAGACGCTATAGAGTTTGGAGACGCTATAGAGGAGTTTGGAGACGCTATCGAGTTTGGAGACGATATAGAGTTTGGAGACGCTATAGAGGAGTTTGGAGACGCTATAGAGTTTGGAGACGCTATAGAGTTTGGAGACGCTATAGAGGAGTTTGGAGACGCTATAGAGTTTGGAGACGCTATAGAGGAGTTTGGAGACGCTATAGAGGAGTTTGGAGACGCTATAGAGGAGTTTGGAGACGCTATAGAGTTTGGAGACGCTATAGAGGAGTTTGGAGACGCTATAGAGTTTGGAGACGCTATAGAGGAGTTTGGAGACGCTATAGAGGAGTTTGGAGACGCTATAGAGTTTGGAGACGCTATAGAAGAGTTTGGAGACACTATAGAGGAGTGTGGAGACGCTATAGAGGACTTTGGAGACGCTACAGAGTTTGGAGACGCTATAGAGGAGTTTGGAGACGCTATAGAGTTTGGAGACGCTATAGAGGAGTTTGGAGACGCTATAGAGGAGTTTGGAGACGCTATAGAGGAGTTTGGAGACGCTATAGAGTTTGGAGACGCTATAGAGTTTGGAGACGCTATACAGGTGTTTGGAGACGCTGTAGAGGAGTTTGGAGATGCTATAGAGTTTGGAGACGCTATAGAGGAGTTTGGAGACGCTATAGAGTTTGGAGACGCTATAGAGTTTGGACACGCTATAGAGTTTGGAGACGCTATAGAGGAGTTTGGAGACGCTATAGAGGAGTTTTGAGACGCTATAGAGTTTGGAGACGCTATAGAGGAGTTTGGAGACGCTATAGAGTTTGGAGACGCTATAGAGGAGTTTGGAGACGCTATAGAGTTTGGAGACGCTATAGAGGAGTTTGGGGACGCTACAGAGGAGTTTGGAGACGCTATAGAGGAGTTTGGAGACGCTATAGAGTTTGGAGACGCTATAGAAGAGTTTGGAGATGCTATAGAGGAGTGTGGAGACGCTATAGAGGAGTTTGGAGACGCTACAGAGTTTGGAGACGCTATAGAGGAGTTTGGAGACGCTATAGAGTTTGGAGACGCTATAGAGGAGTTTGGAGACGCTATAGAGGAGTTTGGAGACGCTATAGAGGAGTTTGGAGACGCTATAGATTTTGGAGACGCTATAGAGTTTGGAGACGCTATACAGGAGTTTGGAGACGCTGTAGAGGAGTTTGGAGATGCTATAGAGTTTGGAGACGCTATAGAGGAGTTTGGAGACGCTATAGAGTTTGGAGACGCTATAGAGTTTGGACACGCTATAGAGTTTGGAGACGCTATAGAGGAGTTTGGAGACGCTATAGAGGAGTTTTGAGACGCTATAGAGTTTGGAGACGCTATAGAGGAGTTTGGAGATGCTATAGAGTTTGGAGACGCTATAGAGGAGTTTGGAGACGCTATAGAGTTTGGAGACGCTATAGAGGAGTTTGGAGACGCTATAGAGGAGTTTGGAGACGCTATAGAGGAGTTTGGAGACGCTATAGAGTTTGGAGACGCTATAGAGGAGTTTGGAGACGCTATAGAGGAGTTTGGAGATGCTATAGAGTATGGAGACGCTATAGAGGAATTTGGAGACGCTATAGAGGAGTTTGGAGACGCTATAGAGTTTGGAGACGCTATAGAGGAGTTTGGAGACGCTATAGAGGAGTTTGGAGACGCTATAGAGGAGTTTGGAGATGCTATAGAGGAGTTTGGAGACGCTATAGAGGAGTTTGGAGACGCTATAGAGGAGTTTGGAGACGCTATAGAGGAGTTTGGAGATGCTATAGAGGAGTTTGGAGACGCTATAGAGTTTGGAGACGCTATAGAGTTTGGAGACGCTATAGAGGAGTTTGGAGACGCTATAGAGGAGTTTTGAGATGCTATAGAGTTTGGAGACGCTATAGAGGAGTTTGGAGACGCTATAGAGTTTGGAGACGCTATAGAGGAGTTTGGAGACGCTATAGAGGAGTTTGGAGATGCTATAGAGGAGTTTGGAGACGCTATAGAGGAGTTTGGAGACGCTATAGAGGAGTTTGGAGACGCTATAGAGGAGTTTGGAGACGCTATAGAGTTTGGAGACGCTATAGAGGAGTTTGGAGACGCTATAGAGTTTGGAGACGCTATAGAGGAGTTTGGAGACGCTATAGAGGAGTTTGGAGACGCTATAGAGTTTGGAGACGCTATAGAGGAGTTTGGAGACGCTATAGAGGAGTTTGGAGACGCTATAGAGGAGTTTGGAGACGCTACAGAGTTTGGAGACGCTATAGAGGAGTTTGGAGACGCTATAGAGTTTGGAGACGCTATAGAGGAGTTTGGAGACGCTATAGAGGAGTTTGGAGACGCTATGGAGTTTGGAGACGCTATAGAGGAGTTTGGAGACGCTATAGAGGAGTTTGGAGACGCTATAGAGTTTGGAGACGCTATAGAGGAGTTTGGAGACGCTATAGAGGAGTTTGGAGATGCTATAGAGGAGTTTGGAGACGCTATAGAGTTTGGAGACGCTATAGAGTTTGGATACGCTATAGAGGAGTTTGGAGACGCTATAGAGGAGTTTGGAGACACTATAGGGTTTGGAGACGCTATAGAGGAGTTTGGAGACGCTATAGAGGAGTTTGGAGACGCTGTAGAATTTGGAGACGCTATAGAGGAGTTTTGAGACGCTATAGAGTTTGGAGACGCTGTAGAGGAGTTTGGAGACGCTATAGAGTTTGGAGACGCTATAGAGTTTGGAGACGCTATAGAGGAGTTTGGAGACGCTATAGAGTTTTGAGACGCTATAGAGGAGTTTGGAGACGCTATAGAGGAGTTTGGAGACGCTATAGAGGAGTTTGGAGACGCTATAGATGAGTTTGGAGACGCTATAGAGTTTGGAGACGCTATAGAGGAGTTTGGAGACGCTATAGAGTTTGGAGACGCTATAGAGGAGTTTGGAGACGCTATAGAGTTTGGAGACGATATAGAGTTTGGAGACGCTATAGAGGAGTCTGGAGACGCTATAGAGTTTGGAGACGCTATAGAGTTTGGAGACGCTATAGAGTTTGGAGACGCTATAGAGGAGTTTGGAGACGCTATAGAGTTTGGAGACGCTATAGAGGAGTTTGGAGACGCTATAGAGGAGTTTGGAGACGCTATAGAGGAGTTTGGAGACGCTATAGAGTTTGGAGACGCTATAGAGGAGTTTGGAGACGCTATAGAGTTTGGAGACGCTATAGAGGAGTTTGGAGACGCTATAGAGGAGTTTGGAGACGCTATAGAGTTTGGAGACGCTATAGAAGAGATTGGAGACGCTATAGAGTTTGGAGACGCTATAGAGGAGTTTGGAGACGCTATAGAGTTTGGAGACGCTATAGAGGAGTTTGGAGACGCTATAGAGGAGTTTGGAGACGCTATAGAGGAGTTTGGAGACGCTATAGAGTTTGGAGACGCTATAGAGTTTGGAGACGCTATAGAGGAGTTTGGAGACGCTGTAGAGGAGTTTGGAGATGCTATAGAGTTTGGAGACGTTATAGAGGAGTTTGGAGACGCTATAGAGTTTGGAGACGCTATAGAGTTTGGAGACGCTATAGATTTTGGAGACGCTATAGAGGAGTTTGGAGACGCTATAGAAAAGTTTTGAGACGCTATAGAGTTTGGAGACGCTATAGAGGAGTTTGGAGACGCTATAGAGTTTGGAGACTCTATAGAGGAGTTTGGAGACGCTATAGAGTTTGGAGACGCTATAGAGGAGTTTGGAGACGCTATAGAGGAGTTTGGAGACGCTATAGAGGAGTTTGGAGACGCTATAGAGTTTGGAGACGCTATAGAGTTTGGAGACGCTATAGAGGAGTTTGGAGACGCTATAGAGGAGTTTGGAGACACTATAGAGTTTGGAGACGCTATAGAGGAGTTTGGAGACGCTATAGAGGAGTTTGGAGACGCTGTAGAATTTGGAGACGCTATAGAGGAGTTTGGAGACGCTATAGAGTTTGGAGACGCTGTAGAGGAGTTTGGAGACGCTATAGAGTTTGGAGACGCTATAGAGTTTGGAGACGCTATAGAGGAGTTTGGAGACGCTATAGAGTTTTGAGACGCTATAGAGGAGTTTGGAGACGCTATAGAGGAGTTTGGAGACGCTATAGAGGAGTTTGGAGACGCTATAGATGAGTTTGGAGACGCTATAGAGTTTGGAGACGCTATAGAGGAGTTTGGAGACGCTATAGAGTTTGGAGACGCTATAGAGGAGTTTGGAGACGCTATAGAGTTTGGAGACGATATAGAGTTTGGAGACGCTATAGAGGAGTTTGGAGACGCTATAGAGTTTGGAGACGCTATAGAGTTTGGAGACGCTATAGAGTTTGGAGACGCTATAGAGGAGTTTGGAGACGCTATAGAGTTTGGAGACGCTATAGAGGAGTTTGGAGACGCTATAGAGGAGTTTGGAGACGCTATAGAGGAGTTTGGAGACGCTATAGAGGAGTTTGGAGACGCTATAGAGTTTGGAGACGCTATAGAGGAGTTTGGAGACGCTATAGAGGAGTTTGGAGACGCTATAGAGTTTGGAGACGCTATAGAAGAGTTTGGAGACACTATAGAGGAGTTTGGAGACGCTATAGAGGAGTTTGGAGACGCTATAGAGTTTGGAGACGCTATAGAGGAGTTTGGAGACGCTATAGAGTTTGGAGACGCTATAGAGGAGTTTGGAGACGCTATAGAGGAGTTTGGAGACGCTATAGAGGAGTTTGGAGACGCTATAGAGTTTGGAGACGCTATAGAGTTTGGAGACGCTATAGAGGAGTTTGGAGACGCTGTAGAGGAGTTTGGAGATGCTATAGAGTTTGGAGACGCTATAGAGGAGTTTGGAGACGCTATAGAGTTTGGAGACGCTATAGAGTTTGGAGACGCTATAGAGTTTGGAGACGCTATAGAGGAGTTTGGAGACGCTATAGAAAAGTTTTGAGACGCTATAGAGTTTGGAGACGCTATAGAGGAGTTTGGAGACGCTATAGAGTTTGGAGACGCTATAGAGGAGTTTGGAGACGCTATAGAGTTTGGAGACGCTATAGAGGAGTTTGGAGACGCTATAGAGGAGTTTGGAGACGCTATAGAGTTTGGAGACGCTATAGAGGAGTTTGGAGACGCTATAGAGGAGTTTGGAGACGCTATAGAGTATGGAGACGCTATAGAGGAATTTGGAGACGCTATAGAGGAGTTTGGAGACGCTATAGAGGAGTTTGGAGACGCTATAGAGGAGTTTGGAGACGCTATAGAGGAGTTTGGAGACGCTATAGAGGAGTTTGGAGACGCTATAGAGGAGTTTGGAGACGCTATAGAGGAGTTTGGAGACGCTATAGAGGAGTTTGGAGACGCTATAGAGGAGTTTGGAGATGCTATAGAGGAGTTTGGAGACGCTATAGAGTTTGGAGACGCTATAGAGTTTGGAGACGCTATAGAGTTTGGAGACGCTATAGAGGAGTTTGGAGACGCTATAGAGGAGTTTTGAGACGCTATAGAGTTTGGAGACGCTATAGAGGAGTTTGGAGACGCTATAGAGTTTGGAGACGCTATAGAGGAGTTTGGAGACGCTATAGAGTTTGGAGACGCTATAGAGGAGTTTGGAGACGCTATAGAGGAGTTTGGAGACGCTATAGAGGAGTTTGGAGACACTATAGAGTTTGGAGACGCTATAGAGGAGTTTGGAGACGCTATAGAGGAGTTTGGAGACGCTATAGGGGAGTTTGGAGACGCTATAGAGTATGGAGACGCTATAGAGGAATTTGGAAACGCTATAGAGGAGTTTGGAGACGCTATAGAGTTTGGAGACGCTATAGAGGAGTTTGGAGACGCTATAGAGGAGTTTGGAGACGCTATAGAGTTTGGAGACGCTATAGAGTTTGGAAACGCTATAGAGGAGTTTGGAGACGCTATAGAGGAGTTTGGAGACGCTATAGAGTTTGGAGACGCTATAGAGGAGTTTGGAGACTCTATAGAGGAGTTTGGAGACGCTATGGAGTTTGGAGACGCTATAGAGGAGTTTGGAGACGCTATGGAGTTTGGAGACGCTATAGAGGAGTTTGGAGACGCTATAGAGGAGTTTGGAGACGCTATAGAGGAGTTTGGAGACGCTATAGAGTTTGGAGACGCTATAGAGGAGTTTGGAGACGCTATAGAGGAGTTTGGAGACGCTATAGAGGAGTTTGGAGACGCTATAGAGTTTGGAGACGCTATAGAGGAGTTTGGAGACGCTATAGAGTTTGGAGACGCTATAGAGGAGTTTGGAGACGCTATAGAGGAGTTTGGAGACGCTATAGAATTTGGAGACGCTATGGAGGAGTTTGGAGACGCTATAGAGTTTGGAGACGCTATAGAGGAGTTTGGAGACGCTATAGAGTTTGGAGACGCTATAGAGTTTGGAGACGCTATAGAGGAGTTTGGTGACGCTATAGAGTTTGGAGACGCTATAGAGGAGTTTGGAGACGCTATAGAGTTTGGAGACGCTATAGAGTTTGGAGACGCTATAGAGGAGTTTGGAGACGCTATAGAGTTTGGAGACGCTATAGAGTTTGGAGACGCTATAGAGTTTGGAGACGCTATAGAGGAGTTTGGAGACGCTATAGAGTTTGGAGACGCTATAGAGGAGTTTGGAGACGCTATAGAGGAGTTTGGTGACACTATAGAGGAGTTTGGAGACGCTATAGAGGAGTTTGGAGACGCTATAGAGGAGTTTGGAGACGCTATAGAGGAGTTTGGAGACGCTATAGAGGAGTTTGGAGACTCTATAGAGGAGTTTGGAGACGCTATAGAGGAGTTTGGAGACGCTATAGAGGAGTTTGGAGACACTATAGAGGAGTTTGGAGACGCTATAGAGTTTGGAGACGCTATAGAGGAGTTTGGAGACGCTGTAGAGTTTGGAGACGCTATAGAGGAGTTTGGAGACGCTATAGAGGAGTTTGGAGACGCTATAGAGGAGTTTGGAGACGCTATAGAGTTTGGAGACGCTATAGAGGAGTTTGGAGACGCTATAGAGGAGTTTGGAGACGCTATAGAGGAGTTTGGAGACACTATAGAGTTTGGAGACGCTATAGAGGAGTTTGGAGACGCTATAGAGGAGTTTGGAGACGCTGTAGAATTTGGAGACGCTATAGAGGAGTTTGGAGACGCTATAGAGTTTGGAGACGCTGTAGAGGAGTTTGGAGACGCTATAGAGTTTGGAGACGCTATAGAGTTTGGAGACGCTATAGAGGAGTTTGGAGACGCTATAGAGTTTTGAGACGCTATAGAGGAGTTTGGAGACGCTATAGAGGAGTTTGGAGACGCTATAGAGGAGTTTGGAGACGCTATAGAGTTTGGAGACGCTATAGAGGAGTTTGGAGACGCTATAGAGTTTGGAGACGCTATAGAGGAGTTTGGAGACGCTATAGAGTTTGGAGACGCTATAGAGTTTGGAGACGCTATAGAGGAGTTTGGAGACGCTATAGAGTTTGGAGACGCTATAGAGTTTGGAGACGCTATAGAGTTTGGAGACGCTATAGAGGAGTTTGGAGACGCTATAGAGTTTGGAGACGCTATAGAGGAGTTTGGAGACGCTATAGAGGAGTTTGGTGACACTATAGAGGAGTTTGGAGACGCTATAGAGGAGTTTGGAGACGCTATAGAGGAGTTTGGAGACGCTATAGAGGAGTTTGGAGACGCTATAGAGGAGTTTGGAGACTCTATAGAGGAGTTTGGAGACGCTATAGAGGAGTTTGGAGACGCTATAGAGGAGTTTGGAGACACTATAGAGGAGTTTGGAGACGCTATAGAGTTTGGAGACGCTATAGAGGAGTTTGGAGACGCTGTAGAGTTTGGAGACGCTATAGAGGAGTTTGGAGACGCTATAGAGGAGTTTGGAGACGCTATAGAGGAGTTTGGAGACGCTATAGAGTTTGGAGACGCTATAGAGGAGTTTGGAGACGCTATAGAGGAGTTTGGAGACGCTATAGAGGAGTTTGGAGACACTATAGAGTTTGGAGACGCTATAGAGGAGTTTGGAGACGCTATAGAGGAGTTTGGAGACGCTGTAGAATTTGGAGACGCTATAGAGGAGTTTGGAGACGCTATAGAGTTTGGAGACGCTGTAGAGGAGTTTGGAGACGCTATAGAGTTTGGAGACGCTATAGAGTTTGGAGACGCTATAGAGGAGTTTGGAGACGCTATAGAGTTTTGAGACGCTATAGAGGAGTTTGGAGACGCTATAGAGGAGTTTGGAGACGCTATAGAGGAGTTTGGAGACGCTATAGAGTTTGGAGACGCTATAGAGGAGTTTGGAGACGCTATAGAGTTTGGAGACGCTATAGAGGAGTTTGGAGACGCTATAGAGTTTGGAGACGCTATAGAGTTTGGAGACGCTATAGAGGAGTTTGGAGACGCTATAGAGTTTGGAGACGCTATAGAGTTTGGAGACGCTATAGAGGAGTTTGGAGACGCTATAGAGTTTGGAGACGCTATAGAGGAGTTTGGAGACGCTATAGAGGAGTTTGGAGACGCTATAGAGGAGTTTGGAGACGCTATAGAGTTTGGAGACGCTATAGAGTTTGGAGACGCTATAGAGGAGTTTGGAGACGCTATAGAGTTTGGAGACGCTATAGAGTTTGGAGACGCTATAGAGTTTGGAGACGCTATAGAGGAGTTTGGAGACGCTATAGAGCTTGGAGACGCTATAGAGGAGTTTGGAGACGCTATAGAGGAGTTTGGAGACGCTATAGAGGAGTTTGGAGACGCTATAGAGGAGTTTGGAGACGCTATAGAGTTTGGAGACGCTATAGAGGAGTTTGGAGACGCTATAGAGTTTGGAGACGCTATAGAGGAGTTTGGAGACGCTATAGAGGAGTTTGGAGACGCTATAGAGTTTGGAGACGCTATAGAAGAGTTTGGAGACACTATAGAGGAGTTTGGAGACGCTATAGAGGAGTTTGGAGACGCTACAGAGTTTGGAGACGCTATAGAGGAGTTTGGAGACGCTATAGAGTTTGGAGACGCTATAGAGGAGTTTGGAGACGCTATAGAGGAGTTTGGAGACGCTATAGAGTTTGGAGACGCTATAGAGTTTGGAGACGCTATAGAGGAGTTTGGAGACGCTGTAGAGGAGTTTGGAGATGCTATAGAGTTTGGAGACGCTATAGAGGAGTTTGGAGACGCTATAGAGTTTGGAGACGCTATAGAGTTTGGAGACGCTATAGAGTTTGGAGACGCTATAGAGGAGTTTGGAGACGCTATAGAAAAGTTTTGAGACGCTATAGAGTTTGGAGACGCTATAGATGAGTTTGGAGACGCTATAGAGTTTGGAGACGCTATAGAGGAGTTTGGAGACGCTATAGAGTTTGGAGACGCTATAGAGGAGTTTGGAGACGCTATAGAGGAGTTTGGAGACGCTATAGAGGAGTTTGGAGACGCTATAGAGTTTGGAGACGCTATAGAGGAGTTTGGAGACGCTATAGAGGAGTTTGGAGACGCTATAGAGTTTGGAGACGCTATAGAGGAGTTTGGAGACGCTATAGAGTTTGGAGACGCTATAGAGGAGTTTGGAGACGCTATAGAGTTTGGAGACGCTATAGAGGAGTTTGGAGACGCTATAGAGGAGTTTGGAGACGCTATAGAGGAGTTTGGAGACGCTATAGAGTTTGGAGACGCTATAGAGGAGTTTGGAGACGCTATAGAGGAGTTTGGAGACGCTATAGAGGAGTTTGGAGACGCTATAGAGTATGGAGACGCTATAGAGGAATTTGGAGACGCTATAGAGGAGTTTGGAGACGCTATAGAGTTTGGAGACGCTATAGAGGAGTTTTGAGACGCTATAGAGGAGTTTGGAGACGCTATAGAGGAGTTTGGAGATGCTATAGAGGAGTTTGGAGAAGCTATAGAGGAGTTTGGAGACGCTATAGAGGAGTTTGGAGACGCTATAGAGGAGTTTGGAGATGCTATAGAGGAGTTTGGAGACGCTATAGAGTTTGGAGACGCTATAGAGTTTGGAGACGCTATAGAGGAGTTTGGAGACGCTATAGAGGAGTTTGGAGACGCTATAGAGGAGTTTGGAGACGCTATAGAGGAGTTTGGAGACGCTATAGAGTTTGGAGACGCTATAGAGTTTGGAGACGCTATAGAGGAGTTTGGAGACACTATAGAGTTTGGAGACGCTATAGAGGAGTTTGGAGACGCTATAGAGGAGTTTGGAGACCCTATAGAATTTGGAGACGCTATAGAATTTGGAGACGCTATAGAGGAGTTTGGAGACGCTATAGAGTTTGGAGACGCTATAGAGGAGTTTGGAGACGCTATAGAGGAGTTTGGAGACGCTATAGAGGAGTTTGGAGACGCTATAGAGGAGTTTGGAGACGCTATAGAGTTTGGAGACGCTATAGAGGAGTTTGGAGACGCTATAGAGTTTGGAGACGCTATAGAGGAGTTTGGAGACGCTATAGAGGAGTTTGGAGACGCTATAGAGTTTGGAGACGCTATAGAAGAGTTTGGAGACACTATAGAGGAGTTTGGAGACGCTATAGAGGAGTTTGGAGACGCTACAGAGTTTGGAGACGCTATAGAGGAGTTTGGAGACGCTATAGAGGAGTTTGGAGACGCTATAGAGGAGTTTGGAGACGCTATAGAGGAGTTTGGAGACGCTATAGAGTTTGGAGACGCTATAGAGTTTGGAGACGCTATAGAGGAGTTTGGAGATGCTATAGAGGAGTTTGGAGACGCTATAGAGGAGTTTGGAGACGCTATAGAGGAGTTTGGAGACGCTATAGAGGAGTTTGGAGATGCTATAGAGGAGTTTGGAGACGCTATAGAGTTTGGAGACGCTATAGAGTTTGGAGACGCTATAGAGGAGTTTGGAGACGCTATAGAGGAGTTTGGAGACGCTATAGAGGAGTTTGGAGACGCTATAGAGTTTGGAGACGCTATAGAGTTTGGAGACGCTATAGAGGAGTTTGGAGACACTATAGAGTTTGGAGACGGTATAGAGGAGTTTGGAGACGCTATAGAGGAGTTTGGAGACCCTATAGAATTTGGAGACGCTATAGAATTTGGAGACGCTATAGAGGAGTTTGGAGACGCTATAGAGTTTGGAGACGCTATAGAGGAGTTTGGAGACGCTATAGAGGAGTTTGGAGACGCTATAGAGGAGTTTGGAGACGCTATAGAGGAGTTTGGAGACGCTATAGAGTTTGGAGACGCTATAGAGGAGTTTGGAGACGCTATAGAGTTTGGAGACGCTATAGAGGAGTTTGGAGACGCTATAGAGGAGTTTGGAGACGCTATAGAGTTTGGAGACGCTATAGAAGAGTTTGGAGACACTATAGAGGAGTTTGGAGACGCTATAGAGGAGTTTGGAGACGCTACAGAGTTTGGAGACGCTATAGAGGAGTTTGGAGACGCTATAGAGGAGTTTGGAGACGCTATAGAGGAGTTTGGAGACGCTATAGAGTTTGGAGACGCTATAGAGTTTGGAGACGCTATAGAGGAGTTTGGAGACGCTGTAGAGGAGTTTGGAGATGCTATAGAGTTTGGAGACGCTATAGAGGAGTTTGGAGACGCTATAGAGTTTGGAGACGCTATAGAGTTTGGAGACGCTATAGAGTTTGGAGACGCTATAGAGGAGTTTGGAGACGCTATAGAGGAGTTTTGAGACGCTATAGAGTTTGGAGACGCTATAGAGGAGTTTGGAGACGCTATAGAGTTTGGAGACGCTGTAGAGGAGTTTGGAGACGCTATAGAGTTTGGAGACGCTATAGAGGAGTTTGGAGATGCTATAGAGGAGTTTGGAGACGCTATAGAGGAGTTTGGAGACGCTATAGAGTTTGGAGACGCTATAGAGGAGTTTGGAGACGCTATAGAGGACTTTGGAGACGCTATAGAGGAGTTTGGAGACGCTATAGAGTATGGAGACGCTATAGAGGAATTTGGAGACGCTATAGAGGAGTTTGGAGACGCTATAGAGGAGTTTGGAGACGCTATAGAGGAGTTTGGAGACGCTATAGAGGAGTTTGGAGATGCTATAGAGGAGTTTGGAGACGCTATAGAGGAGTTTGGAGATGCTATAGAGGAGTTTGGAGACGCTATAGAGTTTGGAGACGCTATAGAGGAGTTTGGAGACGCTATAGAGGAGTTTGGAGACGCTATAGAGTATGGAGACGCTATAGAGGAATTTGGAGACGCTATAGAGGAGTTTGGAGACGCTATAGAGGAGTTTGGAGACGCTATAGAGGAGTTTGGAGACGCTATAGAGGAGTTTGGAGACGCTATAGAGGAGTTTGGAGATGCTATAGAGGAGTTTGGAGACGCTATAGAGTTTGGAGACGCTATAGAGGAGTTTGGAGACGCTATAGAGTTTGGAGACGCTATAGAGGAGTTTGGAGACGCTATAGAGTTTGGAGACGCTATAGAGGAGTTTGGAGATGCTATAGAGGAGTTTGGAGACGCTATAGAGGAGTTTGGAGACGCTATAGAGTTTGGAGACGCTATAGAGGAGTTTGGAGACGCTATAGAGGACTTTGGAGACGCTATAGAGGAGTTTGGAGACGCTATAGAGTATGGAGACGCTATAGAGGAATTTGGAGACGCTATAGAGGAGTTTGGAGACGCTATAGAGGAGTTTGGAGACGCTATAGAGGAGTTTGGAGACGCTATAGAGGAGTTTGGAGATGCTATAGAGGAGTTTGGAGATGCTATAGAGGAGTTTGGAGATGCTATAGAGGAGTTTGGAGACGCTATAGAGTTTGGAGACGCTATAGAGGAGTTTGGAGACGCTATAGAGGAGTTTGGAGACGCTATAGAGTATGGAGACGCTATAGAGGAATTTGGAGACGCTATAGAGGAGTTTGGAGACGCTATAGAGGAGTTTGGAGACGCTATAGAGGAGTTTGGAGACGCTATAGAGGAGTTTGGAGACGCTATAGAGGAGTTTGGAGACGCTATAGAGGAGTTTGGAGATGCTATAGAGGAGTTTGGAGACGCTATAGAGTTTGGAGACGCTATAGAGGAGTTTGGAGACGCTATAGAGTTTGGAGACGCTATAGAGGAGTTTGGAGACGCTATAGAGTTTGGAGACCCTATAGAGTTTGGAGACGCTATAGAGGAGTTTGGAGACGCTATAGAGGAGTTTGGAGACGCTATAGAGTTTGGAGACGCTATCGAGTTTGGAGACGCTATAGAGGAGTTTGGAGACACTATAGAGTTTGGAGACGCTATAGAGGAATTTGGAGACGCTATAGAGGAGTTTGGAGACCCTATAGAATTTGGAGACGCTATAGAATTTGGAGACGCTATAGAGGAGTTTGGAGACGCTATAGAGTTTGGAGACGCTATAGAGGAGTTTGGAGACGCTATAGAGTTTGGAGACGCTATAGAGTTTGGAGACGCTATAGAGGAGTTTGGAGACGCTATAGAGGAGTTTGGAGACGCTATAGAGGAGTTTGGAGACGCTATAGAGTTTGGAGACGCTATAGAGGAGTTTGGAGACGCTATAGAGTTTGGAGACGCTATAGAGGAGTTTGGAGACGCTATAGAGTTTGGAGACGCTATAGAGTTTGGAGACTCTATAGAGGAGTTTGGAGACGCTATAGAGTTTGGAGACGCTATAGAGGAGTTTGGAGACGCTATAGAGGAGTTTGGAGACGCTGTAGAGGAGCTTGGAGACGCTATAGAGGAGCTTGGAGACGCTATAGAGTTTGGAGACGCTATAGAGGAGTTTGGAGACGCTATAGAGGAGTTTGGAGACGCTATAGAGGAGTTTGGAGACGCTATAGAGTTTGGAGACGCTATAGAGGAGTTTGGAGACGCTATAGAGTTTGGAGACGCTATAGAGGAGTTTGGAGACGCTATAGAGGAGTTTGGAGACGCTATAGAGGAGTTTGGAGACGCTATGGAGTTTGGAGACGCTATAGAGGAGTTTGGAGACGCTATAGAGTTTGGAGACGCTATAGAGGAGTTTGGAGACGCTATAGAGGAGTTTGGAGACGCTATAGAGTTGGGAGACGCTATAGAGGAGTTTGGAGACGCTATAGAGGAGTTTGGAGACGCTATAGAGTTTGGAGACGCTATAGAGGAGTTTGGAGACGCTATAGAGGAGTTTGGAGACGCTATGGAGTTTGGAGACGCTATAGAGTTTGGAGACGCTATAGAGGAGTTTGGAGACGCTATAGAGGAGTTTGGAGACGCTATAGAGGAGTTTGGAGACGCTATAGAGGAGTTTGGAGACGCTATAGAGTTTGGAGACGCTATAGAGTTTGGAGACGCTATAGAGGAGTTTGGTGACGCTATAGAGGAGTTTGAAGACGCTATAGAGGAGTTTGGAGACGCTATAGAGGAGTTTGGAGACGCTATAGAGGAGTTTGGAAACGCTATAGAGGAGTTTGGAGACGCTATAGAGGAGTTTGGAGACGCTATAGAGGAGTTTGGAGACGCTATAGAAGAGTTTGGAGACGCTATAGAGGAGTTTGGAGACGCTATGGAGTTTGGAGACGCTATAGAGGAGTTTGGAGACGCTATAGAGTTTGGAGACGCTATAGAGGAGTTTGGAGACGCTATAGAGGAGTTTGGAGACGCTATAGAGGAGTTTGGAGACGCTATAGAATTTGGAGACGCTATAGAGGAGTTTGGAGACGCTATAGAGGAGTTTGGAGACGCTATAGAGGTGTTTGGAGACGCTATAGAGTTTGGAGACGCTATAGAGTTTGGAGACGCTATAGAGTTTGGAGACGCTATAGAGGAGTTTGGAGACGCTATAGAGGAGTTTGGAGACGCTATAGAGTTTGGAGACGCTATAGAGGAGTTTGGAGATGCTATAGAGGAGTTTGGAGATGCTGTAGAGTAGTTTGGAGACGCTATAGAGTTTGGAGACGCTATAGAGTTTGGAGACGCTATAGAGGAGTTTGGAGACTCTATAGAGGAGTTTGGAGACGCTATAGAGGAGTTTTGAGACGCTATAGAGTTTGGAGACGCTATAGAGGAGTTTGGAGACGCTATAGAGGAGTTTGGAGACGCTATAGAGTTTGGAGACGCTATAGAGTTTGGAGACGCTATAGAGGAGTTTGGAGACGCTATAGAGTTTGGAGACGGTATAGAGGAGTTTGGAGACGCTATAGAGTTTGGAGACGCTATAGAGGAGTTTGGAGACGCTATAGAGTTTGGAGACGCTATAGAGGAGTTTGGAGACACTATAGAGTTTGGAGACGCTATAGAGGAGTTTGGAGACGCTATAGAGGAGTTTGGAGACGCTATAGAGGTGTTTGGAGACGCTATAGAGTTTGGAGATGCTATAGAGGAGTTTGGAGATGCTGTAGAGGAGTTTGGAAACGCTATAGAGTTTGGAGACGCTATAGAGGAGTTTGGAGACGCAATAGAATTTGGAGATGCTATAGAGTTTGGAAACGCTATAGAGGAGTTTGGAGACGCTATAGAGGAGTTTGGAGACGCTATAGAGGTGTTTGGAGATGCTATAGAGTTTGGAGACGCTATAGAGTTTGGAGACGCTATAGAGGAGTTTGGAGACGCTATAGAGGAGTTTGGAGACGCTATAGAGTTTGGAGACGCTATAGAGGAGTTTGGAGACGCTATAGAGGAGTTTGGAGACGCTATAGAGAACTTTGGAGACGCTACAGAGTTTGGAGACGCTATAGAGGAGTTTGGAGACGCTATAGAGTTTGGAGACGCTATAGAGGAGTTTGGAGACGCTATAGAGGAGTTTGGAGACGCTATAGAGGAGTTTGGAGACGCTATAGAGTTTGGAGACGCTATAGAGTTTGGAGATGCTATAGAGGAGTTTGGAGACGCTATAGAGTTTGGAGACGCTATAGAGGAGTTTGGAGACACTATAGAGTTTGGAGACGCTATAGAGGAGTTTGGAGACGCTATAGAGTTTGGAGACGCTATAGAATTTGGAGACGCTATAGAGGAGTTTGGAGACGCTATAGAGTTTGGAGACGCTATAGAGGAGTTTGGAGACGCTATAGAGTTTGGAGACGCTATAGAGGAGTTTGGAGACGCTATAGAGGAGTTTGGAGACGCTGTAGAGGAGCTTGGAGACGCTATAGAGGAGCTTGGAGACGCTATAGAGTTTGGAGACGCTATAGAGGAGTTTGGAGACGCTATAGAGGAGTTTGGAGACGCTATAGAGGAGTTTGGAGACGCTATAGACTTTGGAGACGCTATAGAGGAGTTTGGAGACGCTATAGAGTTTGGAGACGCTATAGAGGAGTTTGGAGACGCTATAGAGGAGTTTGGAGACGCTATAGAGGAGTTTGGAGGCGCTATGGAGTTCGGAGAAGCTATAGAGGAGTTTGGAGACGCTATAGAGTTTGGAGACGCTATAGAGGAGTTTGGAGACGCTATAGAGGAGTTTGGAGACGCTATAGAGTTTGGAGACGCTATAGAGTTTGGAGACGCTATAGAGGAGTTTGGAGACGCTATAGAGTTTGGAGACGCTATAGAGGAGTTTGGAGACGCTATAGAGTTTGGAGACGCTATAGAGTTTGGAGACGCTATAGAGTTTGGAGATGCTATAGAGGAGTTTGGAGACGCTATAGAGGAGTTTGGAGACGCTATAGAGTTTGGAGACTCTATAGAGTTTGGAGACGCTATAGAGGAGTTTGGAGACGCTATAGAGTTTGGAGACGCTATAGAGTAGTTTGGAGACGCTATAGAGGAGTTTGGAGACGCTATAGAGGAGTTTGGAGACGCTATAGACTTTGGAGACGCTATAGAGGAGTTTGGAGACGCTATAGAGTTTGGAGACGCTATAGAGTTTGGAGACGCTATAGAGGAGTTTGGAGACGCTATAGAGGAGTTTGAAGACGCTATAGAGGAGTTTGGAGACGCTATAGAGGAGTTTGGAGACGCTATAGAGGAGTTTGGAAACGCTATAGAGGAGTTTGGAGACGCTATAGAGGAGTTTGGAGACGCTATAGAAGAGTTTGGAGACGCTATAGAGGAGTTTGGAGACGCTATGGAGTTTGGAGACGCTATAGAGGAGTTTGGAGACGCTATAGAGTTTGGAGACGCTATAGAGGAGTTTGGAGACGCTATAGAGGAGTTTGGAGACGCTATAGAGGAGTTTGGAGACGCTATAGAATTTGGAGACGCTATAGAGGAGTTTGGAGACGCTATAGAGGAGTTTGGAGACGCTATAGAGGTGTTTGGAGACGCTATAGAGTTTGGAGACGCTATAGAGTTTGGAGACGCTATAGAGTTTGGAGACGCTATAGAGGAGTTTGGAGACGCTATAGAGGAGTTTGGAGACGCTATAGAGTTTGGAGATGCTATAGAGGAGTTTGGAGATGCTATAGAGGAGTTTGGAGATGCTGTAGAGTAGTTTGGAGACGCTATAGAGTTTGGAGACGCTATAGAGTTTGGAGACGCTATAGAGGAGTTTGGAGACTCTATAGAGGAGTTTGGAGACGCTATAGAGGAGTTTCGAGACGCTATAGAGTTTGGAGACGCTATAGAGGAGTTTGGAGACGCTATAGAGGAGTTTGGAGACGCTATAGAGTTTGGAGACGCTATAGAGTTTGGAGACGCTATAGAGGAGTTTGGAGACGCTATAGAGTTTGGAGACGGTATAGAGGAGTTTGGAGACGCTATAGAGTTTGGAGACGCTATAGAGGAGTTTGGAGACGCTATAGAGGAGTTTGGAGACGCTATAGAGTTTGGAGACGCTATAGAGGAGGTTGGAGACGCTATAGAGGAGTTTGGAGACGCTATAGAGGAGTTTGGAGACGCTATAGAGGAGTTTGGAGACGCTATAGAGGTGTTTGGAGACGCTATAGAGTTTGGAGACGCTATAGAGTTTGGAGACGCTATAGAGGAGTTTGGAGACGCTATAGAGGAGTTTGGAGACGCTATAGAGTTTGGAGACGCTATAGAGGAGTTTGGAGATGCTATAGAGGAGTTTGGAGATGCTGTAGAGGAGTTTGGAAACGCTATAGAGTTTGGAGACGCTATAGAGTTTGGAGACGCTATAGAGGAGTTTGGAGACTCTATAGAGGAGTTTGGAGACGCTATAGAGGAGTTTGGAGACACTATAGAGTTTGGAGATGCTATAGAGGAGTTTGGAGATGCTATAGAGGAGTTTGGAGACGCTATAGAGTTTGGAGACGCTATAGAGTTTGGAGACGCTATAGAGGAGTTTGGAGACGCTATAGAGTTTGGAGACGCTATAGAGGAGTTTGGAGACGCTATAGAGTTTGGAGACGCTATAGAGGAGTTTGGAGACGCTATAGAGGAGTTTGGAGACGCTATAGAGTTTGGAGACGCTATAGAGGAGTTTGGAGACGCTATAGAGGAGTTTGGAGACGCTATAGAGTTTGGAGACGCTATAGAGTATGGAGACGCTATAGAGGAGTTTGGAGACGCTATAGAGGAGTTTGGAGACTCTATAGAGGAGTTTGGAGACGCTATAGAGGAGTTTGGAGACGCTATAGAGGAGTTTGGAGACGCTATAGAGTTTGGAGACGCTATAGAGGAGTTTGGAGACGCTATAGAGGAGTTTGGAGACGCTATAGAGGAGTTTGGAGACGCTACAGAGTTTGGAGACGCTATAGAGGAGTTTGGAGACGCTATAGAGTTTGGAGACGCTATAGAGGAGTTTGGAGACTCTATAGAGGAGTTTGGAGACGCTATAGAGGAGTTTGGAGACGCTATAGAGTTTGGAGACGCTATAGAGGAGTTTGGAGACGCTATAGAGGAGTTTGGAGACGCTATAGAGGAGTTTGGAGACGCTATAGAGGAGTTTGGAGACGCTATAGAGTTTGGAGACGCTATAGAGGAGTTTGGAGACGCTATAGAGGAGTTTGGAGACGCTATAGAGGAGTTTGGAGACGCTATAGAGTTTGGAGACGCTATAGAGGAGTTTGGAGACACTGTAGAGGAGTTTGGAGACGCTATAGAGGAGTTTGGAGACGCTATGGAGTTTGGAGACGCTATAGAGGAGTTTGGAGACGCTATAGAGTTTGGAGACGCTATAGAGGAGTTTGGAGACGCTATAGAGGAGTTTGGAGACGCTATAGAGTTTGGATACGCTATAGAGGAGTTTGGAGACGCTATAGAGGAGTTTGGAGACGCTGTAGAGGAGTTTGGAGACGCTATAGAGTATGGAGACGCTATAGTGGAATTTGGAGACGCTATAGAGGAGTTTGGAGACGCTATAGAGTTTGGAGACGCTATAGAGTTTGGAGACGCTATAGAGGAGTTTGGAGACGCTATAGAGGATTTTGGAGACGCTATAGAGGAGTTTGGAGACGCTATAGAGGAGTTTGGAGATGCTATAGAGGAGTTTGGAGACGCTATAGAGGAGTTTGGAGACGCTATAGAGTTTGGAGACGCTATAGAGGAGTTTGGAGACGCTATAGAGGAGTTTGGAGACGCTATAGAGGAGTTTGGAGATGCTATAGAGGAGTTTGGAGACGCTATAGAGTTTGGAGACGCTATAGAGTTTGGAGACGCTATAGAGGAGTTTGGAGACGCTATAGAGTTTGGAGACGCTATAGAGTTTGGAGACGCTATAGAGGAGTTTGGAGACGCTATAGAGGAGTTTGGAGACGCTATAGAGGAGTTTGGAGACGCTATAGAGTTTGGAGACGCTATAGAGTTTGGAAACGCTATAGAGGAGTTTGGAGACGCTATAGAGGAGTTTGGAGACGCTATAGAGGAGTTTGGAGACACTATAGAGTTTGGAGACGCTATAGAGGAGTTTGGAGACGCTATAGAGGAGTTTGGAGACGCTATAGAGGAGTTTGGAGACGCTATAGAGTTTGGAGACGCTATAGAGGAGTTTGGAGACGCTATAGAGTTTGGAGACGCTATAGAGTTTGGAGACGCTATAGAGGAGTTTGGAGACGCTATAGAGGAGTTTGGAGACGCTATAGAGGAGTTTGGAGACGCTATAGAGTTTGGAGACGCTATAGAGTTTGGAGACGCTATAGAGGTGTTTGGAGACGCTATAGAGTTTGGAGACGCTATAGAGGAGTTCGGAGACGCTATAGAGTTTGGAGACACTATAGAGGAGTTTGGAGACGCTATAGAGGAGTTTGGAGACGCTATAGAATTTGGAGACGCTATAGAGGAGTTTGGAGACACTATAGTGTTTGGAGACGCTATAGAGGAGTTTGGAGACGCTATAGAGTTTGGAGACGCTATAGAGTTTGGAGACGCTATAGAGGAGTTTGGAGACGCTATAGAGGAGTTTGGAGACGCCAAAGAGTTTGGAGACGCTATAGAGGAGTTTGGAGACGCTATAGAGGAGTTTGGAGACGCTATAGAGGAGTTTGGAGACGCTATAAAGGAGTTTGGAGACGCTATAGAGTTTGGAGACGCTATAGAGGAGTTTGGAGACGCTATAGAGTTTAGAGACGCTATTGAGGAGTTTGGAGACGCTATAGAGGAGTTTGGAGACGCTATAGAGGAGTTTGGAGACGCTATAGAGGAGTCTGGAGACGCTATAGAGTTTGGAGACGCTATAGAGTTTGGAGACGCTATAGAGGAGTTTGGAGACGCTATAGAGGAGTTTGGAGACGCTATAGAGTTTGGAGACGCTATAGAGGAGTTTGGAGACGCTATAGAGGAGTTTGGAGACGCTATAGAGTTTGGAGACGCTATAGAGGAGTTTGGAGACGCTATAGAGGAGTTTGGAGACGCTATAGAGGAGTTTGGAGACGCTATAGAGTTTGGAGACGCTATAGAGGAGTTTGGAGACGCTATAGAGTTTGGAGACGCTATAGAGTTTGGAGACGCTATAGAGGAGTTTGGAGACGCTATAGAGGAGTTTGGAGACGCTATGGAGTTTTGAGACGCTATAGAGGAGTTTGGAGACGCTATTGAGTTTGGAGACGCTATAGAGTTTGGAGACGCTATAGAGGAGTTTGGAGACGCTATAGAGGAGTTTGGAGACGCTATAGAGTTTGGAGACGCTATAGAGGAGTTTGGAGACGCTATAGAGTTTGGAGACGCTATAGAGGAGTTTGGAGACGCTATAGAGGAGTTTGGAGACGCTATAGAGGTGTTTGGAGACGCTATAGAGTTTGGAGATGCTATAGAGGAGTTTGGAGACGCTATAGAGGAGTTTGGAGATGCTGTAGAGGAGTTTGGAGACGCTATAGAGTTTGGAGACGCTATAGAGTTTGGAGACGCTATAGAGGAGTTTGGAGACTCTATAGAGGAGTTTGGAGACGCTATAGAGGAGTTTGGAGACGCTATAGAGGAGTTTGGAGACGCTATAGAGTTTGGAGACGCTATAGAGGAGTTTGGAGACGCTATAGAATTTGGAGACGCTATAGAGGAGTTTGGAGACGCTATAGAGGAGTTTGGAGACGCTATAGAGGAGTTTGGAGACGCTATAGAGTTTGGAGACGGTATAGAGGAGTTTGGAGACGCTATAGAGGAGTTTGGAGACGCTATAGAGTTTGGAGACGCTATAGAGTTTGGAGACGCTATAGAGGAGTTTGGAGACGCTATAGAGGAGTTTGGAGACGCTATAGAGTTTGGAGACGCTATAGAGGAGTTTGGAGACGCTATAGAGATTGGAGACGCTATAGAGTTTGGAGACGCTATTGAGGAGTTTGGAGACGCTATAGAGTTTGAGACGCTATAGAGTTTGGAGACGCTATAGAGTTTGGAGACGCTATAGAGGAGTTTGGAGACGCTATAGAGTTTGGAGACGCTATAGAGGAGTTTGGAGACGCTATAGAGGAGTTTGGAGACGCTATAGAGGAGTTTGGAGACGCTATAGAGTTTGGAGACGCTATAGAGTTTGGAGACGCTATAAAGGAGTTTGGAGACGCTATAGAGGAGTTTGGAGGCGCTATGGAGTTTGGAGACGCTATAGAGGAGTTTGGAGACGCTATAGAGTTTGGAGACGCTATAGAGTTTGGAGACGCTATAGAGGAGTTTGGAGACGCTATAGAATTTGGAGACGCTATAGAGGAGTTTGGAGACGCTATAGAGTTTGGAGACGCTATAGAGGAGTTTGGAGACGCTATAGAGTTTGGAGACGCTATAGAGTTTGGAGACGCTATAGCGGAGTTTGGAGACGCTATAGAGGAGTTTGGAGACGCTATAGAGTTTGGAGACGCTATAGAGGAGTTTGGAGACGCTATAGAGGAGTTTGGAGACGCTATAGAGTTTGGAGACGCTATAGAGGAGTTTGGAGACGCTATAGAGGAGTTTGGAGACGCTATAGAGTTTAGAGGCGCTATAGAGGAGTTTGGAGACGCTATAGAGGAGTTTGGAGACGCTATAGAGGAGTTTGGAGACGCTATAGAGTTTGGAGACGCTATAGAGTTTGGAGACGCTATAGAGGAGTTTGGAGACGCTATAGAGGAGTTTGGAGACGCTATAGAGGAGTTTGGAGACGCTATAGAGTTTGGAGACGCTATAGAGGAGTTTGGAGACGCTATAGAGGAGTTTGGAGACGCTATAGAGGAGTTTGGAGACGCTATAGAGTTTGGAGACGCTATAGAGGAGTTTGGAGACGCTATAGAGGAGTTTGGAGATGCTATAGAGGAGTTTGGAGACGCTATAGAGGAGTTTGGAGACGCTATAGAGTTTGGAGACGCTATAGAGGAGTTTGGAGACGCTATAGAGGAGTTTGGAGACGCTATGGAGTTTTGAGACGCTATAGAGGAGTTTGGAGACGCTATAGAGTTTGGAGACGCTATAGAGTTTGGAGACGCTATAGAGGAGTTTGGAGACGCTATAGAGGAGTTTGGAGACGCTATAGAGTTTGGAGACGCTATAGGGGAGTTTGGAGACGCTATAGAGTTTGGAGACGCTATAGAGGAGTTTGGAGACGCTATAGAGGTGTTTGGAGACGCTATAGAGTTTGGAGTCGCTATAGAGTTTGGAGACGCTATAGAGTTTGGAGACGCTATAGAGGAGTTTGGAGACGCTATAGAGGAGTTTGGAGACGCTATAGAGTTTGGAGACGCTATAGAGGAGTTTGGAGACGCTATAGAGGAGTTTGGAGATGCTGTAGAGGAGTTTGGAGACGCTATAGAGTTTGGAGACGCTATAGAGTTTGGAGACGCTATAGAGGAGTTTGGAGACTCTATAGAGGAATTTGGAGACGCTATAGAGGAGTTTGGAGACGCTATAGAGTTTGGAGACGCTATAGAGGAGTTTGGAGACTCTATAGAGGAATTTGGAGACGCTATAGAGGAGTTTGGAGACGCTATAGAGTTTGGAGACGCTATAGAGGAGTTTGGAGACGCTATAGAGTAGTTTGGAGACGCTATAGAGTTTGGAGACGCTATAGAGGAGTTTGGAGACGCTATAGAGTTTGGAGACGCTATAGAGGAGTTTGGAGACGCTATTGAGGAGTTTGGAGACGCTATAGAGGAGTTTGGAGACGCTATAGAGTTTGGAGACGCTATAGAGGAGTTTGGAGACGCTATAGAGGAGTTTGGAGACGCTATAGAGTTTGGAGACGCTATAGAGTTTGGAGACGCTATAGAGGAGTTTGGAGACACTATAGAGTTTGAAGACGCTATAGAGTTTGGAGACGCTATAGAGGAGTTTGGAGACGCTATAGAGGAGTTTGGAAACGCTATAGAGGAGTTTGGAGACGCTATAGAGGAGTTTGGAGACGCTATAGAAGAGTTTGGAGACGCTATAGAGGAGTTTGGAGACGCTATGGAGTTTGGAGACGCTATAGAGGAGTTTGGAGACGCTATAGAGTTTGGAGACGCTATAGAGGAGTTTGGAGACGCTATAGAGGAGTTTGGAGACGCTATAGAGGAGTTTGGAGACGCTATAGAATTTGGAGACGCTATAGAGGAGTTTGGAGACGCTATAGAGGAGTTTGGAGACGCTATAGAGGTGTTTGGAGACGCTATAGAGTTTGGAGACGCTATAGAGTTTGGAGACGCTATAGAGTTTGGAGACGCTATAGAGGAGTTTGGAGACGCTATAGAGGAGTTTGGAGACGCTATAGAGTTTGGAGACGCTATAGAGGAGTTTGGAGATGCTATAGAGGAGTTTGGAGATGCTGTAGAGTAGTTTGGAGACGCTATAGAGTTTGGAGACGCTATAGAGTTTGGAGACGCTATAGAGGAGTTTGGAGACTCTATAGAGGAGTTTGGAGACGCTATAGAGGAGTTTCGAGACGCTATAGAGTTTGGAGACGCTATAGAGGAGTTTGGAGACGCTATAGAGGAGTTTGGAGACGCTATAGAGTTTGGAGACGCTATAGAGTTTGGAGACGCTATAGAGGAGTTTGGAGACGCTATAGAGTTTGGAGACGGTATAGAGGAGTTTGGAGACGCTATAGAGTTTGGAGACGCTATAGAGGAGTTTGGAGACGCTATAGAGGAGTTTGGAGACGCTATAGAGTTTGGAGACGCTATAGAGGAGGTTGGAGACGCTATAGAGGAGTTTGGAGACGCTATAGAGGAGTTTGGAGACGCTATAGAGGAGTTTGGAGACGCTATAGAGGTGTTTGGAGACGCTATAGAGTTTGGAGACGCTATAGAGTTTGGAGACACTATAGAGGAGTTTGGAGACGCTATAGAGGAGTTTGGAGACGCTATAGAGTTTGGAGACGCTATAGAGGAGTTTGGAGATGCTATAGAGGAGTTTGGAGATGCTGTAGAGGAGTTTGGAAACGCTATAGAGTTTGGAGACGCTATAGAGTTTGGAGACGCTATAGAGGAGTTTGGAGACTCTATAGAGGAGTTTGGAGACGCTATAGAGGAGTTTGGAGACACTATAGAGTTTGGAGATGCTATAGAGGAGTTTGGAGATGCTATAGAGGAGTTTGGAGACGGTAAAGAGTTTGGAGACGCTATAGAGTTTGGAGACTCTATAGAGGAGTTTGGAGACGCTATAGAGTTTGGAGACGCTATAGAGGAGTTTGGAGACGCTATAGAGTTTGGAGACGCTATAGAGGAGTTTGGAGACGCTATAGAGGAGTTTGGAGACGCTATAGAGTTTGGAGACGCTATAGAGGAGTTTGGAGACGCTATAGAGGAGTTTGGAGACGCTATAGAGGAGTTTGGAGACGCTATAGAGTTTGGAGACGCTATAGAGTATGGAGACGCTATAGAGGAGTTTGGAGACGCTATAGAGGAGTTTGGAGACTCTATAGAGGTGTTTGGAGACGCTATAGAGGAGTTTGGAGACGCTATAGAGGAGTTTGGAGACGCTATAGAGTTTGGAGACGCTATAGAGGAGTTTGGAGACGCTATAGAGGAGTTTGGAGACGCTATAGAGGAGTTTGGAGACGCTACAGAGTTTGGAGACACTATAGAGGAGTTTGGAGACGCTATAGAGTTTGGAGACGCTATAGAGGAGTTTGGAGACTCTATAGAGGAGTTTGGAGACGCTATAGAGGAGTTTGGAGACGCTATAGAGTTTGGAGACGCTATAGAGGAGTTTGGAGACGCTATAGAGGAGTTTGGAGACGCTATAGAGGAGTTTGGAGACGCTATAGAGGAGTTTGGAGACGCTATAGAGGAGTTTGGAGACGCTATAGAGTTTGGAGACGCTATAGAGGAGTTTGGAGACGCTATAGAGGAGTTTGGAGACGCTATAGAAGAGTTTGGAGACGCTATGGAGTTTGGAGACGCTATAGAGGAGTTTGGAGACGCTATAGAGTTTGGAGACGCTATAGAGGAGTTTGGAGACGCTATAGAGGAGTTTGGAGACGCTATAGAGTTTGGAGACGCTATAGAGGAGTTTGGAGACGCTATAGAGGAGTTTGGAGACGCTGTAGAGGAGTTTGGAGACGCTATAGAGTATGGAGACGCTATAGTGGAATTTGGAGACGCTATAGAGGAGTTTGGAGACGCTATAGAGGAGTTTGGAGACGCTATAGAGTTTGGAGACGCTATAGAGGAGTTTGGAGACGCTATAGAGGAGTTTGGAGACGCTATAGAGGAGTTTGGAGACGCTATAGAGGAGTTTGGAGATGCTATAGAGGAGTTTGGAGACGCTATAGAGGAGTTTGGAGACGCTATAGAGTTTGGAGACGCTATAGAGGAGTTTGGAGACGCTATAGAGGAGTTTGGAGACGCTATAGAGGAGTTTGGAGACGCTATAGAGGAGTTTGGAGATGCTATAGAGGAGTTTGGAGACGCTATAGAGTTTGGAGACGCTATAGAGTTTGGAGACGCTATAGAGTTTGGAGACGCTATAGAGGAGTTTGGAGACGCTATAGAGGAATTTGGAGACGCTATAGAGTTTGGAGACGCTATAGAGGAGTTTGGAGACGCTATAGAGGAGTTTGGAGACGCTATAGAGGAGTTTGGAGACGCTATAGAGTTTGGAGACGCTATAGAGTTTGGAGACGCTATAAAGGAGTTTGGAGACGCTATAGAGGAGTTTGGAGGCGCTATGGAGTTTGGAGACGCTATAGAGGAGTTTGGAGACGCTATAGAGTTTGGAGACGCTATAGAGTTTGGAGACGCTATAGAGGAGTTTGGAGACGCTATAGAATTTGGAGACGCTATAGAGGAGTTTGGAGACGCTGTAGAGTTTGGAGACGCTATAGAGGAGTTTGGAGACGCTATAGAGGAGTTTGGAGACGCTATAGAGTTTGGAGACGCTATAGCGGAGTTTGGAGACGCTATAGAGGAGTTTGGAGACGCTATAGAGTTTGGAGACGCTATAGAGGAGTTTGGAGACGCTATAGAGGAGTTTGGAGACGCTATAGAGTTTGGAGACGCTATAGAGGAGTTTGGAGACGCTATAGAGGAGTTTGGAGACGCTATAGAGTTTAGAGGCGCTATAGAGGAGTTTGGAGACGCTATAGAGGAGTTTGGAGACGCTATAGAGGAGTTTGGAGACGCTATAGAGTTTGGAGACGCTATAGAGTTTGGAGACGCTATAGAGGAGTTTGGAGACGCTATAGAGGAGTTTGGAGACGCTATAGAGGAGTTTGGAGACGCTATAGAGTTTGGAGACGCTATAGAGGAGTTTGGAGACGCTATAGAGGAGTTTGGAGACGCTATAGAGTTTGGAGACGCTATAGAGGAGTTTGGAGACGCTATAGAGGAGTTTGGAGATGCTATAGAGGAGTTTGGAGACGCTATAGAGGAGTTTGGAGACGCTATAGAGTTTGGAGACGCTATAGAGGAGTTTGGAGACGCTATAGAGGAGTTTGGAGACGCTATAGAGTTTGGAGACGCTATAGAGTTTGGAGACGCTATAGAGGAGTTTGGAGACGCTATAGAGGAGTTTGGAGACGCTATAGAGTTTGGAGACGCTATAGGGGAGTTTGGAGACGCTATAGAGTTTGGAGACGCTATAGAGGAGTTTGGAGACGCTATAGAGGTGTTTGGAGACGCTATAGAGTTTGGAGTCGCTATAGAGTTTGGAGACGCTATAGAGTTTGGAGACGCTATAGAGGAGTTTGGAGACGCTATAGAGGAGTTTGGAGACGCTATAGAGTTTGGAGACGCTATAGAGGAGTTTGGAGACGCTATAGAGGAGTTTGGAGATGCTGTAGAGGAGTTTGGAGACGCTATAGAGTTTGGAGACGCTATAGAGTTTGGAGACGCTATAGAGGAGTTTGGAGACTCTATAGAGGAATTTGGAGACGCTATAGAGGAGTTTGGAGACGCTATAGAGTTTGGAGACGCTATAGAGGAGTTTGGAGACTCTATAGAGGAATTTGGAGACGCTGTAGAGGAGTTTGGAGACGCTATAGAGTTTGGAGACGCTATAGAGGAGTTTGGAGACGCTATAGAGTAGTTTGGAGACGCTATAGAGTTTGGAGACGCTATAGAGGAGTTTGGAGACGCTATAGAGTTTGGAGACGCTATAGAGGAGTTTGGAGACGCTATTGAGGAGTTTGGAGACGCTATAGAGGAGTTTGGAGACGCTATAGAGTTTGGAGACGCTATAGAGGAGTTTGGAGACGCTATAGAGGAGTTTGGAGACGCTATAGAGTTTGGAGACGCTATAGAGTTTGGAGACGCTATAGAGGAGTTTGGAGACACTATAGAGTTTGAAGACGCTATAGAGTTTGGAGACGCTATAGAGGAGTTTGGAGACGCTATAGAGGAGTTTGGAGACGCTATGGAGGAGTTTGGAGACGCTATAGAGGAGTTTGGAGACGCTATAGAAGAGTTTGGAGACGCTATAGAGGAGTTTGGAGACGCTATGGAGTTTGGAGACGCTATAGAGGAGTTTGGAGACGCTATAGAGTTTGGAGACGCTATAGAGGAGTTTGGAGACGCTATAGAGGAGTATGGAGACGCTATAGAGGAGTTTGGAGACGCTATAGAATTTGGAGACGCTATAGAGGAGTTTGGAGACGCTATAGAGGAGTTTGGAGACGCTATAGAGGTGTTTGGAGACGCTATAGAGTTTGGAGACGCTATAGAGTTTGGAGACGCTATAGAGTTTGGAGATGCTATAGAGGAGTTTGGAGACGCTATAGAGGAGTTTGGAGACGCTATAGAGTTTGGAGACGCTATAGAGGAGTTTGGAGATGCTATAGAGGAGTTTGGAGATGCTGTAGAGTAGTTTGGAGACGCTATAGAGTTTGGAGACGCTATAGAGTTTGGAGACGCTATAGAGGAGTTTGGAGACTCTATAGAGGAGTTTGGAGACGCTATAGAGGAGTTTCGAGACGCTATAGAGTTTGGAGACGCTATAGAGGAGTTTGGAGACGCTATAGAGGAGTTTGGAGACGCTATAGAGTTTGGAGACGCTATAGAGTTTGGAGACGCTATAGAGGAGTTTGGAGACGCTATAGAGTTTGGAGACGGTATAGAGGAGTTTGGAGACGCTATAGAGTTTGGAGACGCTATAGAGGAGTTTGGAGACGCTATAGAGGAGTTTGGAGACGCTATAGAGTTTGGTGACGCTATAGAGGAGGTTGGAGACGCTATAGAGGAGTTTGGAGACGCTATAGAGGAGTTTGGAGACGCTATAGAGTTTGGAGACGCTATAGAGGAGTTTGGAGATGCTATAGAGGAGTTTGGAGATGCTGTAGAGGAGTTTGGAAACGCTATAGAGTTTGGAGACGCTATAGAGTTTGGAGACGCTATAGAGGAGTTTGGAGACTCTATAGAGGAGTTTGGAGACGCTATAGAGGAGTTTGGAGACACTATAGAGTTTGGAGATGCTATAGAGGAGTTTGGAGATGCTATAGAGGAGTTTGGAGACGGTAAAGAGTTTGGAGACGCTATAGAGTTTGGAGACTCTATAGAGGAGTTTGGAGACGCTATAGAGTTTGGAGACGCTATAGAGGAGTTTGGAGACGCTATAGAGTTTGGAGACGCTATAGAGGAGTTTGGAGACGCTATAGAGTTTGGAGACGCTATAGAGTATGGAGACGCTATAGAGGAGTTTGGAGACGCTATAGAGGAGTTTGGAGACTCTATAGAGGAGTTTGGAGACGCTATAGAGGAGTTTGGAGACGCTATAGAGGAGTTTGGAGACGCTATAGAGTTTGGAGACGCTATAGAGGAGTTTGGAGACGCTATAGAGGAGTTTGGAGACGCTATAGAGGAGTTTGGAGACGCTACAGAGTTTGGAGACACTATAGAGGAGTTTGGAGACGCTATAGAGTTTGGAGACGCTATAGAGGAGTTTGGAGACTCTATAGAGGAGTTTGGAGACGCTATAGAGGAGTTTGGAGACGCTATAGAGTTTGGAGACGCTATAGAGGAGTTTGGAGACGCTATAGAGGAGTTTGGAGACGCTATAGAGGAGTTTGGAGACGCTATAGAGTTTGGAGACGCTATAGAGGAGTTTGGAGACGCTATAGAGGAGTTTGGAGACGCTATAGAGTTTGGAGACGCTATAGAGGAGTTTGGAGACGCTATAGAGGAGTTTGGAGACGCTATAGAGGAGTTTGGAGACGCTATGGAGTTTGGAGACGCTATAGAGGAGTTTGGAGACGCTATAGAGTTTGGAGACGCTATAGAGGAGTTTGGAGACGCTATAGAGGAGTTTGGAGACGCTATAGAGTTTGGAGACGCTATAGAGGAGTTTGGAGACGCTATAGAGGAGTTTGGAGACGCTGTAGAGGAGTTTGGAGACGCTATAGAGTATGGAGACGCTATAGTGGAATTTGGAGACGCTATAGAGGAGTTTGGAGACGCTATAGAGTTTGGAGACGCTATAGAGTTTGGAGATGCTATAGAGGAGTTTGGAGACGCTATAGAGGATTTTGGAGACGCTATAGAGGAGTTTGGAGACGCTATAGAGGAGTTTGGAGATGCTATAGAGGAGTTTGGAGACGCTATAGAGGAGTTTGGAGACGCTATAGAGTTTGGAGACGCTATAGAGGAGTTTGGAGACGCTATAGAGGAGTTTGGAGACGCTATAGAGGAGTTTGGAGACGCTATAGAGGAGTTTGGAGACGCTATAGAGGAGTTTGGAGACGCTATAGAGTTTGGAGACGCTATAGAGGAGTTTGGAGACGCTATAGAGGAGTTTGGAGACGCTATAGAAGAGTTTGGAGACGCTATGGAGTTTGGAGACGCTATAGAGGAGTTTGGAGACGCTATAGAGTTTGGAGACGCTATAGAGGAGTTTGGAGACGCTATAGAGGAGTTTGGAGACGCTATAGAGTTTGGAGACGCTATAGAGGAGTTTGGAGACGCTATAGAGGAGTTTGGAGACGCTGTAGAGGAGTTTGGAGACGCTATAGAGTATGGAGACGCTATAGTGGAATTTGGAGACGCTATAGAGGAGTTTGGAGACGCTATAGAGGAGTTTGGAGACGCTATAGAGTTTGGAGACGCTATAGAGGAGTTTGGAGACGCTATAGAGGAGTTTGGAGACGCTATAGAGGAGTTTGGAGACGCTATAGAGGAGTTTGGAGATGCTATAGAGGAGTTTGGAGACGCTATAGAGGAGTTTGGAGACGCTATAGAGTTTGGAGACGCTATAGAGGAGTTTGGAGACGCTATAGAGGAGTTTGGAGACGCTATAGAGGAGTTTGGAGACGCTATAGAGGAGTTTGGAGATGCTATAGAGGAGTTTGGAGACGCTATAGAGTTTGGAGACGCTATAGAGTTTGGAGACGCTATAGAGTTTGGAGACGCTATAGAGGAGTTTGGAGACGCTATAGAGTTTGGAGACGCTATAGAGTTTGGAGACGCTATAGAGGAGTTTGGAGACGCTATAGAGGAGTTTGGAGACGCTATAGAGGAGTTTGGAGACGCTATAGAGTTTGGAGACGCTATAGAGTTTGGAGACGCTATAAAGGAGTTTGGAGACGCTATAGAGGAGTTTGGAGGCGCTATGGAGTTTGGAGACGCTATAGAGGAGTTTGGAGACGCTATAGAGTTTGGAGACGCTATAGAGTTTGGAGATGCTATAGAGGAGTTTGGAGACGCTATAGAGGATTTTGGAGACGCTATAGAGGAGTTTGGAGACGCTATAGAGGAGTTTGGAGATGCTATAGAGGAGTTTGGAGACGCTATAGAGGAGTTTGGAGACGCTATAGAGTTTGGAGACGCTATAGAGGAGTTTGGAGACGCTATAGAGGAGTTTGGAGACGCTATAGAGGAGTTTGGAGACGCTATAGAGGAGTTTGGAGACGCTATAGAGGAGTTTGGAGACGCTATAGAGTTTGGAGACGCTATAGAGGAGTTTGGAGACGCTATAGAGGAGTTTGGAGACGCTATAGAAGAGTTTGGAGACGCTATGGAGTTTGGAGACGCTATAGAGGAGTTTGGAGACGCTATAGAGTTTGGAGACGCTATAGAGGAGTTTGGAGACGCTATAGAGGAGTTTGGAGACGCTATAGAGTTTGGAGACGCTATAGAGGAGTTTGGAGACGCTATAGAGGAGTTTGGAGACGCTGTAGAGGAGTTTGGAGACGCTATAGAGTATGGAGACGCTATAGTGGAATTTGGAGACGCTATAGAGGAGTTTGGAGACGCTATAGAGGAGTTTGGAGACGCTATAGAGTTTGGAGACGCTATAGAGGAGTTTGGAGACGCTATAGAGGAGTTTGGAGACGCTATAGAGGAGTTTGGAGACGCTATAGAGGAGTTTGGAGATGCTATAGAGGAGTTTGGAGACGCTATAGAGGAGTTTGGAGACGCTATAGAGTTTGGAGACGCTATAGAGGAGTTTGGAGACGCTATAGAGGAGTTTGGAGACGCTATAGAGGAGTTTGGAGACGCTATAGAGGAGTTTGGAGATGCTATAGAGGAGTTTGGAGACGCTATAGAGTTTGGAGACGCTATAGAGTTTGGAGACGCTATAGAGTTTGGAGACGCTATAGAGGAGTTTGGAGACGCTATAGAGTTTGGAGACGCTATAGAGTTTGGAGACGCTATAGAGGAGTTTGGAGACGCTATAGAGGAGTTTGGAGACGCTATAGAGGAGTTTGGAGACGCTATAGAGTTTGGAGACGCTATAGAGTTTGGAGACGCTATAAAGGAGTTTGGAGACGCTATAGAGGAGTTTGGAGGCGCTATGGAGTTTGGAGACGCTATAGAGGAGTTTGGAGACGCTATAGAGTTTGGAGACGCTATAGAGTTTGGAGACGCTATAGAGGAGTTTGGAGACGCTATAGAATTTGGAGACGCTATAGAGGAGTTTGGAGACGCTGTAGAGTTTGGAGACGCTATAGAGGAGTTTGGAGACGCTATAGAGGAGTTTGGAGACGCTATAGAGTTTGGAGACGCTATAGCGGAGTTTGGAGACGCTATAGAGGAGTTTGGAGACGCTATAGAGTTTGGAGACGCTATAGAGGAGTTTGGAGACGCTATAGAGGAGTTTGGAGACGCTATAGAGTTTGGAGACGCTATAGAGGAGTTTGGAGACGCTATAGAGGAGTTTGGAGACGCTATAGAGTTTAGAGGCGCTATAGAGGAGTTTGGAGACGCTATAGAGGAGTTTGGAGACGCTATAGAGGAGTTTGGAGACGCTATAGAGTTTGGAGACGCTATAGAGTTTGGAGACGCTATAGAGGAGTTTGGAGACGCTATAGAGGAGTTTGGAGACGCTATAGAGGAGTTTGGAGACGCTATAGAGTTTGGAGACGCTATAGAGGAGTTTGGAGACGCTATAGAGGAGTTTGGAGACGCTATAGAGTTTGGAGACGCTATAGAGGAGTTTGGAGACGCTATAGAGGAGTTTGGAGATGCTATAGAGGAGTTTGGAGACGCTATAGAGGAGTTTGGAGACGCTATAGAGTTTGGAGACGCTATAGAGGAGTTTGGAGACGCTATAGAGGAGTTTGGAGACGCTATAGAGTTTGGAGACGCTATAGAGTTTGGAGACGCTATAGAGGAGTTTGGAGACGCTATAGAGGAGTTTGGAGACGCTATAGAGTTTGGAGACGCTATAGGGGAGTTTGGAGACGCTATAGAGTTTGGAGACGCTATAGAGGAGTTTGGAGACGCTATAGAGGTGTTTGGAGACGCTATAGAGTTTGGAGTCGCTATAGAGTTTGGAGACGCTATAGAGTTTGGAGACGCTATAGAGGAGTTTGGAGACGCTATAGAGGAGTTTGGAGACGCTATAGAGTTTGGAGACGCTATAGAGGAGTTTGGAGACGCTATAGAGGAGTTTGGAGATGCTGTAGAGGAGTTTGGAGACGCTATAGAGTTTGGAGACGCTATAGAGTTTGGAGACGCTATAGAGGAGTTTGGAGACTCTATAGAGGAATTTGGAGACGCTATAGAGGAGTTTGGAGACGCTATAGAGTTTGGAGACGCTATAGAGGAGTTTGGAGACTCTATAGAGGAATTTGGAGACGCTGTAGAGGAGTTTGGAGACGCTATAGAGTTTGGAGACGCTATAGAGGAGTTTGGAGACGCTATAGAGTAGTTTGGAGACGCTATAGAGTTTGGAGACGCTATAGAGGAGTTTGGAGACGCTATAGAGTTTGGAGACGCTATAGAGGAGTTTGGAGACGCTATTGAGGAGTTTGGAGACGCTATAGAGGAGTTTGGAGACGCTATAGAGTTTGGAGACGCTATAGAGGAGTTTGGAGACGCTATAGAGGAGTTTGGAGACGCTATAGAGTTTGGAGACGCTATAGAGTTTGGAGACGCTATAGAGGAGTTTGGAGACACTATAGAGTTTGAAGACGCTATAGAGTTTGGAGACGCTATAGAGGAGTTTGGAGACGCTATAGAGGAGTTTGGAGACGCTATGGAGGAGTTTGGAGACGCTATAGAGGAGTTTGGAGACGCTATAGAAGAGTTTGGAGACGCTATAGAGGAGTTTGGAGACGCTATGGAGTTTGGAGACGCTATAGAGGATTTTGGAGACGCTATAGAGTTTGGAGACGCTATAGAGGAGTTTGGAGACGCTATAGAGGAGTATGGAGACGCTATAGAGGAGTTTGGAGACGCTATAGAATTTGGAGACGCTATAGAGGAGTTTGGAGACGCTATAGAGGAGTTTGGAGACGCTATAGAGGTGTTTGGAGACGCTATAGAGTTTGGAGACGCTATAGAGTTTGGAGACGCTATAGAGTTTGGAGACGCTATAGAGGAGTTTGGAGACGCTATAGAGGTGTTTGGAGACGCTATAGAGTTTGGAGACGCTATAGAGTTTGGAGACGCTATAGAGTTTGGAGATGCTATAGAGGAGTTTGGAGACGCTATAGAGGAGTTTGGAGACGCTATAGAGTTTGGAGACGCTATAGAGGAGTTTGGAGATGCTATAGAGGAGTTTGGAGATGCTGTAGAGTAGTTTGGAGACGCTATAGAGTTTGGAGACGCTATAGAGTTTGGAGACGCTATAGAGGAGTTTGGAGACTCTATAGAGGAGTTTGGAGACGCTATAGAGGAGTTTCGAGACGCTATAGAGTTTGGAGACGCTATAGAGGAGTTTGGAGACGCTATAGAGGAGTTTGGAGACGCTATAGAGTTTGGAGACGCTATAGAGTTTGGAGACGCTATAGAGGAGTTTGGAGACGCTATAGAGTTTGGAGACGGTATAGAGGAGTTTGGAGACGCTATAGAGTTTGGAGACGCTATAGAGGAGTTTGGAGACGCTATAGAGGAGTTTGGAGACGCTATAGAGTTTGGTGACGCTATAGAGGAGGTTGGAGACGCTATAGAGGAGTTTGGAGACGCTATAGAGGAGTTTGGAGACGCTATAGAGTTTGGAGACGCTATAGAGGAGTTTGGAGATGCTATAGAGGAGTTTGGAGATGCTGTAGAGGAGTTTGGAAACGCTATAGAGTTTGGAGACGCTATAGAGTTTGGAGACGCTATAGAGGAGTTTGGAGACTCTATAGAGGAGTTTGGAGACGCTATAGAGGAGTTTGGAGACACTATAGAGTTTGGAGATGCTATAGAGGAGTTTGGAGATGCTATAGAGGAGTTTGGAGACGGTAAAGAGTTTGGAGACGCTATAGAGTTTGGAGACTCTATAGAGGAGTTTGGAGACGCTATAGAGTTTGGAGACGCTATAGAGGAGTTTGGAGACGCTATAGAGTTTGGAGACGCTATAGAGGAGTTTGGAGACGCTATATAGGAGTTTGGAGACGCTATAGAGTTTGGAGACGCTATAGAGGAGTTTGGAGACGCTATAGAGGAGTTTGGAGACGCTATAGAGGAGTTTGGAGACGCTATAGAGTTTGGAGACGCTATAGAGTATGGAGACGCTATAGAGGAGTTTGGAGACGCTATAGAGGAGTTTGGAGACTCTATAGAGGAGTTTGGAGACGCTATAGAGGAGTTTGGAGACGCTATAGAGGAGTTTGGAGACGCTATAGAGTTTGGAGACGCTATAGAGGAGTTTGGAGACGCTATAGAGGAGTTTGGAGACGCTATAGAGGAGTTTGGAGACGCTACAGAGTTTGGAGACACTATAGAGGAGTTTGGAGACGCTATAGAGTTTGGAGACGCTATAGAGGAGTTTGGAGACTCTATAGAGGAGTTTGGAGACGCTATAGAGGAGTTTGGAGACGCTATAGAGTTTGGAGACGCTATAGAGGAGTTTGGAGACGCTATAGAGGAGTTTGGAGACGCTATAGAGGAGTTTGGAGACGCTATAGAGTTTGGAGACGCTATAGAGGAGTTTGGAGACGCTATAGAGGAGTTTGGAGACGCTATAGAGTTTGGAGACGCTATAGAGGAGTTTGGAGACGCTATAGAGGAGTTTGGAGACGCTATAGAGGAGTTTGGAGACGCTATGGAGTTTGGAGACGCTATAGAGGAGTTTGGAGACGCTATAGAGTTTGGAGACGCTATAGAGGAGTTTGGAGACGCTATAGAGGAGTTTGGAGACGCTATAGAGTTTGGAGACGCTATAGAGGAGTTTGGAGACGCTATAGAGGAGTTTGGAGACGCTGTAGAGGAGTTTGGAGACGCTATAGAGTATGGAGACGCTATAGTGGAATTTGGAGACGCTATAGAGGAGTTTGGAGACGCTATAGAGTTTGGAGACGCTATAGAGTTTGGAGATGCTATAGAGGAGTTTGGAGACGCTATAGAGGATTTTGGAGACGCTATAGAGGAGTTTGGAGACGCTATAGAGGAGTTTGGAGATGCTATAGAGGAGTTTGGAGACGCTATAGAGGAGTTTGGAGACGCTATAGAGTTTGGAGACGCTATAGAGGAGTTTGGAGACGCTATAGAGGAGTTTGGAGACGCTATAGAGGAGTTTGGAGACGCTATAGAGGAGTTTGGAGATGCTATAGAGGAGTTTGGAGACGCTATAGAGTTTGGAGACGCTATAGAGTTTGGAGACGCTATAGAGGAGTTTGGAGACGCTATAGAGTTTGGAGACGCTATAGAGTTTGGAGACGCTATAGAGTTTGGAGACGCTATAGAGGAGTTTGGAGACGCTATAGAGGAGTTTGGAGACGCTATAGAGGAGTTTGGAGACGCTATAGAGTTTGGAGACGCTATAGAGTTTGGAAACGCTATAGAGGAGTTTGGAGACGCTATAGAGGAGTTTGGAGACGCTATAGAGGAGTTTGGAGACACTATAGAGTTTGGAGACGCTATAGAGGAGTTTGGAGACGCTATAGAGGAGTTTGGAGACGCTATAGAGGAGTTTGGAGACGCTATAGAGTTTGGAGACGCTATAGAGGAGTTTGGAGACGCTATAGAGTTTGGAGACGCTATAGAGTTTGGAGACGCTATAGAGGAGTTTGGAGACGCTATAGAGGAGTTTGGAGACGCTATAGAGTAGTTTGGAGACGCTATAGAGTTTGGAGACGCTATAGAGTTTGGAGACGCTATAGAGGTGTTTGGAGACGCTATAGAGTTTGGAGACGCTATAGAGGAGTTCGGAGACGCTATAGAGTTTGGAGACACTATAGAGGAGTTTGGAGACGCTATAGAGGAGTTTGGAGACGCTATAGAATTTGGAGACGCTATAGAGGAGTTTGGAGACACTATAGTGTTTGGAGACGCTATAGAGGAGTTTGGAGACGCTATAGAGTTTGGAGACGCTATAGAGTTTGGAGACGCTATAGAGGAGTTTGGAGACGCTATAGAGGAGTTTGGAGACGCTATAGAGTTTGGAGACGCTATAGAGGAGTTTGGAGACGCTATAGAGGAGTTTGGAGACGCTATAAAGGAGTTTGGAGACGCTATAGAGTTTGGAGACGCTATAGAGGAGTTTGGAGACGCTATAGAGTTTAGAGACGCTATTGAGGAGTTTGGAGACGCTATAGAGGAGTTTGGAGACGCTATAGAGGAGTTTGGAGACGCTATAGAGTTTGGAGACGCTATAGAGTTTGGAGACGCTATAGAGGAGTTTGGAGACGCTATAGAGGAGTTTGGAGACGCTATAGAGTTTGGAGACGCTATAGAGGAGTTTGGAGACGCTATAGAGGAGTTTGGAGACGCTATAGAGTTTGGAGACGCTATAGAGGAGTTTGGAGACGCTATAGAGGAGTTTGGAGACGCTATAGAGGAGTTTGGAGACGCTATAGAGTTTGGAGACGCTATAGAGGAGTTTGGAGACGCTATAGAGTTTGGAGACGCTATAGAGTTTGGAGACGCTATAGAGGAGTTTGGAGACGCTATAGAGGAGTTTGGAGACGCTATGGAGTTTTGAGACGCTATAGAGGAGTTTGGAGACGCTATTGAGTTTGGAGACGCTATAGAGTTTGGAGACGCTATAGAGGAGTTTGGAGACGCTATAGAGGAGTTTGGAGACGCTATAGAGTTTGGAGACGCTATAGAGGAGTTTGGAGACGCTATAGAGTTTGGAGACGCTATAGAGGAGTTTGGAGACGCTATAGAGGAGTTTGGAGACGCTATAGAGGTGTTTGGAGACGCTATAGAGTTTGGAGATGCTATAGAGGAGTTTGGAGACGCTATAGAAAAGTTTGGAGATGCTGTAGAGGAGTTTGGAGACGCTATAGAGTTTGGAGACGCTATAGAGTTTGGAGACGCTATAGAGGAGTTTGGAGACTCTATAGAGGAGTTTGGAGTCGCTATAGAGGAGTTTGGAGACGCTATAGAGGAGTTTGGAGACGCTATAGAGTTTGGAGACGCTATAGAGGAGTTTGGAGACGCTATAGAATTTGGAGACGCTGTAGAGGAGTTTGGAGACGCTATAGAGGAGTTTGGAGACGCTATAGAGGAGTTTGGAGACGCTATAGAGTTTGGAGACGCTATAGAGGAGTTTGGAGACGCTATAGAGGAGTTTGGAGACGCTATAGAGTTTGGAGACGCTATAGAGGAGTTTGGAGACGCTATAGAGGAGTTTGGAGACGCTATAGAGGAGTTTGGAGACGCTATAGAGTTTGGAGACGCTATAGAGGAGTTTGGAGACGCTATAGAGATTGGAGACGCTATAGAGTTTGGAGACGCTATTGAGGAGTTTGGAGACGCTATAGAGTTTGAGACGCTATAGAGTTTGGAGACGCTATAGAGTTTGGAGACGCTATAGAGGAGTTTGGAGACGCTATAGAGTTTGGAGACGCTATAGAGGAGTTTGGAGACGCTATAGAGGAGTTTGGAGACGCTATAGAGGAGTTTGGAGACGCTATAGAGTTTGGAGACGCTATAGAGTTTGGAGACGCTATAAAGGAGTTTGGAGACGCTATAGAGGAGTTTGGAGACGCTATAGAGGAGTTTGGAGACGCTATAGAGGAGTTTGGAGACGCTATAGAGTTTGGAGACGCTATAGAGGAGTTTGGAGACGCTATAGAGGAGTTTGGAGACGCTATAGAATTTGGAGACGCTATAGAGGAGTTTGGAGACGCTATAGAGTTTGGAGACGCTATAGAGGAGTTTGGAGACGCTATAGAGTTTGGAGACGCTATAGAGTTTGGAGACGCTATAGAGGAGTTTGGAGACGCTATAGAGGAGTTTGGAGACGCTATAGAGTTTGGAGACGCTATAGAGGAGTTTGGAGACGCTATAGAATTTGGAGACGCTATAGAGGAGTTTGGAGACGCTATAGAGGAGTTTGGAGACGCTATAGAGGTGTTTGGAGACGCTATAGAGTTTGGAGACGCTATAGAGTTTGGAGACGCTATAGAGTTTGGAGACGCTATAGAGGAGTTTGGAGACGCTATAGAGGAGTTTGGAGACGCTATAGAGTTTGGAGACGCTATAGAGGAGTTTGGAGATGCTATAGAGGAGTTTGGAGATGCTGTAGAGTAGTTTGGAGACGCTATAGAGTTTGGAGACGCTATAGAGTTTGGAGACGCTATAGAGGAGTTTGGAGACGCTATAGAGGAGTTTGGAGACGCTATAGAGGAGTTTCAAGACGCTATAGAGTTTGGAGACGCTATAGAGGAGTTTGGAGACGCTATAGAGGAGTTTGGAGACGCTATAGAGTTTGGAGACGCTATAGAGTTTGGAGACGCTATAGAGGAGTTTGGAGACGCTATAGAGTTTGGAGACGCTATAGAGGAGTTTGGAGACGCTATAGAGTTTGGAGACGCTATAGAGGAGTTTGGAGACGCTATAGAGGAGTTTGGAGACGCTATAGAGTTTGGAGACGCTATAGAGGAGGTTGGAGACGCTATAGAGGAGTTTGGAGACGCTATAGAGGAGTTTGGAGACGCTATAGAGGAGTTTGGAGACGCTATAGAGGTGTTTGGAGACGCTATAGAGTTTGGAGACGCTATAGAGTTTGGAGACGCTATAGAGGAGTTTGGAGACGCTATAGAGGAGTTTGGAGACGCTATAGAGTTTGGAGACGCTATAGAGGAGTTTGGAGATGCTATAGAGGAGTTTGGAGATGCTGTAGAGGAGTTTGGAAACGCTATAGAGTTTGGAGACGCTATAGAGTTTGGAGACTCTATAGAGGAGTTTGGAGACTCTATAGAGGAGTTTGGAGACGCTATAGAGGAGTTTGGAGACACTATAGAGTTTGGAGATGCTATAGAGGAGTTTGGAGATGCTATAGAGGAGTTTGGAGACGGTAAAGAGTTTGGAGACGCTATAGAGTTTGGAGACTCTATAGAGGAGTTTGGAGACGCTATAGAGTTTGGAGACGCTATAGAGGAGTTTGGAGACGCTATAGAGTTTGGAGACGCTATAGAGGAGTTTGGAGACGCTATAGAGGAGTTTGGAGACGCTATAGAGTTTGGAGACGCTATAGAGGAGTTTGGAGACGCTATAGAGGAGTTTGGAGACGCTATAGAGGAGTTTGGAGACGCTATAGAGTTTGGAGACGCTATAGAGTATGGAGACGCTATAGAGGAGTTTGGAGACGCTATAGAGGAGTTTGGAGACTCTATAGAGGAGTTTGGAGACGCTATAGAGGAGTTTGGAGACGCTATAGAGGAGTTTGGAGACGCTATAGAGTTTGGAGACGCTATAGAGGAGTTTGGAGACGCTATAGAGGAGTTTGGAGACGCTATAGAGGAGTTTGGAGACGCTACAGAGTTTGGAGACACTATAGAGGAGTTTGGAGACGCTATAGAGTTTGGAGACGCTATAGAGGAGTTTGGAGACTCTATAGAGGAGTTTGGAGACGCTATAGAGGAGTTTGGAGACGCTATAGAGTTTGGAGACGCTATAGAGGAGTTTGGAGACGCTATAGAGGAGTTTGGAGACGCTATAGAGGAGTTTGGAGACGCTATAGAGTTTGGAGACGCTATAGAGGAGTTTGGAGACGCTATAGAGGAGTTTGGAGACGCTATAGAGGAGTTTGGAGACGCTATAGAGTTTGGAGACGCTATAGAGGAGTTTGGAGACGCTATAGAGGAGTTTGGAGACGCTATAGAGTTTGGAGACGCTATAGAGGAGTTTGGAGACGCTATAGAGTTTGGAGACGCTATAGAGGAGTTTGGAGATGCTATAGAGGAGTTTGGAGATGCTGTAGAGTAGTTTGGAGACGCTATAGAGTTTGGAGACGCTATAGAGTTTGGAGACGCTATAGAGGAGTTTGGAGACGCTATAGAGGAGTTTGGAGACGCTATAGAGGAGTTTCGAGACGCTATAGAGTTTGGAGACGCTATAGAGGAGTTTGGAGACGCTATAGAGGAGTTTGGAGACGCTATAGAGTTTGGAGACGCTATAGAGTTTGGAGACGCTATAGAGGAGTTTGGAGACGCTATAGAGTTTGGAGACGGTATAGAGGAGTTTGGAGACGCTATAGAGTTTGGAGACGCTATAGAGGAGTTTGGAGACGCTATAGAGGAGTTTGGAGACGCTATAGAGTTTGGAGACGCTATAGAGGAGGTTGGAGACGCTATAGAGGAGTTTGGAGACGCTATAGAGGAGTTTGGAGACGCTATAGAGGAGTTTGGAGACGCTATAGAGGTGTTTGGAGACGCTCTAGAGTTTGGAGACGCTATAGAGTTTGGAGACGCTATAGAGGAGTTTGGAGACGCTATAGAGGAGTTTGGAGACGCTATAGAGTTTGGAGAAGCTATAGAGGAGTTTGGAGATGCTATAGAGGAGTTTGGAGATGCTGTAGAGGAGTTTGGAAACGCTATAGAGTTTGGAGACGCTATAGAGTTTGGAGACGCTATAGAGGAGTTTGGAGACTCTATAGAGGAGTTTGGAGACGCTATAGAGTTTGGAGACGCTATAGAGGAGTTTGGAGACGCTATAGAGTTTGGAGACGCTATAGAGGAGTTTGGAGACGCTATAGAGTTTGGAGACGCTATAGAGGAGTTTGGAGACGCTATAGAGGAGTTTGGAGACGCTATAGAGTTTGGAGACGCTATAGAGGAGTTTGGAGACGCTATAGAGGAGTTTGGAGACGCTATAGAGGAGTTTGGAGACGCTATAGAGTTTGGAGACGCTATAGAGTATGGAGACGCTATAGAGGAGTTTGGAGACGCTATAGAGGAGTTTGGAGACTCTATAGAGGAGTTTGGAGACGCTATAGAGGAGTTTGGAGACGCTATAGAGGAGTTTGGAGACGCTATAGAGTTTGGAGACGCTATAGAGGAGTTTGGAGACGCTATAGAGGAGTTTGGAGACGCTATAGAGGAGTTTGGAGACGCTACAGAGTTTGGAGACACTATAGAGGAGTTTGGAGACGCTATAGAGTTTGGAGACGCTATAGAGGAGTTTGGAGACTCTATAGAGGAGTTTGGAGACGCTATAGAGGAGTTTGGAGACGCTATAGAGTTTGGAGACGCTATAGAGGAGTTTGGAGACGCTATAGAGGAGTTTGGAGACGCTATAGAGGAGTTTGGAGACGCTATAGAGTTTGGAGACGCTATAGAGGAGTTTGGAGACGCTATAGAGGAGTTTGGAGACGCTATAGAGGAGTTTGGAGACGCTATAGAGTTTGGAGACGCTATAGAGGAGTTTGGAGACGCTATAGAGGAGTTTGGAGACGCTATAGAGGAGTTTGGAGACGCTATGGAGTTTGGAGACGCTATAGAGGAGTTTGGAGACGCTATAGAGTTTGGAGACGCTATAGAGGAGTTTGGAGACGCTATAGAGGAGTTTGGAGACGCTATAGAGTTTGGAGACGCTATAGAGGAGTTTGGAGACGCTATAGAGGAGTTTGGAGACGCTGTAGAGGAGTTTGGAGACGCTATAGAGTATGGAGACGCTATAGTGGAATTTGGAGACGCTATAGAGGAGTTTGGAGACGCTATAGAGTTTGGAGACGCTATAGAGTTTGGAGACGCTATAGAGGAGTTTGGAGACGCTATAGAGGATTTTGGAGACGCTATAGAGGAGTTTGGAGACGCTATAGAGGAGTTTGGAGATGCTATAGAGGAGTTTGGAGACGCTATAGAGGAGTTTGGAGACGCTATAGAGTTTGGAGACGCTATAGAGGAGTTTGGAGACGCTATAGAGGAGTTTGGAGACGCTATAGAGGAGTTTGGTGACGCTATAGAGTTTGGAGACGCTATAGAGTTTGGAGACGCTATAGAGGAGTTTGGAGACGCTATAGAGTTTGGAGACGCTATAGAGTTTGGAGACGCTATAGAGTTTGGAGACGCTATAGAGGAGTTTGGAGACGCTATAGAGGAGTTTGGAGACGCTATAGAGTTTGGAGACGCTATAGAGTTTGGAAACGCTATAGAGGAGTTTGGAGACGCTATAGAGGAGTTTGGAGACGCTATAGAGGAGTTTGGAGACACTATAGAGTTTGGAGACGCTATAGAGGAGTTTGGAGACGCTATAGAGGAGTTTGGAGACGCTATAGAGGAGTTTGGAGACGCTATAGAGTTTGGAGACGCTATAGAGGAGTTTGGAGACGCTATAGAGTTTGGAGACGCTATAGAGTTTGGAGACGCTATAGAGGAGTTTGGAGACGCTATAGAGGAGTTTGGAGACGCTATAAAGGAGTTTGGAGACGCTATAGAGTTTGGAGACGCTATAGAGTTTGGAGACGCTATAGAGGTGTTTGGAGACGCTATAGAGTTTGGAGACGCTATAGAGGAGTTCGGAGACGCTATAGAGTTTGGAGACACTATAGAGGAGTTTGGAGACGCTATAGAGGAGTTTGGAGACGCTATAGAATTTGGAGACGCTATAGAGGAGTTTGGAGACACTATAGTGTTTGGAGACGCTATAGAGGAGTTTGGAGACGCTATAGAGTTTGGAGACGCTATAGAGTTTGGGGACGCTATAGAGTTTGGAGACGCTATAGAGGAGTTTGGAGACGCTATAGAGTTTGGAGACGCTATAGAGGAGTTTGGAGACGCTATAGAGGAGTTTGGAGACGCTATAAAGGAGTTTGGAGACGCTATAGGAGTTTGGAGACGCTATAGAGGAGTTTGGAGACGCTATAGAGGTTTAGAGACGCTATTGAGGAGTTTGGAGACGCTATAGAGGAGTTTGGAGACGCTATAGAGGAGTTTGGAGACGCTATAGAGGAGTTTGGAGACGCTATAGAGTTTGGAGACGCTATAGAGTTTGGAGACGCTATAGAGGAGTTTGGAGACGCTATAGAGGAGTTTGGAGACGCTATAGAGTTTGGAGACGCTATAGAGGAGTTTGGAGACGCTATAGAGGAGTTTGGAGACGCTATAGAGATTGGAGACGCTATAGAGGAGTTTGGAGACGCTATAGAGGAGTTTGGAGACGCTATAGAGGAGTTTGGAGACGCTATAGAGGAGTTTGGAGACGCTATAGAGTTTGGAGACGCTATAGAGGAGTTTGGAGACGCTATAGAGTTTGGAGACGCTATAGAGTTTGGAGACGCTATAGAGGAGTTTGGAGACGCTATAGAGGAGTTTGGAGACGCTATGGAGTTTGAGACGCTATAGAGGAGTTTGGAGACGCTATTGAGTTTGGAGACGCTATAGAGTTTGGAGACGCTATAGAGGAGTTTGGAGACGCTATAGAGGAGTTTGGAGACGCTATAGAGTTTGGAGACGCTATAGAGGAGTTTGGAGACGCTATAGCAGTTTGGAGACGCTATAGAGGAGTTTGGAGACGCTATAGAGGAGTTTGGAGACGCTATAGAGGTGTTTGGAGACGCTATAGAGAGTTTGGAGACGCTATAGAGGAGTTTGGAGACGCTATAGAGGAGTTTGGAGACGCTATAGAGGAGTTTGGAGACGCTATAGAGTTTGGAGACGCTATAGGAGTTTGGAGACGCTATAGAGGAGTTTGGAGACGCTATAGAGGAGTTTGGAGACGCTATAGAGGAGTTTGGAGACGCTATAGAGGAGTTTGGAGACGCTATAGAGTTTGGAGACGCTATAGAGGAGTTTGGAGACGCTATAGAGATTTGGAGACGCTATAGAGGAGTTTGGAGACGCTATAGAGGAGTTTGGAGACGCTATAGAGGAGTTTGGAGACGCTATAGAGTTTGGAGACGCTATAGAGGAGTTTGGAGACGCTATAGAGGAGTTTGGAGACGCTATAGAGTTTGGAGACGCTATAGAGGAGTTTGGAGACGCTATAGAGGAGTTTGGAGACGCTATAGAGTTTGGAGACGCTATAGAGGAGTTTGGAGACGCTATAGAGAGTTTGGAGACGCTATAGAGTTTGGAGACGCTATAGAGGAGTTTGGAGACGCTATAGAGTTTGAGACGCTATAGAGTTTGGAGACGCTATAGAGTTTGGAGACGCTATAGAGGAGTTTGGAGACGCTATAGAGTTTGGAGACGCTATAGAGGAGTTTGGAGACGCTATAGAGGAGTTTGGAGACGCTATAGAGTTTGGAGACGCTATAGAGGAGTTTGGAGACGCTATAGAGGAGTTTGGAGACGCTATAGAGGAGTTTGGAGACGCTATAGGAGTTTGGAGACGCTATAGAGGAGTTTGGAGACGCTATAGAGAGTTTGGAGACGCTATAGAGGAGTTTGGAGACGCTATAGAGGAGTTTGGAGACGCTATAGAGTTTGGAGACGCTATAGAGGAGTTTGGAGACGCTATAGAGTTTGGAGACGCTATAGAGTTTGGAGACGCTATAGAGGAGTTTGGAGACGCTATAGAGGAGTTTGGAGACGCTATAGAGTTTGGAGACGCTATAGAGGAGTTTGGAGACGCTATAGAGGAGTTTGGAGACGCTATAGAGTTTGGAGACGCTATAGAGGAGTTTGGAGACGCTATAGAGGAGTTTGGAGACGCTATAGAGTTTGGAGACGCTATAGAGGAGTTTGGAGACGCTATAGAGGAGTTTGGAGACGCTATAGAGGGTTTGGAGACGCTATAGAGGAGTTTGGAGACGCTATAGAGTTTGGAGACGCTATAGAGGAGTTTGGAGACGCTATAGAGGAGTTTGGAGACGCTATAGAGGAGTTTGGAGACGCTATAGAGAGTTTGGAGACGCTATAGAGGAGTTTGGAGACGCTATAGAGGAGTTTGAGACGCTATAGAGGAGTTTGGAGACGCTATAGGAGTTTGGAGACGCTATAGAGGAGTTTGGAGACGCTATAGAGGAGTTTGGAGACGCTATAGAGGAGTTTGGAGACGCTATAGAGTTTGGAGACGCTATAGAGGTTTGGAGACGCTATAGAGGAGTTTGGAGACGCTATAGAGGAGTTTGGAGACGCTATGAGTTTGAGACGCTATAGAGGAGTTTGGAGACGCTATAGAGTTTGGAGACGCTATAGAGGTTTGGAGACGCTATAGAGGAGTTTGGAGACGCTATAGAGGAGTTTGGAGACGCTATAGAGTTTGGAGACGCTATAGAGGAGTTTGGAGACGCTATAGAGTTTGGAGACGCTTAGAGGAGTTTGGAGACGCTATAGAGGAGTTTGGAGACGCTATAGAGGTTTGGAGTCGCTATAGAGTTTGGAGACGCTATAGAGTTTGGAGACGCTATAGAGAGTTGGAGCTCTAGAGTTTGGAGACGCTATTAGAGGAGTTTGGAGACGCTATAGAGTTTGGAGACGCTATAGAGGAGTTTGGAGACGCTATAGAGGAGTTTGGAGATGCTGTAGAGGAGTTTGGAGACGCTATAGAGTTTGGAGACGCTATAGAGGATAGAGGAATTTGGAGACGCTATAGAGGAGTTTGGAGACGCTATAGAGTTTGGAGACGCTATAGAGGAGTTTGGAGACGCTATAGAGTAGTTTGGAGACGCTATAGAGTTTGGAGACGCTATAGAGGAGTTTGGAGACGCTATAGAGGAGTTTGAGACGCTATTGAGTTTGGAGACGCTATTGAGGAGTTTGGAGACGCTATAGAGGAGTTTGGAGACGCTATAGAGTTTGGAGACGCTATAGAGTTTGGAGACGCTATAGAGGAGTTTGGAGACACTATAGAGTTTGAAGACGCTATAGAGTTTGGAGACGCTATAGAGGAGTTTGGAGACGCTATAGAGGAGTTTGGAGACGCTATAGAGTTTGGAGACGCTATAGAGGAGTTTGGAGACGCTATAGAGTTTGGAGACGCTATAGAGTTTGGAGACGCTATTGAGGAGTTTGAGACGCTATAGAGTTTGGGGACGCTATAGAGTTTGGAGACGCTATTGAGGAGTTTGGAGACGCTATAGAGTTTGAGACGATATAGAGTTTGGAGACGCTATAGAGTTTGGAGACGCTATAGAGGAGTTTGGAGACGCTATAGAGTTTGGAGACGCTATTGAGGAGTTTGGAGGCGCTATAGAGTTTGGGGACGCTATAGAGTTTGGAGACGCTATAGAGGAGTTTGGAGACGCTATAGAGTTTGGAGACGCTATAGAGGAGTTTGGAGACGCTATAGAGGAGTTTGGAGACGCTATAGAGGAGTTTGGAGACGCTATAGAGTTTGGAGACGCTAATAGAGGAGTTTGGAGACGCTATAGAGGAGTTTGGAGACGCTATAGAATTTGGAGACGCTATAGAGGAGTTTGGAGACGCTATAGAGTTTGGAGACGCTATAGAGGAGTTTGGAGACGCTATAGAGTTTGGAGACGCTATAGAGTTTGGAGACGCTATAGAGGAGTTTGGAGACGCTATAGAGGAGTTTGGAGACGCTATAGAGTTTGGAGACGCTATAGAGGAGTTTGGAGACGCTATAGAGGAGTTTGGAGACGCTATAGAGTTTGGAGACGCTATAGAGAGTTTGGAGACGCTATAGAGGAGTTTGGAGACGCTATAGAGTTTAGAGGCGCTATAGAGGAGTTTGAGACGCTATAGAGGAGTTTGGAGACGCTATAGAGGAGTTTGGAGACGCTATAGAGGAGTTTGGAGACGCTATAGAGTTTGGAGACGCTATAGAGGAGTTTGGAGACGCTATAGAGGAGTTTGGAGACGCTATAGAGGAGTTTGGAGACGCTATAGAGTTTGGAGACGCTATAGAGGAGTTTGGAGACGCTATAGAGGAGTTTGGAGACGCTATAGAGGAGTTTGGAGACGCTATAGAGTTTGGAGACGCTATAGAGGAGTTTGGAGACGCTATAGAGGAGTTTGGAGATCGCTATAGAGGAGTTTGGAGACGCTATAGAGTTTGGAGACGCTATAGAGTTTGGAGACGCTATAGAGGAGTTTGGAGACGCTATAGAGGAGTTTGGAGACGCTATGGAGTTTTGGAGACGCTATAGAGGAGTTTGGAGACGCTATAGAGTTTGGAGACGCTATAGAGTTTGGAGACGCTATAGAGGAGTTTGGAGACGCTATAGAGGAGTTTGGAGACGCTATAGAGTTTGGAGACGCTATAGAGGAGTTTGGAGACGCTATAGAGTTTGGAGACGCTATAGAGGAGTTTGGAGACGCTATAGAGGTGTTGGAGACGCTATAGAGTTTGGAGTCGCTATAGAGTTTGGAGACGCTATAGAGTTTGGAGACGCTATAGAGGAGTTTGAGACGCTATAGAGGAGTTTGGAGACGCTATAGAGGAGTTTGGAGACGCTATAGAGGAGTTTGGAGACGCTATAGAGGAGTTTGGAGACTGCTGTAGAGAGTTTGGAGACGCTATAGAGTTTGGAGACGCTATAGAGGTTGGAGACGCTATAGAGGAGTTTAGAGACTCTATAGAGGAATTTGGAGACGCTATAGAGGAGTTTGGAGACGCTATAGAGTTTGGAGACGCTATAGAGGAGTTTGGAGACGCTATAGAGTAGTTTGGAGACGCTATAGAGTTTGGAGACGCTATAGAGGAGTTTGGAGACGCTATAGAGGAGTTTGGAGACGCTATTGAGTTTGGAGACGCTATTGAGGAGTTTGGAGACGCTATAGAGGAGTTTGGAGACGCTATAGAGTTTGGAGACGCTATAGAGGAGTTTGGAGACGCTATAGAGGAGTTTGGAGACGCTATAGAGTTTGAGACGCTATAGAGTTTGGAGACGCTATAGAGGAGTTTGGAGACGCTATAGAGGAGTTTGGAGACGCTATAGAGTTTGGAGACGCTATAGAGGAGTTTGGAGACGCTATAGAGAGTTTGGAGACGCTATAGAGTTTGGAGACGCTATAGAGGAGTTTGGAGACGCTATAGAGGTTTGGAGACGCTATAGAGAGTTTGGAGACTCTATAGAGTTTGGAGACGCTATAGAGGAGTTTGGAGACGCTATAGAGTTTGGAGACGCTATAGAGGAGTTTGGAGACGCTATAGAGGAGTTTGGAGACGCTATAGAGGAGTTTGGAGACGCTATAGAAGTTTGGAGACGCTATAGAGTTTGGAGACGCTATAGAGGAGTTTGGAGACGCTATAGAGGAGTTTGGAGACGCTATAGAGAGTTTGGAGACGCTATAGAGGAGTTTGGACGCTAGAGTGAGACTATAGGGAGTTTGGAGACGCTATAGGAGTTTGGAGACGCTATAGAGTTTGGAGACGCTATAGAGGAGTTTGGAGACGCTATAGAGGAGTTTGGAGACGCTATAGAGTTTGGAGACGCTATAGAGTTTGGAGACGCTATAGAGTTTGGAGACGCTATAGAGGAGTTTGGAGACGCTATAGAGGAGTTTGGAGACGCTATAGAGTTTGGAGACGCTATAGAGGAGTTTGGAGACGCTATAGAGGAGTTTGGAGACGCTATAGAGTTTGGAGACGCTATAGAGTTTGGAGACGCTATAGAGTTTGGAGACGCTATAGAGGAGTTTGGAGACGCTATAGAGCTTTGGAGACGCTATAGGAGTTTGGAGACGCTATAGAGGAGTTTGGAGACGCTATAGAGGAGTTTGGAGACGCTATAGAGGAGTTTGGAGACGCTATAGAGTTTGGAGACCGCTATAGAGATTTGAGACGCTATAGAGGAGTTGGAGGACTCTATAGAGGGTTTTTGGAGACGCTATAGAGGGTTTGGAGACGGTATAGAAGAGTTTGGAGACGCTATAGAGGAGTTGGAGACGCTATAGAGGAGTTGGAGACGCTATTGAGTTGGAGACGCTATAGAGGAGTTTGAGACGCTATAGAGTGGAGGTTTGGAGAACGCTATAGGTTGGGGGTAGTTTGAGGACGCTATAGAGCTCTCGAGCATGACGCTATAGAGTTGGCGACGCTATAGAGTTTGGCGACGGCTATAGAGAAGTTTGGAGGAGCTATAGATGGAGTTTGGAGACGCCTATAGAGTTTGGAGACCGCTT